>NC_051217.1:14193750-14525000 GCF_015220715.1 Pygocentrus nattereri
CCTCTTTCATGGTCTCTTGCCCTGGTTCAAGAAATTACTCCTGTGATTACAGTGCCACAGGCCCAGAGCCATGGAGTACTCCACTGGGCTTCATAATCTATCTATACACTTTAAAGAACTATAAAAAAAACTGAGGCATCCTGTGAGAGAATTGCAATAAACTTAGCAATTTATATTAATGCATGCACTTTTTACTGTATAGCACTATAAGCAATTTTGCTCAACACTCAACAGCCATGGGCTCTTTTAAGCATTAAGAAATTGTGATTAAGGATCTGAAAAGATAAGTGAGTCTTTCAAAGCAAGAGAAGACTTTAAAAGATTTAAATATTTCCCATTCGTAATTTCCACTATATAAAATGTCATTAATAAAAAGCTTATTATAAACTGTTGGATGAACTTATTGTTTTATTCCACAGCATTTCATTGAGTTCATTAAGAAATCAGCACTGGATTTGGCATGATGACAAACTTCACTGTGCTTCACTCTGTTCCAGCAATGAGAACATTTTCAAAAGGGTCAGAACTTCCTAAAGCAGCTTGAACAGGGCTCAAACCTGGCTACACATATAGAGGTTTTAGCCTGTGTAGAAGCATGCAAAGTTTCAGTTTCTGAATAAAGCGATGAAGCTCTTTACATTGCTATCACTTTTCCAACCAAAATAGAGAGTAGCCCAGTGTCACTGTTTGCCCTTTCTGTGAGGAGTACAGGGGATCTTATTTGGAATTGTATTAGACATTACTCTCCAAAATCAGTTTCAAACTGAGTTATGGAGATCCCAGCGGTGAGTGAAAGAGTTCATAATGGTTCAGCTCTGGAATGAGGTAGAAAAACTCTCCTTTCTCTTTTTTCGCTTTTATAGTCATATTTTGCCTGGTTTGTGAGAAGCACCTTTTGACAGCTATGTTGTGCTTTATTATTATTTTTTTTTAGCAGCACAAAATAACTTGGCAAAATTTGAACAAAAATCATGTCACATCCAGTATGAATAGATTTCATGCAGGAAAAAAAATCAGGTCTAAACATTTTGCGGCGGCACGGTGGCGTGGTGGGTAGCGCCGTTGCCTCACAGCAAGGAGGGCCTGGGTTCAATTCCCCAGCTGGGTGACCAGGGTCCTCTCTGTGTGGAGTTTGCATGTTCTCCCCGTGTCTGCGTGGGTTTCCTCCGGGTTCTCTGGTTTCCTCCCACAGTCCAAAGACATGCAGTCAGGCCAATTGGACATGCTAAATTACCCCTAGGTGTCTGTGTCTGTCTGTCTGCCCTGCGATGGACTGGCGACCTGTCCAGGGTGTATCCTGCCTTCCGCCCGAAGACTGCTGGGATAGGCTCCAGCACCCCCCTGTGACCCTGACGGAGAAGCGGCTTAGAAAATGGATGGGTGGATGAACATTTTGCATTCCTGTCATTCAAGTGTTTTCATCGCCTTCAGACATGCCTAGTGGGATCATATGATTGCAAGTTCATGCAAATGAAAATAAAGAAGCAATTAAGGATACTATGGATCTGGGTGAATTCTTCTGCTTATTTTTTTATTTCCCCTTTTGCAAGCAATTCTGACAGTGCACCCAGAAAGTTCTTTTGGTATCAGTATAGCTGCAGTTCTAGAATGTGATATGTTATGCAGGACTGGCTACATGTTATCAGTAGAACAGTATGGGGAATCAGCAGGTAATGGGTAAAAAAGAAACTTTTTTTATTACCTGTTTTATGCATGTATTTTTATAAAATTGAGACACTTCATTACTTCAGATTTTGTTATTCACAGAAACTGACAAATATGAAGTGTGTTAAAATGAGAATTTAAGAAATGAACATGACAACCAGACAACAGTTGACATGATGACAGAAATGGTATACTGAGATAATGTGGTAAGATGTTCAAGTTATCCTATTTTAATAACATCTACTGAGTCTGCATGAATATGACTCACACTGAGAGACTGAGTTTGAGCTGGCAGCTCGTGGCTGTTTGCAATAGTTTTTTTAGTTCAATTCTGACTAACCTGCTGCAAACTGTGTAGCTGTTGTACATCATGAAGCATCATACATTAACACAGATTAGACAAAGACAATGCCTGACAAAGCAGTGTTGCTGTAGTATTTCTGTGCAAGTAATCCAAGTGTATTCTGTACATACTTAAAAATATATTTGCCACATTACCAAACACTTCATACACAGCTCACTGCACACAGCTGCCAAAGACTGAGGGGAGAATTCCGCCAAATTGTCTAAATGTCTACATACTTAAATAGTTAAGACGTAAACAAATTCTTTTAGTGTGGTTTGACTTGAAATGTTCTAGAGAAACTTACCAAAATCAGAATTGTTCACAGTGGTTGTGATAGGAAATAGATATTCATAGAGATCAATGCCTCTTGGAGCTCACAAAGTTACAGTGCTTTACAGTAGATCTCACACAAGACTTTGGCCTAAACTTTTTTTTTTTTTCACAATCTATTAATCCATTAATTCCATTAACCCATTAATGCATTTTTTTCACAATCCATTCATGATGGAGAGATACATGCATACATTTTTAAGCACTATTTTACCATTATCAATGCTGCACATTAAAACTCGGACACATACAAATTCACTGGTCATTTTGGAAAATAAATAAAATGGTTCCTACTGCCACCACCACCACCTACATCAAATCACCCTCATTGACTGAAATATGTAAACTTTAACCTCTATTGACACAGAAATATTACTGTTTTAGTTGCATATTAGGAATATGCTGTATGTTGTGGGAAGACACATTAGTAAACAAATTCAGATGAACATGTAGAACTACATCCTTTCTGCAGGCCCCCTAAAGGCCATGTGAGTGGCAGAATGGAAATTGTCTCAAACAACTGGCATTAACCTGGTCCACTCAAATATATTCCCATAGCTCCCATGTTGTGGCTCTGCATTGTGCTGCAAGCAAGCAATGAGAGGTGAAAGGAGAGGAGTCAGAACTTCCTGCTGTAAAGACAATTTACACCTGTCATGATTGGCTCCTCCCACTCCATGTGCCTTTTTGTTTTGGTTTTAGTCCTGCCCCCTGTTTGGTAACTCAGCCCCTGATTGTGTTCACCTGTCCCTCGTTACTCTTTGTTACTTAAGCCCTGTGTTTGCACTTTCTCTTTGCTGGTCTTTGTATCGGTCTTTGTCCTTGCTCTGTTGGATGTTTGCTTTGTTTGAATATCTGTTGATGTTTGTTTCCGGTTTGTCATGTTTACCCCACGATCTGTACGTATCGGCTCTTTGACCCTGGACCGTTATGAACCTGATTTTGGATTTGCCCTCAATAAAAGTCGCTTACCTCCGCACATGCGTCTGCTGCCTCGCTCCCTGTCACAACACCACTCTGCAAAGATGGGCGTGCTGAAACAGCACAGCCCATAATATCCTCTATTTCTACATATCAACTGCTGCAAAAAAAAACAAAAACACTTTTATGAATGTTGCCATGCTTGCTTATCTGTAAAGATGAAAGTCAGGTTTGCCTTCAGTTTTGCAAATCATACATATTTCCAATAGCATATGAACTTCTGTATGAAGCGCAAAAACTAAGGGATCTCAAAAATGGCCACTATAAGAAGGGGCTAAAACTGATTGTTGTCAGCCCCTCAAAGCTGAGTGCTCTATGGCTGTGTTCAAATCGCACCAGTGGGAATGTACTGTCTAGGGAAATCTCACCAGTGGTACCGGTGTGGAACAGTTAGCACAATTGCCCTTGCCAATAACAGTAAGTAATAATTTTTTATGGAAAAGAAGTCATAGAAAATCAAGTAGCTGGGGCTTTCTTCGAAGCATGCTGACGCACAGACAATGCTGTGGAGCTAGTGCTGCTTGAAAAATTCTAGCTGAAGGCCTTACACACCTCAGAGAAATCATGTGTAGCTGTGGTGTGAAACTAGAGAACTACAGCCAAAAAATGGTAAAAAGTAAAATACAGAAAAACAGCCAAAAACACATCTTCATACTGTAAATCAGTTCAACTCTGCATGCGTGGGTGAATTAATAAGTGCATTTGGGTAGGATGATGTCACATAAGTTCCTCACACAAATTCTACTTGAATATTTGTAGGTCATATCATATCAACAGTATAGGAATTCGTATTAGTATCTCCTATCAACAAGGACATGGTGTTCACAAACACACTACACATGCATTTGTTTCCTCATGATTACAGACAGAGCACTTCAGGATAACACTTCCAGTGATGGCCACAGCAGCTGTTATGTTTTTGTAATAGCACTATTTGAAGCAGTAGAGGGCCATTTAGACAGCCATATGTACCACTGACAATACCTTGGTGTAACACTCAAATGTGCTTTTATACTTTCTATTCTGATTCTGTATAAAATGAAATGCTGGCCTGTAATCTCTCTTTTCATCACTGTCTTAACCTCATATCTTCAAATTGTATCTGTAATATATGTATATATCAACATTCTACTTAATTATGCAGAGTTTAAAAAAAATTCTGTTTTCAGAGTGTGTGGATGCACAAAACTGATCTTTCCGTATCTGACCTGAGCTAGTTTCCTATGTGGTCCTAGATTGTTTGTTGACATTATCTGTGCATATGAGTTGTTTCAGGATGCTGGTTCTTTCACATTAATGACAGATTTAAGTCACTTAAATATGAACCATCAAATTAGAGAGATCAGACATGAGCAAACCGGAATTGAGCAACAAAGTTATTCACTGATGTGACGAGGAGCGATGAGGCGGACACATATGCTGAGATAAGTGACTTTTATTGAGGGCAAATCCATGGTGGTGGTCAAGACAGTCCAGGCTCAAAGATAAAACACGGAGAGAATGAGGGACAGACATGACGAAATGCAACCAAACAAACAAATCCAAACTATACAAACAGCACAGTCACAAAACAAGGGGGCCGGACTGTGCAGAAATCAAAACAAAAGCACATGACAGGACTAGAAGGTAAACAAAAGCATATGAGGAGACTGGGAGGGGCCAATCATGACAACTGATTTGAAATTAAATGGTACATTACAGAGAAACTTACTGATTAGGATTTTCTTTACAGTGGTCATGATAGAAACCAGATGGCATGATACCTACAGCACAAATATAGTCATTTAAAGTGATCAGGCAACCTACGTGTGTCTTCTTCATTTTATATATGTTGATAATGATAAAAGGTGTAAAGAAAGAAAACTCCTTGCCATGTATCTATCTCTCCACCATGCATAGCTATTAAAAATATCTCAAACCATCTGAAACTATGTGTCAGGCAGCAGACGGTGTATAACCATTTCGTCTATTCTCCTTTCATTTCTATGGTTAGCTGTTCTAATGGAAAAACTGTTAGCATTTTTAGGCAACTGTGACAGGCAGAAGATGATGCATTTATTCACATTGCAAAATGGCAGTTTGACTTGCAAGTGTAATGTTTTTTTTTGTTTTGTTTTATTTTCTTTGTTTTAATTCTGCAGTTCAGAGAATCCTAAACACTGCAAATACGTTCTCCCCCATTTCATATTATTTGTATGTGTTGATGTAAACCTTTTCAATTAAGTATTGAAGTGATGGCCATAAATAATGAGACAAAATTTAAATGTTGCCGTTTACTCAGAGGAGTAAGCTTAGTGCAGGTAGCTGACAAAAGAAAATGGAAACTGAAACTGCGACCAGTGAGACCCTGTTAAACAGCCGTGGGAGACGCAGTGACAATATTCCTGGCTTTTTCAACTTCCAGGTCATCGCGCTTTAGTTTTGTTTTGATATTTTCACACTAGTAGCTCTCTAGTAAAGCAAATCAGGGGCTCGATCCCTTGCCCCTTTTGTCTCAAAATGAGTAGCACTCTTTTGGATCAGCTCTAATTGCTCAACCTGCTGCTGTGTGCACCTATTGAACCTTTTTCTTTGGTCTGTTTTCACAGGTGTGAACACTCAAAACGTAGTCACATGCACACTTAACAAAAATCTGCCATAAATCACTGGTTCTGGTTCATTTCTAAATGAGCCCTGGCTCAGTTCTCTGCTGGTTTAAACCAAACGAGGGAAATTCAACATCAGAGCATGTTTTTCTGCTTCATCTAGCAGCATGTCAGCCCTGCAGTGTCTGCATAATCTGCCTGTTTTAACCTCTGACTCTTTACAGATGCTCATATTGTTCTTTCACCACAAACTGCTGCTGATAACTGCAGACAAGCAATAAAATCATAGCAAAGCAGTTTATTTAAGTTTGGCACATGGATCACAAAACTTATTGCGTCAGCAATAATGTAGCATGACACAAATCAAGACAGTGAGGTTTTAGTCTGTGTTTATTGCAAACTGATGAAGCGTCATGGTGTTTATAATTAATATTTTACCAAAGCTTTCCTGACAGGCTAACTGTGCTTGTGCACTGGTTAGTTTTGGAGTATCAGAGGAATATAGGAAGCAATCTTTGGGAGTATGCTTGTCCTGTGTACATGCTTTCACAGCATGTTGAGAAGAAGAGAAACATGATCTGTTCCTAATCAGTGTTTGGATTGGCCAAATCAATGAAGAATCTCTGTTCAGAATGCTATGTAGACAAGGACTAGGCTTAAACCCTGTCTGGGAAAGCAGCCCGATTAGAGATTGAAAAATTGTCTTAGCCTTTAATGTGGTCTTATTGGTCCATTTGTAATGGCATGTTCTCACAATGTAAAGGAAAGCTGGTGCTTTTAAATAGTGTAAAAACCTTTATAAAAATGTATATGACTTTAGATATAACAGCAACATTGTGCTTCCAGTCTATCAATATCTGGCTGGTTTGCAGGGCAGACACATGCTTGTAGATTCCCTGAAGCACATGAAACTGTGTTTTAAATGTTTTCCTGTGAGCAATATGCTCAGAGAGAGCACCTAATGACGATGTGATTAAGAGATTTGAGGGATAGAATAACAGCTTCTATTATAACAAGAGTATGTTCCACCCAGCTGCTGGAATTATAGGTTTATTCTGAGGATTAAGGCAAGGTAGAGAAAGTGTAAAAGATTTTTAAGGGTGGAGTGGCTTCAATGATTAATTGGACCTAATAGGTGCCATTAATGATTTCAGTTTAACATAATAGTTTCCTTTTTTGCAGAACTATTCATTTCATTAAACCGTAATAGCAAAGGCTCCATGTGCCGAAATGAGGCAGAATACTTTTCACTTACTGCTGCCTCACTTACTGAGTGCAGCATCAAAAACTGGTGAGCTTACCAGCCTAGCTTGGTCATGAGAATATCAGATCAAATCATAAAATTCATTTTAGTGTTGCATATTATGCATGTATTTATTTATTTATTTATTTATTTATTTATTTATTTGAATATGACAAATGTGATGCTCATTAGCAAGCTGACAGCTTGTTTGGTGAGGAGAACATACAACGAGAAACACGGGGGTTTAATTACAGTTCTTGGGCTGCATCTTTTAAGAATGGACCAGTAATGCTTTCAACAGATGTAAAGCCCCTTAAGAAAAGACACAAAGCTGTAGGGGTTTGACTTAGGAAAAAAAGAAAACACCATCTTTGCCTAATTTAGTCTTCTTAGTATGGAGAAGCTCTGTGCTCTGCTGTAAGTCACCACCCGTACTAACAAGATCACGGTCATGCTCTGAGAAATTGCTTTCCATAAGCCACTTTCACACTAAGAGAAGACATTTTAGCGCTTCTCTTCAACTTGCCCCATACACAGGGTATAAAAATTAATGAAGTAACTGGCTAGCATTCTCTCGCAGGCTAACCTTTAAAATATATGGTGAGCAATCAATTTTTAATACTTCACTGTTGTTGACAGCAGCACATATGAAATGGCCTAGAGATAAAAATGCTGGCTTCAGTTTCTCCTAATGCTCTTGATGGCATCCTTTCTCTTTTGTACAGCAATATCTATTATCTTGCACAAAGCCACCACTGAAATATGACAAGGTGATCTTAAATTAAGTGTTAGCTAAATATCTGCCCTTTTATTTGTAGACTCTCTGAAGGGCTCTCTTCACTAGAACATTCTTGTGGATATAAAAACAAGCACTAATACTGAGTGGCTGAAGTCCTTGCATTCTGCACATACAGTAACTAATTGATGTAACTAGAGCTGCAGTTAATGGTGATGTTCATAATTGATTCATCAGTTATTATGGCTCCATTTAATTAAGTAATTAGGGAAAGAAAAAGGGCAGTTAATGTCTGTCAATAATTAAATATTTCACATCACATTTTTCTTTCAAGCAATTAAAATATATGGATTATTCCTGCTTTTACACCATGCCTTTTCAAACAAAAACTATATTTGACAAATCAGATCTTCTGCATTTAGGAATGCAATTTTAATCCATGTGACATGATAAAAGAGCAATAAGGAATATCATATAACCAAAATTACAGATCTCACAAGGAAGTCTGAGTACTATTAAGGGGCTAATTTGATTCTGCAAGAACTTTACGCCGCTATTAAATTATTTATCTTATAATGATGAAGAAAATAAATGAATTTGTTTTTGTGATTGACACCGTCACCACATGTGCAACAGCAACATGAATGTGATGTCAGTATTTTGTCGGTATCCATCCACACGAAAACAGCCAGAGAAGAGACATAATCATCTTTGGAGAGCTTTTTTGTTTTCAGTGAACCAAAAACACCATTTTTGTGAGGCTTTTTGTGAAGCCAGCAGGTCAGTGTGCAAACAGTGTTTACTTTGTTAAACCAAATGGAGCTCTCTGAAGCAGGCAATAACATGCTTTGTCAACTTTGACTACAGTTTAGCAGTTGGGCCTCTCCTCATTTTTTGCTGTGAGTGTGTTTTTCTCTAGGTCTCAAATCTAGACCTTGAATCCAGTTTTCAGTCCAGGATTTTGTCATCGGTACTAACTGAACTGTTCATGTAACTGATTGGTCACGCCTACCGGTAATATTCAAATCCAGGACCGGAAACTAGATTCAAGGTTCAGATTTGAAGGCATTTGCTCTAGATACTCACACATTACAGTCACACTACCATCCAAAGTGATCTCACTTTTATTCATTTTACAGTAAATCACTGCTTTAGATGATAAAGTGTACCCATATTTAGTCATGCATAACCTGTACTGGAGTCTTTGCCATCTGTCAAAGACTGTCTCTTTCTGTGAAATGATGTAAATGAGGTACACAAACATTGTCAAGCCAACTAATCAATAGCAAGATTCATTGCCAGCTAATCTGTATTACATTATTGTACATTACTACATTGCATTACTAAAAACATTGACTAGTTGTTGCAGCCCTAAACGGTATACATGACACACTATGTGAGTACAGCATCAACATGCTCTCAACTCTTATAAACATAAACTCTGAACTCTTATAAACATAGATGTACATAGACTTTAATTGGTAGACAAACATAACAGATTATGTGACCATTACTAATATTTGTCTTGAGAGATTTTATAATGTTTGAAGTCATGAAGGCAAATTAGAGTACATAGCAAAAATTAGCATGTGGCGTACATAATCTGTCACATCATCAAACGTCATATTTGTCATAATAATTACCAGTAATGGTACCATCATCGATTGTTATATATGCCTTAATGGTTCTTGACTTGGGTATAAGGTTCTTTGAAAAAACCTTGGCATTTTGCAGAGGTCTTTCAAACTCCTTTTTCAATGAAAAAAGTCCGCACTTAATCACAACAGCATAGAGAGGATAATGCTGCAGGACTTGGTACTAATCCTAAGAGTTATTCAATCAATATATTACAAAGAGAGAAGTTTTTTTAACATCATCTTCCAGTTAATAATTATAATAATTATTATTAATTAATATTTTTTATGGTAAATCACTGGCCACATGTTTCATTACATGGTTAATGAAGAAGCATTCACTTTGTAAGGTTTTCTTCCAACTGCAAGTCAGAAAAGTGGAAATATCTAAGAAAATGCATTGTAAAGCTCTCTACCAACTTTGCTTTATGCCTTTTGAACTTCTTACTGCAATTTTAATTATGGATGAATGAAAACTCTTTGAAATTAATTGCTATCCAATTTAGGCTCAGAAAACCTAAAGCTTCTTAAAGAACACTGTGTTGGCATCAGTGGTGTCTCTGCTAAAAGCTCTTACAGTTTTTACTCTGCGTATAACCTTTGATCCAGCCATGGCTCGTATTTAGCCCTCACTAAGTGTGTACTTCTCTACCTGCACTTCACTGCCCACCTTTGACCCTTACTCAGCTTGAAAGAGGCTGAAAATCAGGTTCATTCCACTGTAACCTCTCCTCTTCATGACAGCAATTTCATTTTCTTTAGAATCTCAGCTTAAACACTGAGCAGACATAAATTCAGCCACTACACCTGCTAAGCAACCATCATATATAAAGTGATGGGGTGTGGTGGGGATGGGAAAAGGAGTCCTGCAGAAAGTTAATCTCAAGCATAACGTATAATCATCAGTAAACGAAAATTGTGCAAACATGCTTCAGAAAAGTCTGGCACCAAACAAAATCACTTGATACACATGAATAAAAATGACTTCAGATAAGCATCATCAAATATCTACTTAGAGAGTAAAATGACTGCATCAATAGACCAGTAGCTTATTTTCTTGGAGGGAGAAAATATGCTACACTTGGCAGCTGGATAAAATGACTAAAGCGGAATTGGACATCGCCCTGTAAAGTCTTAAACAAATATTTAAAAGTGAGAGGCATTAGGTTGGATTTTATAGGACTTTTTTGGACCACATTACATGTCTTTATTTATTAACCTCACACACATTATACCGATGAAGATATGATGGTTGTTTGTACATGTACATGAAATTATATATTTTCATCAGAGATCCAAATCCCCAAACTTACACCGTGTAGCTTGAAGGTAAAGCTAAGTTTTACCAAAACAGTTGTAGCCATCAGAAATCGTCATGATAAAGTGATATATGAAAACTGAATGTAATATGAGTTTAACAAACTGTCGGAATCACACTAGGATAACAGTTATACAATGAGGCGAACTATAACTGTCAAAATGAGAAACATGCCTAAATTTGAGTTACTTCTCTGACTCTGAGTATAACTACACTATTCAAAATAAAGAAGCCCTAATAACCTTTCAGTGTGTGGTTCTTCAAAGAACCATTTTTGGTAAATGAGATGTGTAAAAGTGAAGAACCTTTTTAAAGTTTAACCCCTTAAAATTCCAGACTTATTACATACTAAGGCTCATTATTCAGTACATGAACTACAGGGCGAACAGGACGAGTTATTTTTAAGTTAGAAAAGTGTGTAGTAAAACTTTGGGGCATGGTGAAAAAACGTATGAATACCATATGTTTAAGCCAATAGCCATTTTGGAAAATTATTTATTTTTAAATTGTAAGACTTTAAAATTGGTTTTAATACTTTAAATGATTAAAATATCTATTAAAATTTTTTTTAATTATTCCTGTAAAATAAAAAGAAAAAGGTTTTGCTCTGGGTAGCAAGCACATGCATAGATAGACCCCATGGGGGCTTGAGCTCCTGACCCTTTATCCTCATGCTGTACCAATGTCCTCCTTGTAAGTGATTATAATAATTGTATATTATATTGCTGCTGCTATGCATCCACATTCTTTTCAGCAAAATGAGGCTCAGTTTTGCCACAAAAATAGTGCTTATGAGCTGGCTTGGTTTCTACAAGATTTATCACTCTTGAGCACCCCATCTGGCGCAGAACCGACCGCCTGTGGTTTTTCTTAGTAACTTTGACCCATCACGCATCACCACACTGCTAGAAATCCCACCAACAACAATACACTGATTATCTCTTTGAGATGCTTCACATTTCATAATGTAGCAAAAAGAAGTGTTAATGACTTGTTAACCAAGCTTTCATTATTGTAAAAAGCAGAAATTCATATAATACTGTGCGGAGGTTTCCCAAAAGAATTAAAACTTTATAGTATGCAGTGATTATATGATCCAGTGAGTAATGCTAAGGCTTTGCATGCTGAAGACAGATTCAAATCCATGCATAGATAGTAATGTCAATGCTTTTGGGTGCCTTGATATGATAACTACAGCCCTGAAACTGGCCTTTCACTGTTGACTACTGAGCAAATACTGATTTGCTAAGCACTTTTAGTGTTCAGCCTTTTCTGTTTGAGCCACAGAGGGACATAACCCAGGAAGAACTCACCATTGACAGCAATAATGGATAAATGCAGGCAAATAAAAACAATTATGTAACTGATAGTGGAGCAAAAGAAATTGTGTCTGTACAACTGCTCTCTTATGCTAACAAAAAAGTACATGCTATGAAGAGCTCCAGAGTTCTACATCAGTTACACCCAAAAGTACAATGTGGCTTGTGCATTTGCATATTTGATTTTTTTCCCATTTTCCACAGGCCTAAATAATTGCGCTCACTTCCAGTACATTTGACGTTTTTCTTTTAAAATCTGTTGGGTGTCTGAAATGAAGTCAACATTCATGTGAAACATAATGAACAAAGCCATGGATTTTTGTAGTAAATGAAATGAAATTTAAATAATATAATTTAATAGTTGAGGACAGGAATGCCCAATCCTGGTCCTTGAGCACTACCACCCTGGATAGTTTAGATCCAACACACCTGACTCTAAAATTCAGATGCCCCCTGAAAGCTTTGACTACCTGATCAGGTGATTTAGATGAGGTTTGGAGAGAAGCTCTACAGGGTGGTGGATTTCCAGGACCCCTGGTTTAGGACATTTACCCCACAGTGAGGTCTTACAGTCCTTACTAGGAATGGTTCTTTTTAATATTGTGGCCTAAAAACATCTAATAAAATGGGTACAGCAGTATGTTACGATTGGCCCCTCCCTGTCCATGTGCTCCTGTTGTGTTTACTTCCCAGTCCTGTCCATGTGCTTCTTTGTTTTCATGTTTAGTCCAGCCCCTTGTTTTGTGACTCCGCCCCTGATTGTTCCAACCTGTTTTCCACCTGCATCCAGTTATCCCTTGTTATCCCTGTTTGTATTTAAGCCCTGTGTTTTCCTGAGTATCTTGTTGGTCTTGTTTGATCATGTTGGATGTATTGTATTGTATTCTCCTAGTGTTTGGTTCTTCTTTGGAGTTCTGTGCTCATTTTGTCATGTCTGTCCCTCCTGCTTTCCGTATTGGACATCTGACCCTGGACCATTTTAACCAAGACCATGGATTTGCCCTTAATAATAGTCACTTACCTCAGAGTATGCAACTGCCTCCTTGCTTCACATCACACAGTACAAACTGTTCTAACCAAAAAATAAATAAATTAATTCTGAAATGTCACCTAAAGTTATTTTTATTTAATTGTAGTTACAAGAAAAACAAAAGGTTACAGCAAATAATGCATGTAATGTTTTGATGCACACACTGATTAAAATTCTTTTTCCTTCTTCTTCTCTTTCTCCAACTTGTAAACTGTAGCAATCAGTTCTATGTCACTGGTCAGAAACAGAAGTGTCAGGATTTTGCTGGGGTGGTAAAAGTAATATTTCTCTAAGAAGTCTGGTCTGATGTGGACTTGCAACAGAGCTGCATCTCTGCCTTACTGGGAAAACTTGAGAACACAAACACAAAACTAGGACACATTAAATCCTTCTAGACTTCGCACATCAGGACCACAAGGCCACAATGTTAAGACCTGGAGCAAGGCCAAAGTGCATTCAGCACACTTTGTTCTACAACTATATAACTTCGGGACAAGATGTAACATCTCCTAGGGGTAAGATGCACAAAGAGGACTGCCCGCTCAGACGATAGACCAGAACAAAAAAAATCGAATTAATAAATATTAATAAACACATCAAATACGGATTTGACAATTTATTAGATGCTTTGCACTTTCATCCAGTCATCTAAACTATTTTCAGCAGTCAAGTGAAGCAAGGAAACCAAAAAATAAAGGAAACATCATGTCAGGGAGGCCCAAGGCCCAAAATAACAAACGAAAGAGTCTAATAAAAAATGTAACTGACTAAACTAACAAAACAAAGATAAAGGAAATTACAAAAACACTACCCTCACTACACTACCAATACACAAAGTCCAACAGATCAAACAAAAAGGGCAGGCCACCCTTACGTTTCCTTTCTAAAAAAAAGGAAACAAAATTACAAAAGTGTCTTCACTGGCCCAGAGGTACCTGTAGGCCAGCAAATCAACAATAACTGGTCTGTTGAGTGGCGGGCAGCCATGGTAGAGTAACCGTGTGAGCACTAGCGGAACAAATCAGAGCCGGGCCGGGGGCGGGGCAAATGACCGGGCCCTTTATACCCTTTATTATTTAATAAAGCTCATCATAACATTGTTTTACAACATACACATGCCTGCAACAGCGGGGCTTACAAGCACCACGGAAAACAACTATGTCATTTTGAAGTCCATCAAGGACATGAAATATAACACACCAAGAGAACAACAAAACATTAGGCTACATGGTAACTAATGATAAAACAACACAAATTCAAAGCAAAGCAATTCAGCACCACGGATAGCGATCAGATCATTTTGACACCCACTTTATCTATTTCAAGTCAGTAGTTTGGTCAAACTGGCTCAGCGGCCCACATGTTCACAAACACAAGTACTTTAGGCCTATTCACTACTATTTGAAGGGCACACGACGAGCCTTGCGCTCCGCGAACTCGTCCACGATGCTCTGTATGGAGAATGAGCGCTCAGAGGTTGGAACGGTGATGGGAAAAGTCAAAAATAAAAGGAGGGCGGTGCAAACCTCACTGAATGTAGAACTTACTGCTGGGTGGTTAACAAGGAAGAGGCCCGGCTACTTGAAATCTTATCCTCTCTCCCATCCGGGCCCCCTCTAGGCCTGGGCCGGGGGCGTGCCGTCCTCACAGCCCCCCCGAAGCCCCGCCCTGAGGCTGAATAAGAAAAAGAACATTCCATATTGCTCCAGCACCAAAGGCCTTTTATAGCCAGCGCCAACTGAAACAGCCAATCACATGCCGGGAGAAACGGGACATCAGTCATGCAGCAACAGCCACCTGAGAACACTCAGAGAGACAGGGAAAAAAGGAAACAACAACACAGGACGTAACACTAGAATATTTTCTATCCATATCCATTACAGGATATATGTTCAATGTCTGTTCAAAAAGTTGAACCTTCTTTTAGAGCTGCTAGTTCAGTTCTACACAGCAACCATCTGATATGACTCACTTCCATAACTGTCTGCTAGCATCAAACAAGACAGCATTTTATCTGCAGAAAGGCAAGTGGTGCTAACTGTCCACTCTCCTTGATATTTTTACCACTAGTATGAGGAGGAAGGAAGTTAGCTAAGAAAATCATTGCTGACCTACCTGGCCTCAGTCATGTCATGGCCTCACAATTAATGCACACAAGCATTTTCTGTGCTGCTGCCACATTGAACCTTCAATATTTATTACCTATTAGGTGATAACTGAATACAGCAGGACCATGCATAGATATTTTGTAGTGCAGGGGCTCAAGGGTAAAAAGGCAGGCATAAACATGACTCAAGCTAAATATGTTTTACATTGAATACACTTTTGTCACTTACTACTGACATTCAAGGTTCAAAATACAGGGGTCCTAGGGAATCTGGATTAACCTCTTAGACCACCTGAATGTCTCAAAATCAAAATTATCAGGGGACATGAAAATTATGATGTTATGCTGTCATTTGAAACAAATGCAAATGCAGGGCAAGGTTCTTTAGCCTGCTTCACTCAGGAAATGGTGAGATTCTGTCTTTGACATTTTTAGCTAACTGGTGATGGAGTACTGGTCTGCTTCTGGATTGTGCTGTTGCAAATTGGTTTACTCAGTTTTTCTTTTATAGCCTGGCAACTGGAACTATTCCTGGGAAACCTCTGAAAAACAATATACTATAGTATATTTGCAAATCTGAAAACTCACCCAAATTGCCCAAGAGACTGGTAGACAGAGGGAATCATTACTCATTTCTAAAACAGACACAAGATCATATATATGAAGAAATTGTTAATCCATACATTTTGTTGCCATTGAAATTTGCATTAGTATCCCTGTGGAGTTAGCAGCCAGCCAACACTGCCAACATGGGACCCCCAAGTACCAGGGGGTATTTTGCACACTGCAGACATTACATTTGGTTGGTATTCAAAAGCACTTGATAAGCC
Organism: Pygocentrus nattereri; assembly: GCF_015220715.1. Taxonomy (NCBI): domain Eukaryota; kingdom Metazoa; phylum Chordata; class Actinopteri; order Characiformes; family Serrasalmidae; genus Pygocentrus; species Pygocentrus nattereri. The sequence goes on from NC_051217.1 coordinate 14,209,875, forward strand.
TGAGCCGACCCATTAGCTTTACTCCTGGCACAACATTGAGCTGAGAATCGCTGAAACAGCTCTTGAAGAATCAGTGCTGGTTCTTGCCTTATGGGGGCCCTAAGCCAAACTCGACTTGCTCCCCCTGGCCCAAACAGCATATGTATGTCTTCTACCACGTTACATTAATCTTTTGCATGCACTGCTTACTTCCTTTTACAGTCATTTGCTGTTAAATATGGTGGTAACCCAGTAGTTCATCTGTTATATTTAGTTATTTGAATAAACTATTGATTTTAAAAAGCTTACCTTTAGAATTTGGCTTTTCTACATTCTCTAGAGGCAAAGTTGTCAGTGATGTCTTCAGAAGAAAACTGATGGCTAAAATCTAAATGAATGATCATGTCTCAAATGTCCTAGGGAATCTGGATTAACCTCTGGGACATAACCAAATCTATCTCAGATTGTTTGCTAAATTACTGAACATTTATGATGACAAAGAATGGTCTCTTAGATAGCTCTGTTCAAATTTGCCCTACAACTCTCTACACTACTCTCTACTACCTTCAAGTGCACTACTTAGATTATGAAAGTGTAACTTCTGCATGCAAATGATGCATTATATGTCTCTAAAAAGCAGTGCACCCTATGGCTGAAACACAAATGGCTTTAGGTTTGGCATATTTTGCATTATTTAGGGTTATAGAGTTCATCATTTAATTACCTACGTACTGCACTACAGGGAGACTGGAGTCATTTTAGATTCATCCAGTGGTGGAAAATTAGCTAGGATACTCTTCCTCTGAACATAAGCAAGTGATACAAAGCCTTCAAACAAGTGACACAAAGCTTTAATCACTCACTCATTAATGAGCCAAAGGCTAATGATTACTTACATAATGATGAGCAAAACAACATTTTACCTCCATCTTCTTGTCTCTTTTCACTGTCAAAAGCTTTTTTTTTGTTTTTTTGTTCAACCCCTGATGGGTAATGGTGCTTTGAAGCTATGCTGACCTCTGCTATGACTAAATTCAGCACTTTCACAGAACATCACAACTGGTTTAAAGCTACTGGGCTACCGTATGCTCTGTAGAAATGTATAATAGGTTTATCTAGTAAATAACTATAAAAAATAGTTGTCATTCTTGCCATCTGGGGCCCCCTTAGAAATAACTTAGAAATAACTTAAAATACAGTTATGCGCTACAAAACTGTACTTTGCTCATACAGAGAAATGACACTTTGAAGGATGTTCATGGTAAAGCACAATTATTTTACATGCTGAGCAAGACGGCATTTGTACAGTCTCTAAGCAAAAGGGCAGGGGCTCTGCGCCCATGCTTGACCAACACATTGTGCATTCTTCTTTTATTTGGGGTGTTTATCAATGTGTTCTTTGGTATGAAGAGTATTTTTTTTTTTCGAAATGATTTTGAGTATCGATTTCCTTATTGATACTACATAAAATGTTTAAGTGATATATCACAAAATATATAATACCACAAAAATAATAAAGGTGTGGGATAAAATATGTGGCCATAGTATTCCCTAGATAACATTGTCACAAATATTCACACATCATATGGATTTATGTTAAAATTAATCTGCCTTGTTGTCACGGTTGGCTCCTCCTACTACTCCATGTGCTCCTTTGTTTTGGCCTTCCATGTGCATTTGTTTTGGTTTTAGTCCTGCCCCCTGTTTGGTTACTCCGCCCCTGATTGTTTTCACCTGACCCTCGTTATCCCTGTGCATTTAAGCCCTGTGTTTGCCTGTCTTTGTCTGAATCTCTGTGTTGTTTGATGTCTTGGTCTCTGTTTGTTTTTTTGATTCTCTGTTTGCTGTCTTTATTCTGGTTTATGTTATGTCTGCCCCTCGATCTATCCGTGTTGGCTCTATGACCCTGGATTTGCCCTTAATAAATCTCGCTTATCTCAGCGTATGCATCCACCTCCTCGCTTCGCGTTACACTTGTCCTTAAGAAGTTACTGGAAACTTATTTACATTAAAAAAGTTACATATCTGCTATAATGTTTTGATGAGGAATGTTTTCCCCAGCAAAGTTATATACGCATATATATATATATATATATATATATATATATATATATGTATATATATATATATATATATATATATATATATATATATATATATATATATATATATATATATATATATATGTATATATATGTGTGTGTGTGTGTGTGTGTGTGTGTGTATATATATATATGTGTGTATATATATATATATATATATATATATATATATAATGTATATGTCTATCCAATACTCTGCAAAAGTTAGAGAACAACCTTTTATTTTAGTCCAGTCAAACTAGCCTTTAAATGGGAATCAGAGTTTTTTTCAAAATGTCTCCACAAGGCAACCATTAAGATGTAGACAAAGCCAGTCAGAGTGGTTTGAAGTGAAATGTTCTCTTTTAGAGAAAGCTTGTTCAAAGTGGTGGTGATGTGAACCAGATGTCTGGAAAGTTTAATGCCTCTAAAAGCTACCTCACAGAAAGTTAATACATGGATAGTTATGAATGCAATGCTGGAATGTTTCATAATAGTTTTAACATAAGGTTCTGGGCTATAATGTATTTGTAAACTCCAATTATGACAAGGGGTACATGCAAGGCATCATAAGGAAAAACAAACCCACAAACAAAATGCATTTTCCAGGAAAATCCTGATTTTATTGTTATCAATATTACACATGAAGTCTAACTCATTTCTAACTCAAAACTCAGAAGTTATGTAGGTTCACTAGTGGTTTTGTTTAGCTAATGAAATGGCTATATAAACCCTGGCTCCTATCATCACCAAACAAACATTCAACATATACATTTATTTTTTGGAATTCTAAAGAAAAAAGCTGGAAACATCTAAAGGAAAATTACACAAAAGCCTATGAATAATATAAAATATACAAGACCACCTAGACCACCATACTAGACCACTAAAATCATAACAGAACTTTCACCTTTGAGAGAGAGGAGAAAATAAAGTGGAGTTCTTGCTTCAGATATGAAAACCTCCACAGATGTTTCTGTCCATCCTTGGACTGTGAGAAGACAACTTAACATTATGGATCTGAAAGCATGCGTATCAAAAGAGACCAGTTCTAGAATTTTGGAGGTGTGGAAGAACAACCCTGCAGAATTCTTTGGAAAACTGTCTCTTGAACTAGAAGTAAAACTGTACTGTAATGTTACTGAGGTTTTTGCTAATTTGTTTAATTATTGAGGCTTCTAATTTTTTGTTAAATAAATATTTTCCTTTTCCTGGTGCTTAATAGTGTACAATCATCTGTACAACCCTGTGTGTATGTATATATGTATGTATGTTTTATTATTATTATTGTTGTTGTTGTTGTTGTTATCCTTCAAATATATTTTTGAGATCCTATGCACTTTGAAACGACATTAATACTGCTTACACTCTTTGAATACATATATGGAAAAAACTAAATTAAACATCATTAGCCAGTGTAGCTCCGGCACTCAAAACTTGAAGTAGTTCTTTCATATTATTCAGGCTTATTTGCTCTAGTTTATCTGGAAAGTTCTGGTCTTGTACTTCTTGTCCAGTTAATTCCCTTGCACAGCACTGGCAGCAAAGAATATTTTCTTCCCTGGAGTGTTTGCACAGTGTTTGCCCTCATTATTGGAGTGTTTTTCTTGGTAATAGTTCTGTATTTGAGAATGTGCTCTGAATTTTAAAAGCTCTGTGGCAGCCGTTTTTTTAGGAAACAGTAGGCAGCACTGCAGCTTTTGAACTGGATAGTGAAAACCCCCATTGTTATACTACTTGACAGATTTTTCCCAGTTTTTTTTTAAAAGATCAAAACAAAGATAAAAGATGGCTGGTCCGGTTCATTTAAGCGAAATGAAAGGCACGCATTTAACAAAAAAATCAGTTTATTATTCCCAAACGCCTTCGATTCTCCGATGATTTTTGAGCCCAACTATGAAATCAAGGTTCATTTTATCGATGGCCTTTAAAAATGTTTTATTTAATTAATTTATCAGCCTCATGGATAGCAGTTTCTTCTTTTGGAATGGTTTATATTGAACTTATCTGTAAATCTCATGCTATAAAATAACAAACAATAGGAGTTGGTTATTTTATGATGCTACTGTAAAGCTCTTGAGGTTGTTTCCCAGTCTTTTGTTGTTATCACTGGGGATTGCCTCACAGTGGAAAGAACTCAAACTTTTTTAAAGTGTCACTTTGGCCAAAATCACTATAACTATTGTGAACATCCTTACTTATGTTCCTGCAGGGTATCCAGTGCCACAGTAGTCTCTAGGAGGTCACTAATAGGTAGACTGCGGTCCGAGATGATTGTATTACATACACTACATGGAAAAAGTATTGGGACACCCCTCCTAATTATTGAGTTCAGGTGTTTCAGCCACATCTATTGCTAACAGGTGGATAAAATCAAGCACACAGTCTTCAATGTACTTCAGTCCAGTAGAATGGGTCATACTGATGACTTTATCAGTGACTTTAAACATGGCACTGTCATAGGATGCCACCTCTATCACTAGTCTTTTTGTGAAATTTCTGCCCTGCTAGGTCTGCCTCTCGCAAATGTAAGTGCTATTAATGTGAAATGGAAGAATCTAGGAGCAACAACAGCTTAGCCAGAAAGCGGTAGAGCATGCAAACTCACAGAGTGGGGCTCCCGAATGCTGAAGTACACAGTGCCTGTCCTCTGAATCATTCACTAAAGAGTTCCATTTTGCCTCTGGAAGCAACATCAGCAAAAGAACTGTGCTTTAGGAGCAGGTTTTCATGGCTGTGCAGTTACATAAAAGCCTGAGATCAAAATGCACAATGCCAAGAATTGGGGAAAGTGGTGTAAATCATGACACCACTGGACTATGGATTAGTGGAAACGTGTTCTGTGGAGTGACAAACCATGCCTCTCCTTCTGCCAGTCTGATGGATGAGTCTAGGTTTGGCAAATGCCAGGAGAACATTATCTGCCTGACTACATTGGGCCAACTGTAAAGTTTGGTGGAGGAGGGATGATGCTATGGGGTTGCTTTTCAGGGGTTTGCCTAGGACCCTTAGTTCCAGTGAAGGGAAATCCTAATAATTCAGCAGACCAAGATATTGTTGACAAATGTATGCTTCTAACTTTGTGGGAACAGTTTGGGGAAGACCCTTTTCTGTTCCACCATGACTGAGCCCCAGTGCACAAAGCAAGGTCCATAAAGGCATGATGGAGTGAGTTTAGTATGAAAGAACTTGACTCGACCTCACAAAGCCTTGACCTCACCCTCACCAAACACTTTTGGGATGATCTATTATTGAGACTGCAAGCCAGGCCCTCTCGTCCAACAAATTCCCACAGACATGCTTCAAAACCTTGTAAAAAGCTTCCCAGAAAAGTAGGAGCTGTGAATTCTGTCAATCAGTGTTGTGCTACAGAATATTACATAACATGCCAAAGCACATAATAAGCTGCACTTTTAGATCAGAATCCCCCTTTTAGTCATACATTTTGGCTGGCACTTTATCAATAAAACCCTTGAGTGGAGGCAAGATTTTTTTTTTTTGGTAGGAGTGTGATGTTCTGGAGCAATCTACTTTCTTGCACCAGTGGTCTTAGTCAAATGGCTGAGACTCCGTTGAAAGTATATTTAATCATTCAAAATATTTATCTTGAAATTTCCAGCACAGAACAGAAGGCATAAAGATGTCACAGTTGCATCATCATATGCCCACTACACTAAGATGAGTTCAGAAACACTTTATACTTCACCTGCCAGCCACTGTATTCTTGAGGGGGGAAAAAAAGGAGAGTGTAGCTCACTCGCCGTTCCTGCCAAACGTAAACGGAGGAAATGATGCAATCACGCCGACACATGCACAGAGAGCTGTACAAGTCTAGAGGGCACTCTTTTTTTTCCATGCCTTACAGCATCTCCTCCGTTAGCGTGGTAGAGTCTGACACCAGCTTTGAAGGCAGCTTTGAATGAAAATGAATATGAAAAGGAATCTGAGATGAAGCACTGCTGCTTGTGAGAGTGGGTGAGCTGAACAGGAGAGACCCCTTGCATCAGATATCTAATTAAAGGTAGATGCTATGCTCCAGACCAGCTCCTTTGAGGATATCTAGTGACCTGGAGGTCAGTGGGCAGGTAGAACAAGGAAAAATGCTAGACGGAGCTCCACGAAGGTCAAGGCCATTTCAGTTTTCATTGCAATCAAGGGAATGACTCAGATACACAACTGCCATATCAAAATAAAAAGCACTGCTATCTACAGAGAGATGGGACTACTTTAAGTTATCAGAGTATATACCGCTGGGGTTGATATTTGCAGTCTGTAAAATGCCCTTTGTTTCCTTCCTTCAGAATTCTGTCTATTTTAAAAGGTTTTCTTACTGTTTGAAGGTTATTTTAAATTCTGCTGCCAACTTTATTGTAAATAACTAAAATATCTCATTATAACTGTTGCTTTTCAAAAGTACCTTTACTAGGAGTTTAAAATCATCAATATTCTATTGATGCACCTGCATATTTTTATTTAGTTTCTTGCAAATGCCATGCATGCACTGAGCATTTAGGAAAGGATGACCATGGCAATTATTCACAAAGGATTTTTAGCTTGTTTTGCTAAGAACACAGGAAGATGCTGCAAAATCTTATGGACAATCTTAATTAGTGCACCTTTAATTGCATATTAACTATCCTAAATGGCATAACTATTCTTGAGTTCTCTGGTATTTTGACCCACGATGAAGTAGTGGAATATCAATCATGCGATTCACATTATGATTTTGCATATCATGGTCCTTAGGGAGTAAGCCATAATTATTAAGGACTATCGTAGTGCTTTGGAGTCTTTGTTAAATTAGCGAATGCATAAGAGTACTGCTTCAATCTACTGCAGATTCAAGGCATCAGTCCTTCTTGCCTCGTACACTGACTAAGAGACTTGTTGGAGATCCCATTTAACTGCTGTGATTAAGATTACATTGCACTGCTGTGTTTGCAATGGCTGAATAGAATAGAGCGTTCAGCTGAAAATGCAAAGCTGTCATCACAGACAACATCGCGTTTGGGTCCTTGCAGCAAGGACAGGATTTATCGAGTGAAGGTTGTGCACAAGCTCTTGTTTCCATGGAGATGAGAGAAGTTTGGAGGGAGTGCTTGACTTTTAAAGTTAGTTCAAGATGTCAAACGTTGTGGAGGAAGGCGGATTTACACGTAATGACCTTATCATTTCTCAACAATATTTTACAACCTTGTCTCCCTCCTTGAAGGACACGGCGCACAGCATCACAGGGTGGGATTAATTTCTTGCATCATATTCAACGGTTATGGTGTCCTGTATTGTTGAAACAATAAATGTTGCTGGAACAAGTTGTTCTTATGTATTCTTCATCTGTCTGTTGAAAAAACAACAGATATATACATGCACATAGTACAGTACTGTGCAAAAGTCAGAGACCACCCTTCATTTAATTTCAGCTAAGTTAAAATGACAATTAAGTGCAAAGTATTCATATTTCACTAGATATTTCAATAGATATTATTCACTAGGAGACTTCTTGTAATGGCGAGCAAGGAGGCAGATGCATATGCGGAGATAAGCGAGATTTATTAAGGGCAAATCCAGGGTCATAGTCTAAACGGTCCAGGTTCAAATAGCCAATATGGAGATCAGGAGAGACAGACATGACAAAATGAACACAGGCATAAACATCCAAACACAGACAGAGATTCAAACAAAGACCAGTAACCAGACAGGGGAAAACACAGGGCTTAAATACATAAGGGTAACGAGGGTCAGGTGCAAACACAGGTGGAGACAATCAGGGGCGGAGTCATGAAACAAGGGGGCTAAACCAAAATAAACGCACATGGGCTAAACCAAAACATGAACACATGGACAGGACTGGGAAGGGCAATCGTGACACTTGTTATGAGATAATCCACTTGTACTGGGGAAGGGAAAGCCAAATAAAACATTTGGGAAAAGAGTCTCCTAAACGGAAGCTTTGTTAAAGGATATAGATATAGAGAATCTCCTAACCACTGCACAAGACCTGATAGACCACCAGAACAGTCACCATTAGATAAGCAGATATGTCTGTCCTTCCATTGTGAGAAGACAACTCAACACTCTGTAGCTTTCAAGAAGCTGGTACTGAGAAAAGGAAATAAACAGTACGGAAATTGGCAAATCAAAAAGAAGGTGGTGTTTTCAGAACACTGGACTGACCACCCCAGAGTTCAGACCTTCAGGACCAGGGTTGAGAAACACTGCTTTTGGGAACCAACACTGATTCTTTTAAAGCATTTTCCCAAACAGTCATTTTGGCATCTTTACTCTTTAGAGTGTAATTAAAAAGGCACAAGTGTTAATGGTACCCCAGAGGTAATGCCCTGGTGCAGTGAACTGAAAGTCCTTTCTTGCACTTGTTTGCCTTTAGACAAACCTCAAATTTGTTTATTTGTAGTGGAGCACATGACGTTGTCTTGGCCTTTCCACTTCATACAAACCTGTAACACACATGTCTTCTCCAGTGTTGCAGAATGAGTCCTCTCCTCTCCCACTGCTTCTGGCTCTCTTGGCAGTGTGTCACAGGCAGCAGGGCCAGAGTAACACCAAAGCCAACAGAGAGAACATAAGGATCAATAAACTCACACATACACACACACACACGCCAATATACTGGTCATCCACCTCAAACACAGCACGATAAGAGGCCAGTGATGTAATCTGTTGCAATGCCTCCCTCTCCAGAAAACCGTTGTGGCCTCAGTCACAACAGAGGTCTCTAATCCATATGGATAGCAACAATAACAAAAACATTATTAGCAATCAAGAAAAATGTATTGATTTTTTTTTTATTCTGTGCAAATTCTATTGTACCACTCTCATATTAGTCCATGCTGCGCAAGCCACAGGCAAGTGGCAAAATGAAATAACCAACCATCTTGGCCAAATTCATGACAGGAATATATGGGCATGAAATACTCAACCAAAATCAAACGAGTAGGAAAATTTTATATAATTACTTTAGTTTCATGGTAGTAACTGAGTAATTTATAGTAATTACTGAATAATTCACTGTTTTTATTCAGTACATATTTCTGCTCATATGTTTACATAAAATAACCCTGAAGTAACTGCACCATAAATATGTCATGGCAAATGGACATGCTGTCAGGAGTTGTCATGACTGATTTTGCTCCATAATGTATAGTCAGGCTACTATTACTGATAAATATCCTGACAGATGCTGTAATGTTTGATATCATATCAGTTTATATCACATTTGCTTACTTTTGCTTCAGTTCGGCATCACAACATCAAACGCTGCGACAAATATTATGACGATAAGTAGAAAAGATAACATGATTCAGATATATTATTGGGAATGATTACATCATGATAGCTCATGACATGATATCTGTCATGATGTATTTATTGCATAGTTATGTCAATGTTATGTAGCAGGTTTCAAGTAAAGTGTTACTAATATTTATTTTTTAGAAAACATGTAAATAAATACAACAATACAGTTTGTTCATTTTATAGTAGTGCTTAGATGAAGCTATTTATCATCAGAAATTTGCATACATCTTGTTAGTTATGACAATAGATGGAATTATACACACCGTTTACAAAACCTTGTGAAAATATTGCATTCTTTTGTATGTTAATACACTCTTAGATTGGCATGAAACAGTGAAATTGTCAGTAGTGGCATGTTTAATTAAACACAACATAATGTCCATGCAACTAGATAGTTACATCATTTTAAATCAACTAAATTCACATATAACACATTCATTTACTCCATTACATCGCCAAATTAACGGCTCATTTTCTTTGATGTACTATACTGTTCTCACAGAAAATCAATCTATGAGGTTTGCAGCATTTTATCATCTCATCAAATTTGTTTGACCTATATTACACTGAAAACAGTACAAAAAACATGTTTGATGTTTACCTTAGCATGTTTATCACTGTGTAACATCATCTTTTCATTAAATTTTGGGTGACGCAAGACACCAATTGTCCCAGTTGAAAGCATTATGTTTTGCCATTCTTCAGTTATACAAGTCTTCAGCTGTGCAGCTGTACCTTCAGGGCCAGGGCATTTGTTTCATATTTTTTTTATTTTATCATGCACCACAAATTTTCAAAATGTGACAGGCTAGTTTAGCACACACAATCTCTGATTATGCAGCTGTGCTTTTGTGATACAGAATGTTTCTTGGTATTGAAGTGTTGACATAAGCATAGGTGTTGACATCTAAAAGGCAACATAGGTTGGTCCAACTGTGCAAATGTCTTTCATTGTTAAAGGTTCTTTTACAGATGTGCAAGGCACTCATGCCATGGGCACTAATACTTCCCCATACCACAACAGACCCAGGCTTTCGAACTTTACACTGGTAACAATCTAGATGGTCCTTTACTTCTTTGGCCCAGAGAACACAACATCCATCATTTCCATAAACCAGTTGAAAGGTTGACTCGTTTGACTGCAAGACATTTCCTTGTGCATCAGTTCATTTCAGATTAGCTTGTATCCAGAGAAGTCAGCAGTGTTTCTGGGTTATGATATATTGCTCTCACTATGCATAATACAATCTTGCATTTGTAGATGTAGCATTGACCAGTGCTTGTTAATGATCATTTGTTAAAATATACCCAAGTCCATGCAGTGATATGCATCACAGAAGCATGCTGGTTTTTAATGCAGTGCTGTCTGAGGGGTCAAAGGTCATAGGCATTTGGTCATGATTTTTGTCCTTGCTTTTTATGCACAGAGATTTGTCCAGATAATACATTTTTTTGGTGTTAATTTCTGTTGTTTTTACTTTATATCTTTTTGGCTGTATTTTATTGATCTAGGGTTCTTTTTTTCTTTTAGTAGCCATCATGGTTATAGCCTACTCTCTCACATCTTAGTCTTGCCTTGTGTAACTGTTTGTTTCTAATGACTCTGAGTCCTAGTACAGGTCATCAAAAGAGGAGAAAATTAATCTTGCATTTGAATCACAATAACAGCAGGTTGATAAAGAAGAATAAATTACGGGCACAAATAGTCATTTAAATAGCAAGCTAGTTAACACTGATTGTTGTTTACAGACACATTAGCTTTGAGAAACTCATGTTTGTTGTCATGACTTAGAAAATTGACCAAATGAAAAAACACCAACCTTGAGCCAGTTGAATGTGTAAACAGTAGAGTTGAAACACCTGAGTTTCAAATGAGTTGCAGAGCACTTTACATTATGCAGCTCAATAGCAATTTAATTTCACATAGGTTGCAAGTGACTAAAGTTGCATGCAAATTTAACCATATAAAGCCAGGCATTAGTACATAGAAATCACTGTGAAAGTGAATTGTGCCTTGTTTGATCGTAATCAGTGTGCGTCTATAAATAGTCAGTGTGTTAGTTCTTAGTTAGTTCTTGTGCATTTGGTGTATGCATGCGGTGAATTTGCTGGATACTAAAATATGATGAAAGCAAAAAACTGCCACAGTATCTTCAAAAAAGAGGTGGAAAATATGTGGTTAATACCAAGGAAAGATGAGGTAGACTAAAAAAGATTTCTTTGACATCCACCAGGAAAACTGTATGAGATGCAAAGAAAAACCCACAGGCAACGTCTGCTCAAATAAAAGCCTTTTTGAAACAAATTGCTGAGGCTGTTTCAGGATTTATAGTAAGGAGATACTCAAACAGGAATAGGCTGAATGGTAGAGTTGCCAAAAAAAAAAAAAGCCATCTTTGCACCTACACCACAAAACAGCTCTCTGACAGTTTGGAAAAAGCATCTGCAGAAACCTTAAGACTTGTGGAATACAAATATTTAACATACATATTGCATTTTAAATTAAATTTAAAATATATAATATAAAATGTACCATAACTTTTGCACAGGCCATTCCAAATATATAACATTCAGCAAATAAACAGCAACTGTGCATAAAATGTATTTCACTTTTATGTTTATTGAATCATTTATAAGAATTTCTCAATTATAAGCCATGAGAATAGACTTCAGTTCACTGTATGAGAAGTTTATGAACCAAAACAAAACAAACGTGTTATTTCTCCAGAGTTCCTGTTGGTTGAGCCTAAATCCAGGGTGACCACATATATTTTGAGGAGGTATTCAGTGTACCACTGTTTCATCCAGAAAGTTCTAAAATCTCAGAACAGTGTGGACTAGTGTTGCCCATGAAAGCATAGCCATGCCTGCCCCAGTTTCCCTCATTGGATGCTATGGATGCTATAATTCCCCAAATGACTTCATTGACATGAACTTTTCTTCATACCTTATCAAGAAAATGCTATAAGACAAGGAAGAAGAGGAGGAAAAAAACTTGAGCAGCTCTCTTGCTGACCCCCTTTTGGTCTCATTATAATGGAATGGCAACTCCCTGGTTTCTGAAGCTGTAAAAAGACTGGGGAATATAGCCATGGGGAGTGTATATGAAGGCAGCCTCTGGCAAACACGGCTCCCTGAGCTACTGTACATCAGCCTCCACCACCAGTCAAATATAGACAGCTTCCAACAGATCCTATCTTGTATTTACTTAAATATATGTCAATTATTAATTATGACTAATTAAAGATTAAAGGGCTTTTAGAGTTTATTTTGAGGATATATGTTGTAGCAGTGAGCTACTGCCATAGCTGAGCTGCTACAGCTTCAGGGTAAGTGATAACCATAATTAAGATCAGATTTTACCATATCTAGCCTGGGGTTTCTATGAATGCTCATAACAAAGTTAATAAAGAACAAAGAAAAGAAAAGGGGTTTCAACGTTTCAGCTGAAACAGGACTATAACAGAATTTTAAAAGAGCATATAATAAAGTGATGCGAGCTTCACTTTCATGTTCCTAATAAACATGTTTGTTACACAATTTCTCAAATAATTCTTCCTTTGTTATGTTTTGAAGGATGAGCTGTTTCAAAAGCTTATGTTAAAGGAATTTTTGATTACAAAGATCCATAAAAATGTGAACAGCATACAATCATGGGATTAGGAATCTTTTGTATGCAGGGAGAACAAGCTCACTACCTTCAAAGATGTATTACCACTTTTATTGGTTTTATTTGTTGCTTGTTTACACACATAATGTCTGATTAGAGTGTCTGTACTTATTGTGTCAGATGTGATGAAAAGAAAATGGCTCTGTTACAAAAATAGCTGAGGTATGGAATAAAATGATTAAAGGTCACCAGATCAGAAACTGCCATACCATTTTTTTCCATCTCCCATGCTAACATGGCATTTACATTTTACAGCAGTTCTAGAGTGCAAACATTTGAGATTCATGACAAACAGTCATGTAACCTATTCCATACTTTTAATTCCACTGCTTAGATGTTAATTCCCCCAGCAAGATTTCAACTTAAAGCCTGTCTGTGAATATTACTGGGACTTGTTAGCTATACGGCCAATTAGTTATAATAAGAAAAATGTATGGTCCAATTCAACCACAGAAAGTCTGTTAACATCAGCAAAAACTTCTAGTGTAAATGACTTTTAGTGTTAATGATATATGACATTTCATCACTGTTTTACACCATTTTATCCATTAGAGATGTCTGAGGAAGCAGAGGAAATAGTGTAAGTATGAAGGCTGAGTGGGTCCATATCCTTGACTGGGGGTGGGGACGTTTGCCCAATGTGATGCAGAATCGAGAACACAAATTCTAACACCCTGTAGAATCACAGACTGTCTGTAAAAAGGGTAGCAGTCAAAAACTGGCATTTTAATCCAATGACAGATACGTAATTAGATTGAGAAAAATGGAGGGTAGAACGAGTTGTAGGTTAATATTGTTTTTGTTATCATACACTTTATTACTCTGCATATAGGAAAGGACACACTAAAGAGATCAAGTGAATAAAAACTCAGAGCAGCAAATTAAATCATGTATATTCTAGTCAACCGTTATAATTTTCTGTAATTAACTAATAAAATGCTTATAAACTACCAGAAAAATCAAATAGGCAACATGATCACTTTGAAAGACTGTTGTCTCACAATATTGCGTGCAGATCATATACTGGAAAAAGGGAAACAAATCATTAGTTCAAATGATGAGTCACTATCAAGTGAATATTCATTTAAAACATGCCAAGACACTAAATTAAATCAGTGAAACCTTGTGCTTTATCTGGGTTTTTGTCTGCCATAGATGACCAGCAGGCTAGACTATGGCTGAATGGGCAGCCCACTGCTTATTCAACACTAACCCCCCCCAGACTAAAACTGGCCCAAAATGTGCATCAACTTGTATTACTCATTAAATTTTCTATAATATACTCGTTGCCATTGTTGACTTACAGAAATGTCTTTGCCTGATTCACATGCACATTTGCTCTCCTTAAAGTTTAGAATGGTCAGGAAGTGGCCTTAAGTTGGCTATCAGTTGGCTATTCACTAACGACCCACACTCTTCTGCCTCCTCGCTTACTCTATGTGCCTAGTTGCACTTAGATTTCTAGCTATACAACAACAAGATCCATATGCATTTAAAAGATGCATTTTCTGCTGACATTCATTTTTATTTTTTTAGTACTATCAAAGTATAAAATCAAAGTCAAAGTATAAAACATGCATATAGGAAAGTACAGATTATTCTGGTCACCGTAGCAACTTCACAATGTTGCCCCAGGGCAACAATCTCATTTTCCTCACTTTACAATAACGTACATATTTAAAGACAATAATAGGGTTAACAATAAAGGGAAGAGTTTGAGCAAGTCATTAAAAAAAGCATGTGCTTGGTTATACTTTCTCTTAGTGGGCACTTTTAAACCTCTTTTTAAGCACTGAGTCTCAAGTTTTTTGTTACGAGAAATTATTGCCTAGAAGCAACACTGTGTGACAGTGGAATAGATTTAGCTCATCATAAAGCAAGTCAAACATTTTCAGGGAACATGGCTCTATGTAATTTCTTCACATTCTTGCACAATGTTGCCTCAAGACAACATACTCCAAAAGGACCCCTGCACATGTTATTAATATTATTTTTTAAAGTTCTTGAATGTAATAATTGGGTCTGAAAAAATTAATCAAGGATTTATGGAAGAAATTATGCAAATGTATGGAAGAAAGTGAATTGATTTTTTTTAATTGCGTGCATTTATAATACATGCAGTAGAGGGTTAAAATCTCTGATGTTTTCCAATAGTAAATACAGTTTCACACACATTTCTCCAGCCTTGTGCTAAAATTGGGATGCCACTGCCCCCCTTCTTTAGTTTTGGAATGGCAAATGACCCAGTGCTCTTCTGTAGCTGGCACCTATGTTGATGGTCACATATATGTAACCTGGCAAGGAAAATGCAGTTTTGTTTGCTATGTCTCCTTTAAGCAGCCGCCTAATTTGTCAAATAATGAAACGCTCTATCTCTGTTATTAGATTAGTCAGTAAAGCAGAGCATGAATTTGACATGTCAGACTGTTCATTTTTGCTTTTTGGGTAAACCCCAGACGTCCGAGTATTTAAATGTTTCCCCCAGGTTTCAAACCACTCCAATGCTCTTGTAAGGCGTTATACAAGAGAGTCTACATGGTAGTGAAGTATAGCAGGACCAGACTCAAACAGCATTCAGCAATAATATAAAAATCACTTCAAGATCATTTAAATGTTCAATCATGATGAAATTATCAAACACTTTTCTAATTTGTTTTTGTGTCAGTTGTGAACTCGTCCATGGCCAACTGTGGCAGCCAACAGCCAGAAACTGTTACGTCTAACAGGCTGTAAACACACTCAAGGTTGCAGTTTATAGCTGCAAATAAATGTTGTTTGGACAGAAGTTTTTTTTCTTCTTGAGAAGCATAAACATGGCGGGAAGGCGGAAAGTAGTGATATATTTAGAGAAGTAATTCTGAAGCACACCTGAGCCAGGACATGAAAATCAGTCAATACGTAAAAGCATGAAACTGCCCATAGAAAAAATAACACAGTAAAGAGTCCATCAAAGAAAATCACTGACCACTCGAATCAATTTTGTGAGCAAAGCCATCAAGAGGGAATCTCAGTAATCAAAGTATAATTTAAGAAACTATAAATACATCATTTTTGCTGTTATATAAAACATATATGGTTTAAAGCTTCTACTTTTCTGTAACCTTCTGACAGGATGGGAAGTGTTTATTGATTGAAAAAAGGTGCAAAAAAGGTGCAAAACAGGGATTTTAGTAAGAACAGCAAGGTTTACTAATCCAAAATCAAGAAAAAACAGTGTCTGTCTGCTATAAATGACCAGTAAGAAGTGTCTTAAACTGTAGACTCAATTAATGAAGATTTTTTATTTCCTTTAACTTTTCAACAGGCTCTACAGGGGAGGCAACACAGTCACTTAAGAAATGATGGTAACATTTTACTTGAACCCTGCTACATAACATTGACCTAACAATGACAAGAAATGTATGCCAAAGTTTACTTTTCACATTTTCATAGTTTTTATAAATGCATTCTAAATTATTTATATATATATATATATATATATATATATATATATATATATATATATATATATATATATGTTAAACTCAAAAATAGTTCACTAAAATTTGCCATATCTGTTCTTTGTGGTGCTCTTTGCATATTATATGAATGTCACTGCAGATGTCATATGTTGTCATGAGTAAAGATAAATGTTGTATATTAATATAACAGTGTGATGTTTCTGTTAACGGTGATTGTCAGAATAGATGTCAATGTTATCATGACAGGTAATTACAGTATTATTGCCAGCAATTAACATGTGACATAAGGTGTCATGACATGTTTATGGCATGGTTATGTCAGTATTGTGCAGCAGGATTAAATTAAAATGTTGCCAAAATGATTTGGTCCATTCTTATTACTCTTCATGACTAAAGATGATCCAAAATTTTCTTTATGCTAACAAAGCATAGTCATGAGAATAAACATGTATTAAACTTCATCAAGGATCTTCAGTGCTTTATTTCTATGTGTCTATTTTGGAATTCTAACCATAATATCTCAATTTTATTTACCCTGTATATCCTAGATTTGCTCTTATTTGCAGTGTATGATCCACTGAAAACCATCTTTATCCTCCGTGATGTCTTTACTCACACTTACCAAATGGACAGTTCAAAATATCTACATCCGAAGAACGAGGGCATTTTACCCTTGTCTCAGTTCATATAGCTTCTCATTAGAGAGAAAAGAGAGATTTAATATGGTACTGTCCCCCAGTGCTTATTAAATCAACCCAGCTGGAGATAACAGCTACGAGCAGCTCCAGCAATCTCCTCCTGGATTAGGTTTCTTGCCACCATCTTTATTATCACATGATTCAAGCCTAGAGAGAGGGGCTTTTTTTCCAATTCATTGCAAGTTGATCATATTAATTAAGACTCATACATTCTGGGAAGATGCTCAGCAAGTGGCAGAAGTGCTGATGGTGTCAGAAATGCAGCAGTATATGAGTATGTGGTGAAGAATAGCAGCATGGCGCACACTCAGTAGTTTCTGCGCTGGCCCTTGCCCAGGAGCTCAATGCTGCATTTAATCGGAACTTGAAAATTATGTTTAATGGATAGCTGTCAGCTCTGAAGCCTCCTGTGATTTCTACAGACAGCTAACTCTTGACTTCAAAAGAGTTTACTGTTTAGCAGCTGGGTGCATGTGTTGCAGTAATCCGCTGACTTTCACATCATCATTTCATATGGTGTTGTACAGTTGAGACTTATAGAAAATCACTGTATTTTAAACTACTGAAAAGTAGGTTGCAAATATGGGTGATTGGGGGGAGGGGGCATCACTGTAACACTCACATGCTTACTCGTGTCCTAGCAGACCCTAGAAAAAATACCTTCTGGTATTAGACTAGGAAAACCCTCTTCTGATGATGACTCCTGAAGGTAATGGAAACATTTGACCTTTGAAGAAGTACATCTTCTTTGGAGTGGATTTTTGGGAGTGGATTGCTTAAAGGCTTTTTTTAACCATTAATGCAGAAGCTAGTAGTCCAGATAAGGGGCTGAGTATTCTATTGCTGTGGTAACTTATTTCAAATCACCACTAAAATGGAGAGAATAGATCACTCAAAAGACAGAGTTTAGAGAGGAGGACAACAAGCTAAAAGATAAAGTTAACTAGTCAGCAACCTGGCTGTAAAAACACCATACCTGCATTTATTGCTTGTATGTATTAGCTTATAAATGACTAGGCTAGCAGGCAGGATTTTTTGGCACCACAGAGATTCCCAGTGGTTGCATGATGTGACATATTTATACAATGTATCTTATGTGCTATAGTGAGAAATTGTGAAATTCTTTCAAGCCAATGTGGCTAAGGCAATACTTTCAACCCCGGTTCTGGTGAGCTGCCCTTCCCTTTATTTAACTCTAATACATCTAATGCAGCCTATCAGGGACTTGGGAAGAGGTTGATTAGCAGGAGCAGGTGTGGCAAATTGTTATTGGAACTAGGCTCTGCAGGAATGTCGCTCTCAAGGACCAGAAATGGAGACCACTGGGCTAGGGAAATTAATGTTGCACTCCAGAGTACCATAAAACGTTTAACCCCCCATTTCAAAGGCAGTGAAGGTTGGCTGTGCAATTTGGGCTACTTGTGTAGCATGTATACATATACATATACATATACATATACATTGCATGTCCAAATGTTTGTAGATATCTCCTCAGTGCTGCTTCTGAAATTTAAGGTATTATAGGGAGTTTGTCCCCCATTGCTGCAACAACAGCCTCTGCTCTTCTGGGATGGCTTTACATTAGATGTTGCAACACTGCTGTCAGGAATTGATTAAATTCAGTCAAAGCCACAAAAACATTAATGAGGTCACATACAGATGTTGGATGATTCATTCTGGATCAGAAACACCACTCTAACTCATCCCAAAAGAACTGGATGATGCTTCATCACTCCAGATAATGCAGTTCCATTTCTCCACAGCCCAATGCTGGGGTGCTTTATCCTTATATGCAGCTGCTGCAAAGCATCTCATTCTACTGGCAATGCTTTTCTATGGAGATTGTGTTGGCTGTGTGTGTGCAATTGGACACTTATGACAGCAATAGGTGCAATAGCTGAAATGACCAATTAGAGGTGAGTGTTTTCAAACCTTTAGACGCATATCAATGTCAGCACATTAGCTGGGCAACTTATCTTGCTGGATAGTGAACTACTGAGGTATATAATAGATTCTTTATCCCATCGTGTCTGTCTAAGGTCAGCCTGGCTAGTACCAGCAAGTTAAAGTATGATAAAATAAATACATAAATATCGTTGTATAATTTGCACCCTGTTTAAAATGAAGTGTTTGACTGCCATTAAATTGGGACTGCTAATTAGGTTGCTGCTAATTTGGTCATAGCATAGATAGGACAAGCGAACGGCCCAGCTGTTCCTGCACTCAAAGTGATCCACAGGGGGCAAATTCTGTGTAATTCTACATCTGACTGTTTCTCCTGGATACTGAGGTACAATTAAAAAGGCTTCTCAAGAGACATTTTGAACAGTAGACAGTGGTAAAAGTAGCTACACTATGTTTAATTGAGATAAGGAGGTAAGTAGACATGTCTAGTAGCACTGGTTAATGAGTAGACAGCGGGGTGTTAAAGCAGAAGGAGGGAGGGGCAGTATGGCTAATTAGTGTGAGAGCGTTTAATTAGCTGGTGGGCTCAGATTGTGCTGAGTGCTATTTAGATGGATTATGCTGTTGACCTTTAGTACTGTTGGAGCTTAGCAAATTGACTCCAGACATAACTTGCAAAAAGCTCTGCTCATTTATGATGAATGATAGTAGTAAAAGGACAGAATGCTGGCATGAAGGGTTATCTAGGAAAGACTAAACACAGTGGAGTGCGTCTTATTGTTTTATTTTTGATGCATTTTTTCCAGTAATAATGCATAATAATGTAATAAATAGCTCACTTGTCTGGTGTTGTACTGTTTGAACAGCATAAGACAAATAATGCTGTGTCAGT
This sequence comes from Pygocentrus nattereri, assembly GCF_015220715.1. Lineage (NCBI taxonomy): Eukaryota > Metazoa > Chordata > Actinopteri > Characiformes > Serrasalmidae > Pygocentrus > Pygocentrus nattereri. The sequence continues at coordinate 14,229,875 of NC_051217.1, forward strand.
GTCTTAATATACAGAGTAGAGATTAGATAACAAGGACGATGAATAACTGAGTCTTTTATCATGCACTTTATGGTTGCTGCTAAAGCTCACAGCTGTTCCCTCACAAATCTGTCTCTACTGTGATGGTAATGCAGGCTCATGACACACCTTGTGTTTGTGTGTTTGTTTGTACATTTTCAGGACACAGTGTCATAATTCTGAAGGAAAACCTGAGAAAAACAGTAATATAGAGTGTCAGAACCATCAAAATGTTCCTGACTTTGCAAAGTTCTCTGTGTTTCACTTAGTAAAACATTTTCTTTTTGGCTACTAAAGTTAAACTTAAAGCCAAAAACATTGTTAATGCATATAGACATATATGTTTTTGAGACCAGCCAAGCATGATGCATTTAAATGGAAGCTAAATTAGTATTAAACATCAACAAAACCAGAATAAACAGAAAAAGAAAACAGACCTTTATCTGCATCAGGGCTTCTGAAGCTGTTGAAATTCATGGCCCACACAAATGACCCCAGAAGCTAATGAGGAGGCTGATTTGGCAGCTACCTAGTGCCGGATGTGAGGCTGAGGAGAGGAAAGCTGCAATCATAGTTCTGACTCAATTCATCAGGTTTAGATACGTATTCACTCTGCAGTCTCCAGTTGATGGTGTAAGTTATTGGATTTCAGAGCTTCATATGAAAAGACCTCTGAGCAAACAGCACTGAGCAGAGTTAGTTGTTTTCAATTTTCACACATTTTAATAAATTTTTTCATTAAAAAAATAAATAAAAAACTGCAGTGCTGCCACAGCTCACTGGTGGACTACAACACACAGGTTGCAAACCACTTTTAGATAGAAAGCTGTTAGTTGAGGGTCTTAAGTAGGTATTATTTTAAGGGCAGATATTCTAGGCCACATATTATTTAATGTTGTATTTTAGTTATAAGTTATACTGAAATCTTAACCTGGTCTTACTTGCTCTCAGCCATATATATACCAAATTTCAGTATTTGGTGGAGCCTGCTATGGCAAGAATGACAGCACCCAGCCTCTTTCTGTAGTGTTTAACAAGGTTGGATAACACCTTGGACCACATATTGGACCACTCTTCCATGCAGAATATTTCCAAATCATTGAGATTCTTTTGTTTTGTCTTGTGAACTGCTTGCTTGAGTTGAGACCACAGATTCTCATTCGGGTTCCAGTCTGGAGACTGAGAAGGCCAATGCAAAACCTTGAATTTGTGTTGCTGAAACCGATTTTGACATCTGCTTCAGTCATTGTCTTGTTTAAAGACTCAAGCAAGGCTCAGTTTCAGCCTTCTGGCAGAGGAAACCAGATTTTCAGTTAAAAATTTTCCTGAATTGAATGGAATTCATTATGTAACTGACCTGTCCAAGAGCCCCTTGACTGCTGCTAGCAAAAGAGCCCCAAAGCATCAAAGAGCCACCACAATATTTTATTGGGTATGAAATGCCATTCTTTGTGCTCTGTCCCCTTTTTTCGCCAAGCATGACGATGGTGTGCATGGCCAGAAAGCTCAATTTTTGTCTCATCTGACCACAACACACGATTCCAGTTGTAATTCCAATGTTGCTTGGAAAAGGTCAGACTCAGCGATTTGTGTCTTGGTCTCAGGAAAGGCTTCTTTCATGGAACTTGTCCATAAAGCTCATAGTCATGGAGGTGGCATCTCACTGTTGATTTTGATATATGTATGTATAATCATCATGGAACATCCTGATACTATAAAATCAACCCCCTCTATTGTGTGTGACATGCTAGGGGGTGGGTTTGTTTTTCATTGTAACGTGATTTGGTTTAGTAAAGCATGTGTGGATGCAAGGACACAAAATTGGAGGAATTAAAATTTTTGCCATGTGGCTGCAGAGGGACATTTAACGGACCATTTCATTCACAGCAGCGCAGGCTGGTGTGCGTCCTTCCTCTCTTCTCTCACTTTTACCAAGAAGCTATCAGAATAATGAAAGCGAGAGACGGAGAGAGAAAGAAAGAGAGAGAAGGAGAGATAAAATGGGATGAGCTAAAGGACTGGAGGTTTGAATGCTCCCAGGAACATTTCCCTAATGAACCAGTGTTCAGAGTAGTTCTTTCTGAGAGGTGTTTTGCCTTATACAAGACAGCCAAAGAAAATTAAAAGGGCTGTATCGTTGAAAAACACATTTCCCTAGTCTGACATAGTACAGGGTGTCCCAAAAAACTGACATCACTTGACATGTGAATATCTCAGTAACTACATGTCCTAGACAAACAAACTTAAATAGGCTTAATGATGAACAATACAACAATAAATCTACTTTCCAGTTGGTGCATTTTTATTGAATTTTCTAACTGCACACTCTTGTTTGACTGTGTTCGAGGATATTATAACACACAAAATGCGTTTTCATTTCTAGTGAATGCCATTCTTCAACCTGAAAAAACACTAAAACACTAACAATAAATTTTTTTAATTAGTTTTTAAATATTTTGTTAAAAAAAAGATATCCTTTGATGAAGAATTGGCAATGTTATTTGACTATGAAATGATGTCAATTTTTTTGGGACACCCTATATATAAACATCTAATTCTAATTCTAGTTTATTCAGTCCATATAGCCGCTTTCTCAACCTACAGCAAAGCTACATGCTGATATGTGTTCTCATCAGAGCGGGGCGTCAAGTCAAAAATCTACTGTGTTCAAGGTGACTGTAATAATAATAGTGAGAAGAGTGATTTATAATTCAACTTAAGCAGGGGGTCTCTTTAAGACCTCCATAGAGTTGACCAAAGAGCTCTAATCCTTGGACAAGTTTCAATATTATTTTTAACATTTCCTTCTACTTTCCACTCAGAAGTACATCACATTTTTGTTGCACAAGTGGAGGCAGGGTGAATTTTTAAAAATAAGAATACCCTTTAATGAGCCAATCATGTAGCATTGCTAATCCTGTAATCCTAAATGTTTCTTTGAGAAACAATTGCTTTGTGTGGCTGTAAGATTTGGTAGAAAGTCGTGGTTTATTGCCTTTATTTTTGTTTTAGTTAGCTATGTAAGTCCAAAATGTATAACCTAGCTTGGTAACTGGTAAACGATTACATAATTCACAAGCTCATAAAGTAACAGAACAGCGAGAAGTTGAAATATATTTACATATGCAAATAAGGCATAATGTGCATAATTTACAAACCAAATAATCTAGCCTTTGGTTTACATTAGAATGAAAATGTTTGTTTCCTTGTGAAGACAAGCTCCAAAATTATTGAAATCTCATTATTTTTTAATCAAGAAACACTATAACCTGTTGTTATAAAACCTTTTTGAGGTAATTTTGTAGCACAAAATCAAGCAAAAATCCAGCTGTGAGCAGTTTATTAGAAAATTGTTCTGTAATTGAATTTTGATTATGTTTAGGAATCAACATGTAAGATTTCACAGATGTAGGTGTTCTAGAAAGTTTTCGTTCTGAATGTAGTGATAAATGGTTTTGAAATTGCATTACCTAGTGAGACATCATAAATCATGCATCATCAGCTGTCATTTGTACAAAAATATAGACATATTTGGATATTCTAGTTAGTTCTGCCCAAGTATGGGTGGAGCTAAGGTGTTATAGTTACTAACTTTTGACATTGACATTGTTATCATTGCAGTCTAAGAAAATATGCTTTTCTAATGTATTCAGATGGGTGGTAAGCCTCACCTCATGAAATCTTGAACAATGGAGGGCACCACGTAACACACGATTATTATACATGCCAACCAGGAGGGGACTTGTACTGTATGAAAACCAAAAGACAGGCAGGTGAACACTTGGGGTCTATCTCTGCATGTACCTGACTCTAAAGCTCTACAGAATGCTTTTTCCTCACCATCTATTCTGTGTATGAGCCAACAGAACAACAGACCAGTTTTTTTGTAGGTTTTACAGTTTAATACTCCATGCTTTTTTGCAGTCTAAGCTACTACAGAATCATGAATGTTAAGGGTTTTTTACTGCGCAGCACTAGAGTGTGTACTATTTGTGAAAACTGTCTAAGTGGGTTGCGAAGCCTTTTAATCACCATCAACAATGTTAATCAATGCTGTACACTTTGAGTACAAAAGACTTGAGTAATTACCCCAATGCAAAATTAATGCCCTGTTTGGAGCACATAGGGAGAAACACTTGACTCAAAAAAAAAAAAAAGTTTGTGACACATCAACCTCTCCTCCAGTGTAAATTAAATCATGCATACTGTGCATCTCCACAAGGGTTTTTTAGGGAGTCTGACATTAATAAGTTTTTGATCACACCTCATTTTTATTCATGAGATTTCCAAGAAAGTGCGGTTTCAAGTTAAGGCTACCACTTATTTTTGCAATATGTTGGGAAGCAGGGAGGCTTCAGGTAAATTGGCTGCTCCCAAACTGCACAACGACTTTGTCTCTCGCAGCCGTGGCTCCACGAGAGGCGATGTGAGCGGGTTATTAGGTGAGAGAGCAGTAGATCAGAGAAAACGCTGATGGGTACTTCCGTCCACATTTCCTTTATTACAGCTATTTATCAGTGGTTCCTGAAGAAAATCTCCTCCGCGATGACACTTTAAAGAAGTCTCAGATATATCGGCAAAGTATAGGTGCAAATGATCTGCAATTACTGTGTTTTGGTTTGACACAAGTGTCAGAGCATTGTTTTCACAAGGGAATGGCTCTTTAGGCAGCATGCTGTCACTTACTGACAGAGAAAGTCAGAACTTTCTTCATTAGCACTATTTCTACATTTACTCCAGACTATAAATGTGTATATAACATCAGGTCATGGAGCCATAGTGTGAAGTTTTGGAACAGTTACTCATTATTTTCATCCACTCTTCCACTGTCTCATTAAAGCATCTTCAGCAAAGCTACCTTGAAGCTTTTTGAAGGAAAAACTTCAAAACTTCAGCTCAACTGAAGTCGAATGTTGACAAAAAGGAGCGAAAGCAACCTGCTCGGAGCATTATGACAAGGTTCCCCGCTGATGCCGTTTGCTATGAAGAGAATTGGGTAATTGACATTGTGCTGTAACATCTGCATAATTAATTCCCCACAGTCACCAAAGCTGCTAATGAAAGAAGAGGTAGTTTGAACAAGAGGGGGGATACAAGGACATGCAGGAACAGTAATGAGGCTTATTCTTTTTTTTTCTCCACAAATATCCATTTATTCTTCACACATTTAGCGAAAATCACGGTTTATTGAAAGGACACAAGAAGGTAGAGAAACTGAGGCATGTAGCAGTAGATTAAGTACTCAGTGCATGGCACATCATTCTCAGGGAGACGACTCACTGTGAGTCGGGTTTTCTCTTTAACTCTGGCACCGAAAGCTTTCAAAATATTCAATGGTGAAAGTTGGCCAGCCAACTCCAGTTACTAATACTTCAGAATTATGGAGGGAGAGTAAATTAACCTTTGCTACACCATACAAAGAACCACACCTTCACCTTCTAGCTCTTTGAGAAAACTTCCAGTTCAATTAAGTCATTTTATCATTCAAATTCCTGGATTCTGCATTCACAAAATGACCCAAGCGTTGTTTTATTTTTTTCTGCTTCATTTACTGACCTGGCAAAACTGAGTGTGAAGCAGCACTCCTGCACTGAGGGGCTTTGTGAATATGCCTCAGGCCTTACGGTGCCAGTCCAGAAAGTTTTCTCAACTACAAACATCACATATCAAAGAAAGTTTGTGTCCTCAATTTTGGAATCAAACTGAAAACAGATAACAAAGAAAGTAACAGTTATAAAAAAGAAATGACCAGTACCATTGGAACCTTTTAAAATCAAACCCTAAAAGTCTATAGTGCATGCCATTGTACTATGCAGTGGGATTCATCGAGAAAGTTCAAAATTGTACGTAGGGGACTCCTTTTCTACAATAGCAGTGTTACATACAAGTATGTGTGTGTGTGTGTGTGTGTGTGTGTGTGCGTGTGTATGGTGGTTTTTTTTGAGTGTACTAAAAAAATTGTGCTTTGGATTTTATCAATTTAAATGTGTACATTAGCTGCAAAAGTCAGACAACACCATTTCTTTAAAGTCAAAAGCTTTGTTATGTAAAAGTTAGAAAAAAGTCAGGAAACATACATTCAGTGGAAATTCACACAAAAGCCTCAACAACTAAGTATAATTTCTCCACTCTTTACATTTTCACCTACTGCCACTTTACCTTTTCCATCCTTACAATCTTAAAACCAACCAGTCACAGCTGACCTCCCAACAAAAGCTGCTCCCACAGGATTCACTGACATCATGTTCCATGACATTGTGTTCAAACAGACACTAACATTCACATAAGCAGCTATCCAAACACACCTTAGCTGCCTTTCAATTTCTTTCTCGTGTGTATCTACAGTGGCTAAAGGAGACAACTTTGAAGGGATTAGATATAAGATAATCCACTTGTATAAGGAAGTGGAAAGTCAAAAAAAGAGTGAAAAAATAAGGGTTTCCAAAACCTGTTGTTCAAAATTTAAGATACAAGACCTGGTATATCATCAAAACTATCACCATCAGATAAACAGTCATTAAAACTTTCATCTTTGAGAGAGAGGAGAAAATAAAGCTCCATGTTTGCTTCAGATCTGAAAATATCCACCGGTATTTCCATCTTTCCACTGTGAGAAGACAACTCAGTGCTATGGATCTGAAAAGATGTGTAGCTGTGAATAAGCCATTAGTGAGAAAAAGGAAACTGGACATCTGAAATGACATCTGAAAACTGTAATTGGGGTTACTTGGTCGTGACAATATCCCTGCAGATTTCTTTGAAAAATTGACTGCAAGTCTCCCAAAACAATGGCAGCTGTAATAAAGGCAAAGGGTGGACACATTAAATATTTACAAATCTGATATTTAGTTGTTGAGGCTTCGGTGTAATTTTCTAGTAATTATGTTTACTGCTTTTCTCTGATGCTGAATTGTGAATAACACAGCGAATAACGCAACATGAGAAGTCCAATATTAAAAATGTTTGTATTATACTAAACTTGAGGGTTATATTAAAAATAACAAAGCTTGAATGAACAATATAATATATAAATATGACAAAACACAGCTTAAAAACCGCTGATCAGACCTAGCTGAGAACTATGTGAGTGTGGCATTTGAGCAACTTGATTGACAGCTCACTGAGGGACGGGCAAATGGGTAGACGGAGCAATGCAGAATGAAGTAAAGAATAAACAAACAATGTTAGTAAATGGATAATATAGTCGCGAAGATTCTCTGACTATGGAACTATTTTGTGTCGGCAGGGCAAATGACGCCAGCCTTGCTATTGCTTCTGTAACCATTCCTTATCATTATCCAAGATTAGGACTGTGCAGTTTACATCAAGAGGACAGATATATGGTGAAATATATCAGTCATTTATTAGTAATTGGAATATTATTTAAAGGATATACTTGGTATATTTTTGTTGTTTGACTGCAAGAGCAAGACTAACCAGATTAGATTAGAAAGAAAACACAGATTTAGGTTCCCTGGACCTTTAATGGCTGTTTTGACTAAAAAATAAATCAAACGAAATGGTGGTCTCTGACTTTTGCACAGTACTGTATGATCAAAATGTATGACACAAACACAAGTGTTGCCAAAAGAAGTCAAGTGAAAGACAATTGAGTGATGTTATATATTTCATTCATGTACAGCCAATTGATATATTTAAATCAATTCAATTCAAAGCACTATTTAATGCAGCGCACGCTCCTTTTGTGCATGTTTGTTTGTGTGTGTGTGTGTGTGTGTGTGTTTGTGTGTGTGCTTATATGCTCTGTGAGTGAGAGAGAGGGGGGGGTTTAAACTGATCTGACTTCATCTCTACCATGCAGAAAATCTGCTAGCTCATTGTCTCTTAGTTGTGTTTGTCCACTTGTGTTTTTTCTGGGGCTCCCTCCGTCTTGCCACTGTCTGCTGGCGTCCGTGCGCTGCCATGTCCACTGCTCTCTGGGCTCCTGGGCTGCAGGGTAGAAGTAACGAGACATCAGCACAGAAGCAGATGAAATATGAGTGATCTCAAAAGACAGCTTTAAAGAGTGCACACAGGTCAAATTAAATGAGCACAAACTGGGAAGCAGCTATTCCTTGTTTCTGAGATGTCTGTTCATTTTGAACTTTTTTTTTTTTTGAAATAAGCCTGTCATCTACAGCTACAGAACTGTCACTGCAGAGGCCAGATATTGATCGAACCAAATGGAGTATGATAGAGGCAGCTCTGAGCTGAGGAAGGCCTGACATTTAATTCGGTCAAACAGGACAGAAGAATGATACTGGGTGTTAATATGAATTCCGTGAAAGTATAGACATTTACTGATGCTCACTCATAGCTCTTTGAAATAAATGGCGAGATTCTGCACATAGAAGGATGTGTAAAAAATGCAGATTTTACATGAATGCCACATCTGGCTTCATAAGCAGAAGAGGAGCTGTTTTATTATTATTCAACACAGATGAAAAGTTCTTGTGTGTGTTTTGTTTTGCAGAAAGAAAAAAAAAATCAATCCATGACATTGAAACAAGCAGACAAAGGACAGGAAGTGCAGACTCATAACTGTCAATATCGAATGTAATCTGAATGTCAAAGGTAATGTCTTATGTAATGAAACATGTAATTGCATAATTACACTGTGTTAGTATAGTAAAACAAAAACAACTCTAGACTTCTAGACAGCTGGATTCAATTTACAAGTTTCAACAAAATTTGACATATTTATAATCGCACCAAAATAAAGGGTCATTGCATGAACGTTGATGTCATCATTATGCTACACTCAGTAACAAGAACAACATAGTAATTATAATTCCATGAATTGAGTTTGAACTGGACTATCACAGAGTGAGTGCTTGTTTCAGCCAATTACAGAATGCAAATCACTCCACAATTATTACTGTAAAACTGTAAAAACTACAGCTGTTATAGATTTATACTGGATTTAATTCCCAGAAGTTACTGTACCTTCACTGGTCAAATGAATCCAGCTTAAACATGGTTTTAAATAACCAGCAGTTAAAAGCTAGTTAAACTTTTAACAGAATGTGCTCCATGTAAAACTAGCCAACTGATTCTGTTCTGCATGAAAGTCAATAGTGTGGCACTCACCTGGTTGTGGCCAGTCTTTGATATCTCAACAGATGTTCTCTCAGTCTGATTCTGGAAACATTCTGCACCAACCTGTAGAGTAAAAATCACTTAAGAAAGGGCAAAAAAGTACATACACCTATTTTGTCCCTACTCTAATTGGCCATACGCCAACCATGTGTGTGCACTTTGTATTAGGGATGTGATTTCTAACTAACTGTGACAGTCACATGCCTGTAAGAGTTATGAATGTTAAGAAGACGCTAAAATGCTAAAAAGACAATAGGCAGCCTCTTCAGATGAACTTCTACACAAAATCTTTTCTCCCTGATGTACCAAAATGTTTGCTTGTCAGAAAAACAACTGCTCTACAGTTTCTAACATTAGCTAATGTCAACTAGTTAGCCTAGTGATAAATCACATTCTAAACCCTTTAAATGGTCACTGCTATGTCATTAAAACCAGAAGCCAGCATACATACTCAAAAAAAAAAGGTAGAAAAGGGTTCTCTGGAGTGATGATGCAGAAAGCCACTTAAAAACCTTTCAGTGGATGGGTTTTTATGGAATAATTTTGGCAAATAGGCAGTGTGACAGTGAACAATCTTAAAGTTTTAAGAACCAACACAACCTGCACCAATTAATGTGTCCTAGACAATGCACTCACATTAAGGCACTTATAGTAGCAAAGTGCAATGTAATGTACATACTTTCTCTTGAATATAAGCAGAAATTCACATTTTATGGTCTTGATTAAGCAGAAAAACAATGATTTCAAACATTTCTGCTGACTCTACTACTATTACTACTACTACTAATAATAGTAAAACTAATACTGTACTTACTGACTGTTGCATATCTATTGCTACTCAATTTACATCTGGTCATCCATCACTGAAAATGGGCAATCAAAGGACAATGACACTGACATGCTAGAGGCATGTTAGTGGGTGTTGTGCTAGTATAAGTGTATCAGACAGTACCTTGTAGACTATGCCCCATCTGTTGTACACAATTTGTATTAGTCATCCACATGCCTTTCATCAATGGTCAGTACCTGACCACAAGACCACTAATAGCTGGATGTTTTTGTTAGCAGACTATTCTTAGTGTTCAGAAACACTGCTGCCCCTTTCATGCTCACACACTGGTGTCACTACTGTGAAGAGAATGGTACTCTGTCTAAATGATATCTGCTCAGCAGCAGTCCTTTGGTGGACCCTTTTTGTTGATGGACAGAGTAGAGAGGGGTTAACAAACTGTACTACAACAGATGGACTGCACTCAGTAAACCTTCAACATATACCCAAATGGCAGTTGAACCTGATAAACTGGCCTATGAATGCAGGTACAAGATAGATGCTTCTAATTAACATGCAGCTCATTGTTGATCAGTGTCAATCAACACAGTGTGTTTTGTTTGGTAAAAGAATCAGGATAAGTGTATACTTTAAATGCTGTTACTTATTTGTATAGTTTTTTAATAACTAACCCATATGACAAAGCAGCTTTACCTCAGCTCCTGTATGTACATTATATATGAAAAATGCTGATATGATTATTAGTCATTTGTCTATGTGTGCGTGTTTTAAAAACACAGCTCCTGTTTTTCGAGCGCACTGATGTAGGGTGAAATGAATCTGTAATGCTGAATATAGCTGTTTGCTGTTTACTCCCCAAAAGCCCTGCCTGGGCTACGGTGATTATACAGCTTTGCATATAAACAGATTAATCACATCGCTCAAGGGATGGCGTATTTTAAGGAAATGTTTCGTCTGCATGTATTTCCATGTTCCGAAACAACCCAGAGAGATTTCAATCAGGCAATTTAGAGCAAAATATGCTCTCAAGTGAGATTAAGGTACTTTGTGTAAGTTTAAAGTTGAGAGAATATGATACATGCCCTTTTCTAGCACACGCAGACACACATACACAGAGGCACACTCACATATACACAAAGTGAGTGAGTGAATAGACTGAAGATTGGTGGCTGCCAAAAATAAAGCACAATATATCCCGGGCAGTAAAACAGTCAAGAGGGAAAAAAAATATCAAGGACCCAGTATACCTTTTCTCCTCTAATTCTTACTGCTTCACTGATTTTGTCCACTTCCCTTGACTCTATAGTAAACAGGATGTAAAATTCACTTGTTTTGCCTCTCCTCTCGTCTGAGCTGGCTGTGAATAAGATGCTAAATTCAGCACTGTTCATAAATGATAAAGCAGCACTGATGGAAAAGCCATACAAATGTCTCTCTTTCTCTCTCTCTTTTTTATTTGTCCCTCTCTTGCTGTCACTCATTATTCTCCCCGTCTCTTTGTTGCTCTTTCACTCTCTGCCCTTCTTTTTCTTTGTCTCTTTATCTCAACTCAGAGTAGCTTTATTGTCTTATGTGTCTCAAGAACACTGCTACCAAAACTTTTACTTAAATAATAGCAAAATGAATACAATAAGATGCATGAAATATGACCGTTTCCAAAAATGTACATGAAACAGAATTTGATGATTTACAGATAATTTACACCATGTTTAATTAAATTTAATTTAATTTAATTAAAAATTAAATTTGATGTCTGCAATACATTTCAAAATGTCACTCACGCCATGTGCACAAATACACCCCTATACCATCACAGATGCTGGCTTTTGAACTGTGCACTGATAACAAGTCCCTCTTCTCTTTAGCCTGGAGGGCACAGCGTCCATTATTTCCAAAAAGAATTTTAAATTTTGCTTCTTCAGACCACATGATTCTTTTGCACTTCACCTCAGTCTATCTTAAATAAGCTCAGGCCCAGAGAAGGCGGCAGTGTTTCTGTATCCTGTTTATATCTGGTTTCTTCTTTGCATGGTAGAGCTTTAACTTGCATTTGTGGATGCAGTGACGAACTGTGGTCACAGACAATGGTTTTCATCACTTCCAGCCAACAATGGTTTTCAGCCTTGTTCCTGGTATACATAGATTTCTCTGGATTCTCTGAATCTTTTAATAATATTATGTACTGTAGATGATTAAATGCAAATTCATTGTTAATGTATGTTGAGAAATGTTATTCTGGTATTTTTGCACACACAGTCTTTCGCAGAGTGGTGAATCCCTCCCCATCTTTACTTCCTAAAGCTTAGTCTCTCTGGGATGTGTCTTTTACACCCAATCATGTTACTGACCTGTTGCTAAAAAACCTGATTAGTTGCAAGATGCTTTTTAGCAATACACAACTTTACCAGTCTTTTGTTGCCTATGTTTTGACTTTTTTATTACTTGCAAAAAACTCAAAATGGACTCTCAATATATTTTTTTTGAAAAACAATACAATTCATATCTTGTCTTTGCACTATTTTCAATAAAATAGTGTTAATTAAATTATTTGCACATCAGTGCATTCTGTTTTTATTTACATTTTGCACAGAGTCATAACTTTTTTTGGAAATAAGATTGTAATGATATTAATAATAATAGCAATAATCAGTAGGGAATATTTTTTTAATGTCAGAAAAAAGCTTGTATCTCCAAAAAGGAAACTTAATGAAGGTTAATGGAACAAGATATATATTTGTTAATTTTGACAATTTCTATTGATCCAGTTATCATGAAATTCTGGCACAATGTACCAACTGGCCTTATCAAATAATTTAAAACATTAAAACTGATAAAAATGGAGACTGATTACAGTGACTATTTTTAACGCCTCAAAATCCCAGCCTTACAGCCATGTAAGGGGTTAACTCTCAGAGAGTAAATACACTGAGGGGTTTGGGTCAGTGGGGTCGGAGTGTGGTGTGGTTATCTGCCTCTCCCTCTTTTGTGTTCGCTCACTCTCTCCTTCCTTCTTTCTCTCTCTTTACATCACTATTGGCTACTTGTTCTTTCTTTGTCTCCTTCACTTTTTCTCTTCCTGTGCTCTCTCGTATCCTCCTGCCTCTCTATCAGTCTTTCTCCTATTTTCTTTTTTTTGTCTCTTTATCTATTCTATATTAACTTCTCACTGCCTCTCTCCTTTTTCTCATTCTCTTCTGTCTTTTCTCTGTCTTGCTATCTTTATCTTTCTTCCTTGCTCTGTCTTTTTCTGTTCCCTTGTTCTTTCTTGGTTGGTCTCTCACTCTTTTTGTGCTCTCTTTCTCATTTTCTATACCATGCTCTTTTTTTATTTCACTTTCTCTTTGTTCTTTCTCCATCATTTTTGCTGTCTCATTTCTCTCTCTCGCTTTCTCTCTCTATCTCTCTCTCTCTCTTTCTCTTTTATGCATCTTTTTGCCTCTGTTTCTCTTGCTCTTTCTAGGTCTCTCTGTGCTTTTTGTCTCTCTTCCTCCATCACAATCCCTCTTCTTTCTTTTTAGGCCTCTAACCTTCACTTCTGACCTTCTCTCCTCTCTCTCTCTCTCTCTCTCTCTCTCTCTCTCTCGCTCTTTCTCTCTCTCTCTCTCCTGTTTCTCTGTCACAGGTCTCCACCCTGTATTTGTGCCACAGTGATTTCATCAATAACATCAGCAGGATGGGAGCTTTTTCATTAAGAGGCAATCTTCATGACAGGTCATCCACACAGGGCGATCTTCCTCGTGCTGAAGGTGAGTCGTTTGGATTATAAGGAATACATGGTCATCCTTCCCTTTCTGTCTTTCTATATCTCTTCTTCTCAGTTCCACTGTTCCTCTGTCTCTCTCTCTCTCTCTCTCTCTCTCTCTCTCTCTCTCTCTCTCTCTCTCTCCTTCACCCACACCCACACATTCACATAGACACATGTTTAAGAGTACACACACATGCACACAGAGACACAATCCTGTCACTATGGTTGATAACCACATGTCAGTAGTCAGTGAGATTAATCTCCTCTGGGCTACAGTCCTCCTCTCTGCTCTTCTCTCGCTATCTGTACTTTGACACATTGTTACAGGTTCCCAACATCTTCCCCAGTCTTGTTTCAAATCCTTCCCAACAAGGGAATCACACATACTGTGTCAGCCTGATATGCAGGATATTTGTCAACATGATGACGAATCAGGGTCATAAAAAAAGCTCAAGCATGCTTGACTATCCATTAGAGATGAACGTCTTTTTTAAGAAAGGTTCAGCATAAGGGTGCTTTTAGCCAACATCCATCATCTCTTCCTGCACAAACACATAGGCACTTCCAAAAGTTGTGTTAAAAGAAATGTGTTACCCAAATATCTCAGCAGTCATATGTACTCAGTGTACTTTTACAAAGCATAATTTCAAGCTATTAGTGCTGATTCCCTAAAGATAAACCTTTTGGGGACTATGGGAAAAAACTGTGAAAAGAATTGTCAGGCTTCCCTCCAGATCTGTAGTCAGTAACACTGCGGACACTGATCCTCTCCTGGACTACTGAAAATCATTTTTAAAATGCATGTGAGAGTGTCAGCTCTGTTTTTTTTTTAGATTTTAAAGTGTGGTGACTGTTTAACTAATGATAGACCTCTGTTAGTGACATTTTTATAGAGAAGCTATGAAAAGTAATTGCAGAAATACAAAAATAATTTTTATATGGCAGCGCTGTGATTTCAAGGTGTATTTTTTATTAACTAAGGTTAAAACTTTTTTTTAATTGTTTACAAAATTTAACTAAAAAATGCAAAACTATGCATAATAAGGAAAAAAAAACATAACACAGTAAAACAGGACACTATATACACTGCTAAAAAAAATAAAGGGAACACTCAAATAACACATCCTAGATCTAAATGAATGAAATATTCTCATTGAATACTTTGTTCTGTACAAAGTTGAATGTGCTGACAACAAAATCACACAAAAATCATCAATAGAAATCAAATTTATCAACCAATGGAGGCCTGGATTTGGAATCACACAGAAAATTAAAGTGGAAAAACATACTACAGGCTGAACCAACTTTGAAGTAATGTCCTTAAAACAAGTCAAAATGAGGCTCAGTATTGTGTGTGGCCTCCACGTGCCTGTATGACCTCCCTACAACGCCTGGGCATGCTCCTGATGGGGTGGCGGATGGTCTCCTGAGGGATGTCCTCCCAGACCTGGACTAAAGCATCCGCCAACTCCTGGACAGTCTGCGGTGCAACGTGGCGTTGGTGGATGGAGCGAGACATGATGTCCCAGATGTGCTCAATGATGTTTTGGTCACTTTTGAATGTTGGTGGTGCTTTCACAGTCGTGGTAGTATGAGACGGACTCTTCAACCCACACAAAGTGGCTCAGGTAGTGCAGCTCATCCAGGATGGCACATCAATGCGAGCTGTGGCAAGAAGGTTTGCTGTGTCTGTCAGCTTGGTGTCCAGAGGCTGGAGGTGCTATCAGGAGACAGGCCAGTACACCAGGAGATGTGGAGGAGGCCGTAGGAGGGCAACAACCCAGCAGCAGGACCGCTACTTCCGCCTTTGTATAAGGAGGAACAGGAGGAGCACTGCCAGAGCCCTGCAAAATGACCTCCAGCAGGCCACAAATGTGCATGTGTCTGCACAAACAGTTAGAAACCGACTCCATGAGGATGGTATGAGGGCCCGACGTCCACAGATGGGGGTTGTGCTCACAGCCCAACACCATGCAGGACACTTGGCATTTGCCAGAGAACACCAGGATTGGCAAATTCGCCACTGGTGCCCTGTGCTCTTCACAGACGAAAGCAGGTTCACACTGAGCACATGTGACAGACATGACAGAGTCTGGAGATGCTGTGGAGAGCGATCTGCTGCCTGCAACATCCTTCAGCATGACCGGTTTGGCAGTGGGTCAGTAATGGTGTGGGGTGGCATTTCTTTGGAGGGCTGCACAGACCTCCATGTGCTCGCCAGAGGTAGCCTGACTGCCATTAGGTACCGAGATGAGATCCTCAGACCCCTTGTGAGACCATATGCTGGTGCAGTTGGCCCTGGGTTCCTCCTAATGCTGGACAATGCTAATACATGTCTCGCTCCATCCACCAGCTCCACAGATTGTCCAGGAGTTGGCGGATGCTTTAGTCCAGGTCTGGGAGGAGATCCCTCAATAGACCATCCACCACCTCATTAGGAGCATGCCCAGGCGTTGTAGGGAGGTCATACAGGCACGTGGAGGCCACACACAATACTGAGCCTCATTTTGACTTGTTTTAAGGACATTACATCAAAGTTGGTTCAGCCTGTAGTGTGTTTTTCCACTTTAATTTTGTGTGTGACTCCAAATCCAGGCCTCCATTGGTTAATAAATTTGACTTCCATTGATGATTTTTGTGTGATTTTGTTGTCAGCACATTCGACTTTGTACAGAACAAAGTATTTAATGAGAATATTTCATTCATTCTGATCTAGCATGTGTTATCTGAGTGTTCCCTTTATTTTTTTGAGCAGTGTGTATATATATATATATATATATATATATATATATATATATATATATATATATATATATAGAGAGAGAGAGAGAGAGAGAGAGAGAGACATTCCAAAAGCATGACATCATTGTTGATTAACTAAAGATGTACTATTTGTTAAAAAAAAAAAAAAAAAAAAAATATATATATATATATATATATATATATATATATATATATATATACATGATGCAGCCGTTAAAGGGGTGTTTTAGAAAGCACAGTGATTTTGAAGTGAAAAAAAGTCAAATTATTTGTTTGTATAAAATCTCATTGAACTACACATTTACATAGCCAGATATGGTAGAGCATACAAAGGTTAAAACAAGTAATCTTGACTTTATAAATTTCTCTTTTTTGCATGGGCTACATTTACTATATTCATATGTATCTATGGAAACCATCTATATAGCACTGTATACTGCTGAGTAAAAGCTTCAGGTAGGTCACATTCTGCTTTAGAAGGAAGGTGAAATGACATTTAGAGCAGAGCTGCTAATGGTTTGTGATGCCAAGAGATGCAATGAGACTCAATGAACATATTAGCTGCTCCATTTGGGCCAGAGGGTCAGCAAAGGGCCATTAGAGTGTAATAGCAGTAAAGATTTACCTTTACCATCTGGCAGTCCTTGACTCCTGCACCATCTCTCCTCATTATCTCCACGTTCACAGGCAATTTACTTGTTGTGATTCTGGGAACTTTTGGGATGTCCTTAAAGGAAATAACAAAAAGAAATATGTTGTGATGCAGTGCAGGTATATTGTGAGTGAATAAGAAAGAGAGAAGATCTGAGCACTGCACTCCTGTTAGCCTTTCCATGTTTAACTAGAGGTCAGAAGTCAGCTTCGCTTTTCTATTTAGTGCTATTGTGTTGTGCTGAGACTGGGCTGTTGACCGTTAATCAGGAAGCACATGTGTCTCTTTTAGAGGAGCACTAAAACTTTAAAAATAGTACAAAAATGGCTGGAGATGAAAATAATTTTTGTAATATATTAAACAATTGTCATAACACAGTCATATATCGCTGTGCACATAAAAGTGATGGAACAACCAGGTACACTTTTAGAAAGCATTGCTATTTCGACATGTAAATACTAATTAACAAAAGATGTATTATCTTCGCCTACCTGTGTAAAATGATCAAACTGTAAATCGCTCTGGATAAGAGCATCTGCCAAATGCCATAAATGTAAAATGTAAATAATTCCAGAATATTGAAAAACAATATTTGTAATGCAAGAAAAATGACCAGAACACAGTTACATACAGCTTTGCATGGCGCAGGTGTTTCAATAGCTGCATACATGTCTAGAAAGCACCATTTCAATATGTAACTGCTGATTAACTAAAGCTATACCATTTAATTAAGACAAGAAAGCAGGCAAAGATGTTTAAAATCTAGAAATATATGCAAAAACATGGAACTTAAATGCATAAAAAATGACCATAACACAGTTGCATAAACCTTTATAAAGTCATTTTGAGGTGTAATATTGTGTATCCTCTTGTAAAGGAGGAGTAAAAACTAAAACAGCTTTTGGTAAAGTGCAAAAAACTGGCAGGTGGGGAAAGAATGTTTGCTGAAACCGCCATTAGAATAAGCTTTAACCTTTTTAAAATCCAGGCTTATTACATCTTAAGGCTATTATTCAGTAATTGCACAGAAACTGGCTGTGATGTAGGACTGAAGAACAGAAGCCTGGAGAACCCAGGCCAGTCCTGGCCATTGAAAGAGTTAAACTTACATTTGTTTTACTGTTAATGACATGTAAGCAAAGCTCTGTTAAATGCCTTTTATCTAATTATTTGACATTTTCATTTTTCTCAAATCATGCTTGATTTATATAAAGAATGAATAAAATAACTACAAATACCAGTACCCAATAAAACTATTAAAAAGTCATTATAAATAAAGACAGTCAATGGTATGGACTATTGCATAATCACTTCATTTCCACATTAACATTAAAAACTTATTGTGGAAAGTGAAATAAACAAGCTGTTCCAGAACATCCACAGAGGTCAAAAACCTACCATGTAGCACAATTGTGCATTGATTCTTGAGAGTAAATTGGCAACATTTTAGACAGGAATTTTAGCCATTTATTCTAAGACCTCATGTCAACTTTCTGCCTACCCATTTAATTCATATGCATGCCTCTAAGGTTCCTGTGGAGGCCTTCTTGCATAAGCACCCTTATAGTGCTTCTTTATAAAGGCTGCATCTAACTCTTTTCATAGATTTATTCCAAGAATGCCTGACAGGCTTGCTTGAGATGTGAGGTGTGAAGTAACACCTCTTTTTTTCCATTGCACAAACCTCCAGGACCTATTCACCTTATACATGGAAAGTATACTTGAATCATTTCCAGATGAACTTGTGTGAACTTGAACAACTGCTACAATCCTTACATAATGTAGCTGTGCCTCATCACAAATTCCCTTTTACTGTATTTTCAGTAGCATAGAAACGAAGCTACATTTGTTTGTTATTCTTTTAGTTTCAGGCACCCAAAGTTCACATCAGTGGGCTTCTGACCCATTAACTGCTGCTGTTCCTGAGAGATTAGTGGCAAAGTGCTGTGTCATTTTTAAAATTGTCCTAGTTCCTTCACATAAATAAAAGCAATAAGTACAAGGGGCAGTGTGTCACAGCATTTTATTACGGTTAAGGGATGATGTTAAGCAGCAATTATAAAACAGTAGTAAGATACAATGTGATAAAATATACTGATGTTCAATAAATCATTCACTTTGATGACAATAACATATACTTCCTCCAAACAATGTAGATTGTTTACAGTAGGCCATGGTTGCTATGCAACATAAAAGCTAAAGATTATTACAGCAACAACAAAAAGGCTTTTAATATCGTATTAATACAGCATTTAATAGGTGTATGCAAGAATTAAAGTTTGTGCATTACTGTGAAACATTTATCCATGATAAAATCACTGTAATGCACAGCTTCAAGTGGCTTATTGATTTTATAAAATGGCAACAACATAAAATATGGTCAACCCAGTGTCATATGCTTAGATCTTTCTTATTAAGTATTAAAGCCATTGTGGGAAAACAAAAAAGTGGCACTGTTAGCTTGATGGTAACACAGAAAACTGCCATGGGGTGCTAGCAGAAAGTTGGGTATAGAAATAGGATAATTTGGTGAGCAAGACTTATAAGGATTCTGCATTAAGCACTACTATACTATGATATTTATATTATTATATGACAAAAAATAAAAATCGTGAAATTGAAAAGTTGTAATATACTGTAATATACAATGGGCAATTGAAAATTCTTCTCCTCCGTCAGCAGTTCATAGCTTGGCAACAATAGCAAACTATAAACAATCAAACAATTTACATTTCACGGTGGAAAAACTGATTATAGTGGTTAGAATAATTATAATCAACTTTTTAAATTTGTCATGCAATAACAAAAATAGCATATTATAATAGTGTTTAATGCAGAGTCCTTCATCTAATATATAGTTGTTTTCACCAAATTACACCCATAATGATAAAGCTAATTTCTGTTAGCACCCCAGTGAGATTTGCTATGTTGTGTTGGCATCAAGCTAACAGTACCACACCTTCACTTTCCCATGCTAGCTTTAATTGCTTAAGGCAGAAATACTAAAACAAGAACATTTAACGCATGTAGGCTTTTAAGCTGTCATCCTGCATCCATTTTCTTAAGAACATAAGCTGTCTGCCCCACATTTGAAACAAAACTGGGTTCTTACTATTTATCAATAGATAAATATGGTTCACGCATGTGCCATTAGAGTTCATTCACTGCACAAATGTTTTTAGTGACTTGATGCATTTGATTCAGAATTCAGTTGTTCTGAAGTGGCCTGTTTGTTGAGTATTTTTAGAACAGCTTTAATTTTAAGACCAGAACTATCTGTTTTGTCAGAAAGCTTTTAAACATCAAGCAGCGAGATGTACTAGTTCTCTGCAGGCACATTCTACCTTTCTACTCCAAAACACAGGGGGTTAATATTCAGACAGTAATCCTCTGGCTAGACTGGCTTGACTGTCACTTTGGGGAGAGTTATAACACATTTGTAATCCAGTTAGCTTCACATGGTAAATAAAACGAAATGTGATGTCCCATTATAAGCAATGTGATATCCATCAATGTCATGAAAACAAGAAGCCAGTATATACACTCTTATAAACAAAGGTGGAAAATGGTTCTCTGGAGTGATAATCCAGTACAGCCACCTTAATACTCTTTCAATGGATGTTTATTTATAGAATCATTTTGGTAAATAGGTTGTGTGAGAGTGAAGAACGCTTTTAAAGTTTTAAGAACCTACACAATCTAAATGGCCCTGCCTATGGACCCTGGCCAAAGTTTTATTACACACTTCTGTAACCTAAGAATAGCCCAGCCAGTTTGCATTAAAGTCCCTATAATTACTTAATAATGCACATTAGTCTGTAATAAGCCTGGGAGTTTAAGGGGATAAAGGTTTTTCATAGAACCATGCATCTAAGCCAAGATCCACTTGAGAATCTTTATTTTTAGGAGGGTAGCAGTATGCTGCAGACTACAGGAAATACAGACTACAGTATGGACCATCAGACATGTGGCTTTATCCTTAGAAAACTCCAATAGCACATGAAGGGTTTCATTCCAAAATGTTTTAACCACCACTTTCATTTTCATTTTTTATGATATACAGTATTACAGTCAGGGGCAAGCCTTTATTTTTTTCATTTCCACTAAAAACAGCGATTAAGTACAAGTTCCACTCATTTTTCAGGATATATCTTGAGAAGATATAAAAGATAATCCACTTGCAGAAGGAAGGGAAAAGTCAAAAGGCAAAGCATGAAAAAAGTTTCCAAAACTAGAGTTCAAATAAAAGTGAGAATGAGACGGAAAGCAAGATATCAGAGCAGAATGGAGACTGTAATAAAGATGAATGATGGACTAATTGCTGAAAAAATGACAGATGTTGATATATATATATATATATATATATATATATATATATATATATATATGTATATATGTATGTGTGTATATATATATATATATATATTTATTATCACATTTATTAGAAAAAATTAGTGTGTTTTTTTGAGAAAATGTTCTATCAGCTCTTGTCAAACTTTTCAATCTCCACAATTGTTGCAAATAGATAAACATTTTGGAATGAAACTCTACATAACATAGACATACACACTTGGTTCTGTTCTAAAATACACTTCAACTCTCAGGAGACTAAAGTACACAGCCAACACAGTACTGCATGGCAGCTTTGGAAGAATGTGTTATCCATATTTCAGGTATTTGTTCCAAACTCCTGATTTAGCTAATTAGCTTCCCTCCTTGGTTCGAGAGACAAGCTAATTAGCACATGTTTGGAACAAATACCTTCAGGGCATGTTGAGGTATGATTATTTTGATTCTCTATATGTTTTAATTGCAGGTCAAATGACTCCTAAATAGGATTTAGCAGAGTTTAACTCAATTAAACTGGAAGAAGCAGAACTTTTAAAATGTTGTTTCGGCACAGAGAAACTTTAGTGGCATTTTTAACAAGGACATTTCCAAGGTCATCACAGCCCACCTGGAATCATCTGATGGCACTGGAATTGGTTGAGATACAGAGGTCATATCTTGACATCTAAAGCCATTACTTTAGACATGCCCAAGAGATGTGCCCCGAGTACACTCAGGAAATTGCTGGTGGAGTTCTCGTACTGCCTGCAGTGCAGAAATGCTGCACAAGGATATCTTGATACTCCTGAAACATTTCTAGGAATTCTGATATAATACGGCCATTCTAACACATATAAATATTCTACAATTCCAGCAAATGTGGCAACAGTCCCCCAAACGTATTGATAAAAGTTACATGGTATAGTAAAAGGCCACAAGAGCTGGCTCCTCTCAAGGCTTGTAAAATATGAAACAACTTCCACTCCAAACTCACTGTTCCCTAAAACCTCATGCTTATGAATGTTTCACTAGCAGGAGATTGTGTGTGCAGGCTGAGTGTAGGTTTATCATTGCTGGTTGCTGGAGTTTAGGCCTCATTACAGTCCCACCAGAGACCATTAGAGCAGTGTAGATCTCTGTAGGAACACTAAATGTTGATGCTTATCCATTTTAGCCTACATAAAAGTGAAAAGTGAACATATGCATGTAAGAGCAAACCTTATGCATATGTTTTTCTGCAATTTACACTTTACTTGAATTCTGCTGCATAATATTGACATAATCAAGCCATAAACCTGTCACAGCAGGGAAGGGTTCCAAAATGCACGTGATGGCTAACTATAGTTCAAAGCAAATATTACCATGTGATATAAGTGGTCATCAAAAAAATGGTTATGTCCATATTATGTAGCAGGGTTTAAATAAAGTGTTACTATTTTTCTCTTTAAAAATTATGCACGCTTAACTTGCTGGCTTGTCATTTAACATGCAACAAAGAATATTTGTATTGATTGCATAAATATACATTTTTCATGTATGTTTATTGAGTCTAATAATTGAGTCTATGTTTTAATAATGTGAAAGCTTATAAAACTACAAGTAATTCAACATCTTTTGTGCAGTGAAGTAATTCAAATCTTAAAAGGACCTCTCATTCTTTGCCGAGTCATGTTCTCTCATATCTTTGAACACAAACATTTTAGAGCAAAGGCCTTTTTCAGAAGTCAGCTACCATGTTGTCTATTCACGCAGCATGAAAATCAGCGCTGCAGTATATGATAGGCAGAATTGGAGCTGGAGCTATAAACATCATCAGAAGGTTTGATTTGATGTGGTTTTCTTATGTTTTCTGATATTGTTCTGAAGAGACGTCTGGGTTATGGACAGGGCCATTGGAGCGCAGTTAAAAGGATCTGCGGTGTCCTTTGGGTAACATCAGGCTTCTCAGCAGGACATTTTACAAAGGCAGAAGGGCTTCTGACTGCATCACAGGGAAAATCCTGCCAGTCACACTCTCTCACACTACTACGGTAAACAAAATTGTGCAGCACTGTCATTGTCTTGATCTTAATCACTGCACTGTGGAGATAAAACTGCTGCTGCATTTTTATACTGTGTCTGATATGTGCTGTACTCTGGCATTCTGACTCAGTCATGCTCTTTTATAATGTTTTGCTTGTCTATTATTTACTGTTGAATTGGAACACTCACTTAGCTAGACCTTATTATACAACTGACCAATCTATGCTTCACTCATGTTCATGTTTATCTGCAGCAACTGTATGAAGTTTTTGAAGAGAGAACTTTTGCAAAAACCTCCTTTTCAACCTGATAAGAATCTATAAGTCAGTTTTAGTTAAAATAATACTAAATAATACTAAAAAAATCTTTCTTTTGAACACAGGGACACTGGGCACACCCTATTGTACAAAAGGAGTTCCACCACCTTATACAAGAGCCAATAATCTAAATTAAGTATTTTTGGATGTAAGCAGGAAACACTGCTTCTGTTCATTACTCCTGCTACTGAACAGGAAAAAAACAAAAAAACATTAAAATCTTGTTACTTATCGTATCAATTTTTATGGTCTGATGAGCTGAGCTGCCGCCACCTTGATGCACATTTGTCTGGACTGCAAACATGACAACAGAGCACTGATGTTTAATGCATCCATACACTGCAGAAGATGTAGGTAGCTCTGATTAAACATTGGATGCAGTGACACTCTTCATTGGTTTAAGATGTAATGTGGAAGATGACACTAATATGCATGCAGTCCATGTAGTTACTGAATAATAAGCCTTAGGACACCATAAAGACTGGCTTTAAAGGGTTTAAAGTGTCTAATTAGTCACAAATGAGTTTGTTTTGTACAAGTTCGAAAGATGGGATGAATCAGGTTATATGTTATATAACTAGACCAGGGGTCAGCAACCCAAATGTTAAGACAAGCCATTTTGTCCTTTTAACAAAAATCAAACGACCTTGGGAGCCACATTTTATGTCCAATTTACCATCTTGGCTGTAAATATATCTCAGTATGTGTTAATGTACTAGTATAAGCTAAAAATATTTAAACAAGAGTGCAAACATTGTTCTGCTTTAAGCATTAGCTCAACTATAGCTGCATTTCTCGCATCTCCAGCAGGAAACTTTTCCTCAAAAGTAAAATAATTTCCTGTAAAATTTCTTTCAACATTTGACTTTTTTATGAGGCTGAAGTCAATTTCTCATTCGCCGGCTTCTTAAGTGCTGCACCATTTATTGTGGAATGAGACAATTAGAACTAGAAGCTGGTCGAATGAGAATATAAGTTTCGTGACTTTTTAGTGTTTGACAGTTTCTCATTGAAGATTAAATATATCAGAAAACCATGTGGAGTGCTTATAAAGGCAAATAAGTCTATTCGTCTCCAAATTATCAATGTCCCTCTTGAATCTTTCCCTTTGCCTTTTTCGTTAGCTACTAGCTAGGCAAGATTGATGTCTGTGTTGCTGTGACCAGCAGTCTCTGCATCAACCTTCAGAGTTAAAGGGTGAATTAACAGATTCCAGACCGTTTATTGTTAAAACTGTGTTAGAACCATCAGCAGAGCTTAATTTTACAGCAAAGGACAATTATCTTTACCTAAAAATCTGACTTTGCTATGGAACCGCAACAGGGCTGTAAAACCCCTGCCGGCCCCTGAACTAGGCTAATGCTAATGGGGTAATACAACATCAAACTCCAACTCAGTAAAATAGTATTTTACATAGAAAACTCAATATTAGCAGTACTGTAGATGTGTTGTGTGCTAAAATCTCTCATATAACTGAATGGCATTTTTGCCGACATTTCGTTGTCCAACCTCATAGCAGCTATTAAAGAATGTACTTGTGGGTGGATAGTTCAATCTTTCAGACCCTCTCTGGGTTCCATTGGTGATGTGCATCTTTCAGTATGTATTTTATTATTTGTTTTTACCTTTGCGTGTGGCTGCTGGAAGGTGACTCTTGAGTTGTTGACCAGGGGAGAGTATCTCATCAGGTGAGTGGGTGTGGCTGGCAGTCTGTGTAAATTGACTGTCTGGCTGTGTAGGACAGATGAGAAGCAGATATGGACGGTGTCCTTCAAGGCCTTCAGCTGTGACTCCTAAATCAAATTAAAATGGAAAGAACAGGTGAGGAAGAGGCGCAGTCAAATGGAACTAACATTCTTCCCTCATTTCCAGCACTTTCTCAAATGGTGCTTCACCTCTAACTTTGGTCCAGGTTTCATTTATTATTTCAGCTGTCCTTCCCTTAAATAGTGAAGAAAATCTCTGATCCAAAAAGATAATAGAATTCCATCCTCTAAGTTGGACATTGCAGTCAGAAGAAAGACAGCTGTGGGAGGATATCTGAGGACAGACTGACCCTGAAGAAGGACTGTTATAGTTAAAGGAGTTTTATCTTATCCGTCACTTTCTCACCTTGTCGAGCGCTGCTTTCTCCAGTTCCTCTTTGGCAACTCTCAACTTGTTCTCCAGATCCATGAGCTGCTGACCCTTAAAAGAAGATATATATTAAACCAGCCATTGCTTTAAATTATTTTTTTTACCATTTCAATATGATGACAGCCTTTTACACTTTGAGAAGATTTCATAATGAATGGATTATCAATTACCAGGAATAAAATATTAATAGCACATTCAAATCACATTAATTTACAAAATGCCATACAAAGTGTGTGAAATGCAAATAAAAACAGGAAGCTATGATTTGTAAAACCCACTTAATGTTATTATCTCACCAACTTTATTGTTTTTTGTAAATATAATCCTAAATTGACTGAAAAAGTCAGGATGCTGGCAGTTTAAGACTAAAAAAAAGAAATCTGAACATCTGAAATGTTCAAAACACATCTTAATCAGGTAATGCAATCATGCTTTGGTATAAACAGAACCAAGGAAGGCCTTGTCCTTTATAAGCAAGGATGAGTTTAGATGCATGGGCTCGGGAATGCTTTATCAATGAATGCTGTTCACTGCCACATCTACACTCCCAGGCAGAACAAATGAACCAAGCCCAACATGGCAAAACAGCAAGCTTTTAATTGTCCTAACAACAAACTAATAAACAAATAGACAAAATAACTTAGTATGGGATATTTTCCCATTTCTTTAAATGTTGTGGGCAAACTTGCAGAAAGGCATTTACAGAAAAAAAGAGCCAATACTGATCCACTCAGCACTCATTGCTTCCAACCATTAAAAAATGTTGCCAAGTTATTTTGTGTTTATTGTGAGACCAAATGTTCTACTTAAGGTTTAATTATGGACTCTGACAGGCCAGAACCATCAGTAAAAAAGATTAAAAGTTATATTTTGGGTTTGGCCCATTATTTATTTATTTTATTTATTTATTTTTTTGCACAGGAGTGTACAAATGCAATGGAAGTCTGTACTATGCACTGCAAAATCTATATGCCAACAGCATCCAGAAATACTGCCAACTTCTCTGGACTTCTTGAGCTTGAACTCACCAAAATGCAGTTCTACACAGTGGAAACGTATATTGTGTCAATACCACAGAGTCAAAAGGGCATTACGTTTCACTGTTCCAACTTTACTGGAATTAAGTTTTGTACATTAAAGTTAGGAACGCTTTTCCCTTCTCTTATTAAATAACTTCTTCACAAATATGAGGTTATGATGATACGCTGCTGACATCTTTCTTGGGTCAAAACTGTTCTTATTCTGTGTCTAAAGGGGATTTTAAAAAGACATGCTCAGTATAAGGCATTAAAACTAAGCATTATTATTCACACACAGTGCTAGAGATCAGAATTAATTTAGATGACCCATGTTGGTCACCATCAGAAAAAGAAAGAGTGTTTTGCATTTCTCTTCTTATTAGCACACAATAGAAAACTCTCAGGTCAGAAAGGGCCCACGCAGAAAACTTAGATGCTTAAGTCAGCAAAAAATTCAGAAAGCCTGATTGTCTCATTTATTGTCAAAAATACAGTGACTGGATAAATTGTAAGAGTTACACTGTTTTTAGTTGTACTTATTTTATTGTATTCAGTGACTGGATAAATTGTAAGAGATACACTGTTTTTAATTGTACTTATTTTATTGTATTCAAATTGACAGTGCAAAATAATATGATCTATTTTAGTCATTCAAGCTTTATTCTATTTCTTTCAAGTACTGGATGTAAAGATGTTAACTTTTCCTGTTGCATATCTGTGTGAGTTTACATTCAGTTCAGCTTTGGTTCACTGCAATTGTCAGACATGATTTGACCTTGCTGCACGGGGTTACACCTGCTGTTTTATTGCCCTGCAGCTATTGTGCGTATGAAGTGTAATTTAACTGCAAAAAGCTGAAGCTAAGAAATGAATGATCAAAATAGTGTGTGTTTTAGTTCTAGAAACACCAAAGTGTAAACCATAATATTTCTGGCTCATTATTTTACATGCATGACTGAATTGCAGACAATTTAAAGTTGGCAATCAGAAAATGCTCAGTGTATCATATTTACATGTGCATTTTTGTTTCTATAGACAGAGAAAACAGCTAAAGCGTTTGGCATTAATAGTGAGGTTCTGTATCTTTGGAACTTCAAACTGAGCAAAAGGACAAAATATTTTTTTGGCTATCACATCATCATTGATCCAATTTCATAATTTTTGTGCAGACAACAGGAACCTGGATATGACAAAGCTATGTAACATTTAAAAATAGGCCAGTTTCTTTAACTTGGGTCAATACAGTCAAATAATATAAGGTTATATCATATAACAATTTAATGAAGACTGTTTCAATAATGTCTTGTGGGTCAGCACAATCAGATATTGTAACTTTATGTCCTAGAATAATTTAAAGAAGGTCTTTCAGAAGAATATGTAAGCATTGACTGGGGTCTCCTTAAAGAGTCAAGCCTAGGTCAAATGTATCATAATTGATTAGATTGATATGATAAGTTATTTTTATGAAAATCTTATAAGCCCCTTAAAATCCCAGGCTTATTACACAATGAGTTATTGATTCACAATGATTATTATTCAGTAGAGAGACTTTAACACAAATTGGCTGAAATATTTTTAGCTTACTTAAGTGTGTAATACTATTCAAAGGGTTAAACATGACCTTGTAAGAAATGTGAAGTCTCTGATATGAGGTACAGTGAGGATGCTGGGTGACTTGGAATAGTCAGCGTGTTAAATTTTTCTTTTACAGGTCAGAGGCCAGTTTTGAGATGACTATGTGAAATGCCTGGGGTTAGTTCAAAAGGTTTTTCCAAACCTCCAAAGATTTCAGAACAATGACAAGTTAAAGACAAGATTTATAGTTCTTGTTGCTGGGATACAGTCATTAGCATGTTACAGTGCCCGCACTGACAAAACTCCACCAACACTGCAAAGCTTCCACACAGATTTCAGGGTTTATGTTTTTCAGGTTTTGTAAAAATGAATTACAGATATTTTGATCAAGTGTACTCCAAACCTTTTTGATTGATTGGCAAATGGAAGCCACATTGTATATAGAATAAAACATATTTTAATATTTTGTGCAAACTTTACAATCATTTTGCAAAAATTGAGCACAAAACTTAAGACTTCAAACTTTGAAGAGTTGCATACCACTCTGTAAAAGTCAGAGACCACCCTTCATTTATTTCATTTCTAGTCAAAATGGCCATTAAGCACAAGTTATTATTTTCTGCAGACACCTCTGATAAAGCAATCCACTTGCAGAAGAAAGCACAAAGTCGAAAGAAAATAAGTGAACAAAACATGAGTCCAAAACTGGGGTTCAAAAAATTGTGAAAAGATACAGAGAGATGGACCAGAGCAACCATGCAAGACCTGGTGGACAAAAATGGTAAACCAATACTGTCTCCATCAGATAAACAGTGAGAAAACAACTCAGCACTATTGGTCTGAACTGATGTGTAGCTGTGAGAAAAGCTAGAGAAAAGGAAACAGAGGGTTTGTGGAACAATAAGCCTTAAATTGTAATTGTAATTATTTTGAATGTGAGAGGCAGAAATTGCAACCAACTTCTGAGACTGAACGTTGTAGGTGTGGGAAAATATCCCAGCAGATTTCTTTGAAAAACTTGGAGCAAAACTTGAAAATAAATGAAAGCTGTAATAAAGGCAGAGGTGACATATTGAATAGTGAAAAATGTGGCTTCTGTGAAACTGTCTACTAAATATACGTTTTCTGCTTATATGTTTAATGCTGAAAAATGAAAAACATGTATTTAATGGCCACTTCGACTGGAAATTAAATGAATGAAAGTACAGTCACTGGTGACTTTTGCACAACACTGCATTATATAATATGAAATATTGCGCCACCATCAGGTTTACTGGGTTCACCTCCTGGACTCTGCAGTTCATCATGTTTTAACCAAGAAATGTGTGAACAGGCAGACAGACAGACAGGCAGACTGATGAACAGAGCCCTACAGGGCACCCACATTTCATGTAAGGCTCCAGATGAAGTAAAACCATCTCAGAGAAATCAATGCAATCAGCTCTTAAACTACTTGATTACACTCAGCAATCACATTTGATATAAAATGAGATTTCAGTGGGGAACAATTTTGAGTATCATGTCTAAAATGATGGATCATCTGTCTTAGATACGAATCTGCTGTACAGAAATATACAAATATAACGTACTTGAATCATCTGATTCAAAAATATTGCCTTTTTCAGTGAGGATTGTTCACCCTGCATAATTATGCTAATCTTCATTCAACTGGTTCACATATAATCAGCTTACTTTTAGGAATGCTATGACAGTTGACCGTGCTGTGCTTCTGTGACCCTAGCAGTTGATTCGCTGAGTCACAAGATCAAAGAGGAAAAGATAATAGAAATCCCACACACTTACTAAGTCCCCTTATAATAATCATATCAAATCTGGCCTGTGCTGGTCACCGATACCAAGGAAGCAGAGAGCAGTGACATTTGTAAAATACTCACTGAAGATTGCGCAAGCAGTGGCTACTCTTCTGAAACCTAATCAGACCTGGTAGGGCTAGATGGTAATGCTGCCTGCATTTTCAGTGATATAAATGCGGTCTGCATCGTCTGACTTAGCAGTCTGATTGACTGTAAGTGCACTGATTAAAAGCTTTTCACTTGGAAAGAGGTAGGCAGGGTCCTCGCCAGGAGAGGTGAAATTTTTAAACCCTGTTCACACCTTATGCTCCAGCCAAAAAAAAAATCGATAGAGAAGTCATAACAAATCAAGAAAATTCAAACATCAAAATGTTATTACACTGTCAGCTTCAGCAGCATTTAGTGCTAAAAATATTTTCTCATGAAGCATACACACACACACACACACACACACACACACACACGTGCACGTACATACATGTATGTACACTGCCAGTCAAAAGTTTGGAGACATTTAACTTGATATGCATTCTTAAAGAAATTTTGATCAAAGGCTTATGATGAAAGGCAATTTTTTTGTCGAAGACAAATTTCTAAGACATTTTTTTCTAAGACAAATGCAGTGAAATTGATGCCTCCTTCGAAATTTCCAAAACCTATAACATTGTTAAATATGCTCTATGTATTTTAATGAAAATTATTACGATTTGATGTGTGCACAACTGTTCAAAGCTGTGTCTGTTAGTTATGTACTGGTTATGCTCAAAATCATTTACCGTTGAAACAATGCACTACTGAAAGACTCTATCATGTTTTAGTAGTATTTTGATTGCTCAGGTAGTTATAAAAAGGAATTGGTAGTCATTTATTTTAATAAAATAAATGCAATCAAGGTAAAGGGTCAAGATTTTGGTGTAAAGTTTGTCAGTTAGCCTTGGACCACCATAGGACCACGACAGAGCAGGTATTATTTGGGTGGTACATCCTTCTCAGTAGTGCAGTGATAGTTGGTGTGGTGGTGGTGTGTTAGTGTGTGTTGTGCTGGTCGGGGTGAATCAGACATAGCAGTGCTGCTGGAGTTTTTAAACACCTCAGTATCACTGCTGGACTCAGAATAGTCCACCAACCAAACCAAATGTATCCAACCAAAAACATCCAGCCAATAGTGTCCTGTGACCACTGATGAAGGATTGCAAAGAATGCAGCAACAGATGAGCTGTTTTTTTTTTACTTTACATCAACCAGACCACCATCGACACGAACCAAGGTAGGTGTTTCTAATAGAGTGGACAGTGAGTGGATACCATGCTTAAAAACTCCAGCAGCACTGCTGTGTCTGATCCACTCATACCAGCACAACGCACACTAACACATGACCACCAGGTCAGTGTCACAGCAGTGCTGAGAATGATCCACCACCCAATTTTCAGCTTCTTTAGATCATGTTTACATATCAAACAACAAGAGCACTAAGAAATCATGTTACTACTACGGGAATGCAGATTAAAGCATATATAGGCATTTTCTTGCAACTGCCTTTTAAAAAAGTATAACATATGGAAAACAGTAAAAATGCTGATGATTAGACTACAATCATGTTAGTTATCATATGTTTTTGTCCATGTTGTCACATAAGCTGATGTACAATGACTACTCTGATAGTCATGCAGCACCATTACACAATTACTTTTTGTTTTCTATCAATGCAATATTACTGTTATTACAGCTGAATATGAAACAGCACTAACTGCTCATTAACAGAGCAATTTCACAGGAGCAGAGGTTTTAAAGAGCAATCAATGCGTGATGCTTTACCAACCACCTGACCTTTAACATGTTGATGTCTTCTCTATATATGCAAATGTCTTCCTACATCTATTAAATCTAATCTAAAAAATAAACAAACACTTTTTTTGAGACTCGTCCACTATGGGCATTTATGGACGTTGTAAAGATCAATAAAAATCCAAAAACTAAAAACAGTAAAAAAGATATTAAGCAATGAAATGTTCCAGTCAGTTCCCTTTAAGTTTCTTTCTCTCTAAATGTGTAGATCTGCATTACTCTGCAGTACGAATTACAATTTTTGGGATGATCTTGTCACTAAGGAAGCGTGTGGTTCTATGAGATCTCGTGCGAGGAAGAAATGGATGAATACAGTAATTATGCCTCATGATTATTCGTGGTGGGTGCTTCTTGTGGTAGGAACTCGGCTCTGCAGATATTTGGTAAGCAGAGCACAAACTGCTTACTATTTGCTGAGCTGTTTCCCGTGAGAGCAATCTTCACAGTTGGAAAATTGTACTCATGCCACAAAATATAAAGCAATTTACTTTTTTTCAGAGATAATTTTGCGGATCAATGCGTCCACACTTAAAACCAGCAGGTTCTTCTGCTGTTTAGGGGAGATTTAGAGACACATTAGTGTTCTTTTAATGAATATTTAATGCAACTATTATGACATGTTTGAGGGAGTGCTTATGAATGAGTACCATGTTTTTATGGCCTGTGATGCTGTGGTTTGATCTTTCTCAGCTAATGACAATACGCTTGGAGTGTTTGCTTTCTAATGAATGTTTCTTGAAAACTGCAGCTATGCTCAGCACTCTTCTGAATACATTGCCATACATCCAATGTCATCACCACAACATTCTATAAAAAGGAAATAGTACATAAATCATCACTGGCTTATCTGATGAGCTCATTTCTTTATCAGTGTCTTTATTACTTAAATACGGTAAGTGACTTCGATACATACAGTACTGTGCAAAAGTCTTAGGAAGGCAAGAAAATTGTCTTTAACTATTTATCTTGGCACTAAGTGTGTATTTGCCAGTGAAGACACTACATACCATTCATAAAAATACATATATGATTTATTTTTAAGAAGGATAGATGACCCAAACTCTAGTTGGAAATAGTGAATACCAGGCTTCCTTGAGGAGATCTGTTGACTTGCATTCATTATACTGTTCATGTTTTTAAACAAATAAACACTTAAAAGCTAAATATAATTTTCCCAGATGGTTAAAACATTATCATAATACTGCATATACAATATTGAGCAAAAGTCAGAGACCAACCTTCATTCATTACGTTATTTTTCTGTTAGAAAAAACAGAAAACATACTGTATGTTTAAAAGAAAGTCTCAACATCTATATAATATCAAACTTTTCAAGGGCCTTGCTTTCAATTTGAAATATGCACTATGTCTCTACACCTAAAAGTTCAGTCTTAGAAGCTGGTTACATTTTCTGCTACTCATGTTCAGTAATCACATTGAGTGATACTGAAGTCTGGACTTTGCGGTGGTCAGTGTAAAGTTCTGAGAACACCAGTAGTTTCTTTGTTTGATTTATAGGTTTTTGTCATTTTTGTCTATTTCCTTTTTTTCAGTAGTGGCTTTGACAACTACACACCTTTCACAACTCACAGTGCTAAGTTGTCTTCGCACACTGAAAGGATGGACAGAAACACCTGTGGACTTTTGAGATCTGAAGCAAAAGTGGAGCTTCTCTCCATTCTCTCAAAGACCATAGCTTTACACTCTGTTGATCTGATGGTGACAGTTTTAGTGGTCTACCAGGTCTTTTAACAAGTTTTTTTTTTCTTCATTTTGTTCACTTCTGCCCGCGACCCAGAAAGAGAAAGAGCTTAGAAGATGTGTGTGTGTGTGTTTGTGTGTGTGTGTATGTGTGTGTGCTCACTTCCATCTTCCTTATGCAGGTAGATTATCTTACATGTACTCTCTCAGAGACGTTTCTGGAAAAATGAATATCTTGGCCATTTTGACTGAAAATTGAATCAATGAAGAGTGGTCTCTTACTTTTGCACAGTAGTGTATACATAATGATCTGAATAGCAGAAGAAATGAAAGAAGATTTGATATGTGCGCTACTGCGCATTCCCTCTCCACTCTTAACCCTGAGAGCAACCACGCTAGGCTATTCTCAGCTCCAGATTAGTCTTCCATTGCCTCTGAGGACATTCTCAAACAATGCCTCTTCACAACCGTCACAAACCCTTCCTAAAAAGGCAACTGAAGCTATAAACTCTCAGTAGAACTTCTTTAATCATGAATATAAAAGGAAGAAGGGTAATCTTCCTACATCAATTTCAAATGGAGAAGTGGGAATAAATCTGCAGCCCTTCCGATAAAAATACATTAGAGCATAGAGAGCTGAAATTGGATATTGCTTTTCAAAAGACTATTATTCCCAGCATAAAAATGCTTCCATTGCAGAGCCATATAGGATAAGCTTTAAAGGCTTGTGGAATGATATGTCTTTACACCAAACCTGCTCCCACCAAAAGATTTAGTTATACAGCAAGGCTATGGGGAAGATTTGGTGGTTTTAGATCATATAAATCTCAGTTGTTCACATGATCTTTTCTTTTTTGTTTATTGTGTAGTGAAGATAAGAGTGAAGACGCTTAAGTGATGCATTTTAGGGTGGGATTCTACGCTTGTAAGATGATGCCAAAGGGCAATGAGTGGGAAGGGGAAATATCAACTGACATTTTGCCTCCTAACACTGCAAACAAGAAAAGAAAGGTCAATCCATGTGGCAGAAAATGCCACTGATCTTTACATGAGTCTTCACACACAAGCTCCCATACAACCTCCAATCAAAAGGTCAAACCCTTCAGTTAGAACCCCCTCATTACACAAGATTACACATTCCTCTCTCATCTGTTATTGTTGCTGCTGATGGTGCCGTTGATTTGTTGCTAACGTTGCTGTTGTTTCAAGTTAACACATTCATGTCCAGCAACATTATATTTAGTATGATAAGGAAAAAAAGCCAGAGAATGTATCCACTTCAAATTTACACATGTAGGCTTTGCTTACACTGCAGGGCAAACCAGATTTGTTTCTCATATCTGACTTTTTAGACCACCTGTTGAGGGACCAATCTGATTTGTATGCTCAGGTTTAGTCAGTATTTAGTAGTTTTGGTATTTGTTAACAGCATGAACAAAACATGACATTAACAAAGGCTGACCTGGTTAGCAGACTGCTAACAAGCTATAAGTTGTAGCAGTACTATGCACAGACTAGCTTTCCATTCATATCTTTCAATGATTCAGTCATCATAACACAATGAAAGTAATGTGTTACTGAAATGGCTGTTTAAAGTTTCTTCTCTCTGTGTTTACGCTGTAATATGTATAACTGCATCACTGACTTGTCGCGCATTCTAATGTTATAAACCACATGAAATCTGATCTGACCAGTCAAATTGGGTCACATACAGATGTGACATATATACATATATATATATTCCAACATTGTTACACGTTTATTACATATGACAGAGGTCATATGTGTAAATGCCAGTAGGCTACCTATTTCTCCTAGAAGTTTTCATTTGTTGAGCATGGGGCTGATTTAGGAAATGTCATTTACTGTATGGGCATTAGTACGCAGCTAGCCATTGTTTTTCTTTAGGCAATACAATGAGTCAAGTTGAAAATGTAATAAAAGTTAGATTTGGTACCAGCTATTACAGCAGAAATTAGAGAATAAACATCTGAGACCACACCAGCCAGAGGATTACAACATCATTCAGTCTGGAAAGGGCAAAAACTCAATTCCTTCAATCCAGAGAGGTTCAAGAGAAAAACATGGTTAACTGTGAGTGTAGCTAAAACACTCTTCTGCTTTCCTCACCTACCCTTGCTATGCTTGAATTCATTCATGGACTGGTGGACTTTGAAAGAAAGATGCCTAGATGAAAGATTGTTGTGCATCTTTTCTTTTTGAGCTGTGAACATCACAGGTGAGTCATTTTACAGGGCGTGTAATTCCTAATGCCTGCAAAGTGAAGTGTTTCTCTGCTCTGAAATGTTGCTTTGGATATGCAGTTGCAGACCACATTGATCATATACTGCTAGATAACGTTGGATTTGTAATGCAATGCTGTATAACCAGGTTTTGTGAGATCTAATGTCATTATCATATCACTCATATTTCTCTCCACTTCCACCAACTCCTGCACCACGTTATGCTAATGTGTGAATCTGTGATTTTATTAATGGAATGCATTTTTGTTTGGATCAGGTTTGTGTGTAGTTTCCTTAACAAGTCTATGTCTTTTTGCCCCACCAGGCTTTCTGTGCCAGAGATGCCACTAGTCACATATTCAGGAATCCAAATTGAATCAGATTTGAAACCATCTGCAGATGTTGGGAAAAACCAGATTGGTGTGGCTTTTTGCCATTCAGACTGAAGACAATCTGATATGCCAAAAATCAGATTTAAGCTGCCTGTGTAAACAAGGTCATAATGTCTTGTGCTTTTGTGCTAGATATATGAACAAAAAGTGTTCACAAGCCTAAACCAATATGTATAAAAGATGAAACTAATTAGGAAAAAGAAAAGTATTCAGACTCCAACAATAAATACTATTAGTACCTTGTTTCAAAGCCACTGTTGGAAAATTACATCTTCAAGGCACCTGCAGTATGAAATAATTACCTTCTGCAGCACTGTGGTTAGATTCTAGTTTATTCCTCTTGGCAAACCATCTTAAATTCCCTATGATTGCAAGGATCCCTCTGACTTGCAGTTTCAAATCCTCCATAAAATTTCAATACAATTCAAGTCAGAATAGTTGCTAGAGGCCATACAAGCACCTTCTTTTTTTTCTTGACTTATATGTTTGGGGTTGCTATCTTGTTGAAACATCAATCTTCTCCCTAAATTCTTCTCTAATATGTACATCACTCCGTTCATGTTTCCTTTGATGATGTATAACACCCCAATACTGTTTGCAGAGAAGCAGCCCCATATTGTGACACTCCCACCTCTGTGCTAGAGTAATTGTTTCATCTGACCAGAGAATATTGTGGAGCGTGATGACTACATTTTGCTATTTTAGTGTTAAATAACGGGAAAAAGAAGGCTTCTTCACCTTCTTCACCAACATGGGTGCTATTTGTTGTGTTAAATCTTCCCAGCGTAATGTCTTTTTCCAACTTGTCTCTGAACATGTGCTCATGTTTACATTTTGTTTTTCCATGTTGTTTTTTCACTCAGTCCACCCTTTTGCCATGCCCCTCACCTGAGTCTGATCAGTAGTCATGCCTGTAATTGTTCTCAGGTGTTCCTTATCCATTCAATCAATATGGATATCTCTTGTGTTTGTCTTACACCTCACTTGGCGTTGTTTGTTCTCTTGCTTTGGTTTTGTGCATTTAATTCCTAGTGTTTGGTGCTTGGCTCAGCTCTGTCTATTAAATTTTAGACATATTTTACATAAACCTAAGAATACATACTTAAGAGGAATATTAAATAACAAAAAAGTGTCTGAATATTTGTTTCCAGTAATGTTATACTTTTTACTCACAAATTAGGATGTTCCATTGTTTGGTCCTATGTGACCAAAAAAAACTGAATATAAAATTTTTTGTTATGATCAATTTGAAAAACTTCTTTGTGCTCAGGAAGGCTCAGACAGCACATGGACCAAGGAAAATTGAAAAAATTAAATATATTAATGGGTTAACAATACAGTACATGGATCATACTTGACTTTTATTAAGAGGTTAGCAAGAACAAGAAAGACTAGTACACTGTGCTCATCTTTTAAGTAGGTACCATTCAAAGACATCTTGGCATGAAAGCTGCTGAATAAAAACTACTCTGGAGAGGAGACCATTGAAACAGTAAAAGCCTTTGCACAGTGAAAGTCCTATAGCAATAACAGCCTTCCTGACTTCAATGGGCCGTCTCCAGAGCCTCTCTGTTTAGTTTCCTTAAGAGAAGAGAGGGAGAATCTCTAGGGAAGGCCATTTTAAACTGCATGAAACAAAATCCATCAGAAGCCTTGTATGTGGTAAACAGTGAGACGTGCAATGGCCCTCATTAAAGTAGCCCCCCTCTCAAAGCAGTGGGCTAGTGCTGCGAGTCTCAATTAGATCCTCAGCTCAGGTGAAATCACCTTTTCAAGGTGGCCTAAAGAACCTGTGCCATCCTGCTTGGGTACAATTATGGCACATCATCTTTGTTTAGCACTTACCTTGAAAATTAAATCCTTTTTGCCATACCTCAGCTCTTTCAGTTGGGCCTGGATTTTTTTGGACTGCAGAATGAAGATAAGGAGAAATGGGAGTTAGCTTATTCAAACAGTAAAATTGGTTTTAGATCGTGTAGCACGGATTTTTCATCTGTAGCGAAGAGCTCCTTTGTGAGCACTTGCTGGGCAAAGCTCCAACTCAAAGGAGAGACCTTCACAGAGCAGAGAAGTATAAAAATTTCCCTTCAGTGAACCACACAACCCACTCAATGAGGCAAAAACACTCATGCACCAGCTCACTGGTACACATGTGGTCGTGAATTGCAGCTGTTTCTGTACACACACGCACCTCATGGCCACACGTGGCTAATTTCACTTACATGCAGTGCTGTGCAGAAGTCTCAGGCACATGAGAAAATCAGATTTAAAAAGTTGCTTTTTTTTGCAGAAATGTTGATTTGCTCAGAAAAATGCTAATATAAGGAAAAATACAAATGACGTTAATATAATATGTAGTGATATTTTGTACGTCAGTGTGTGTGTTTAACCAACTTCCTCTTATGGCAGTCTTGTATAAAAGGGTCATTCCATCTCATATGTCAATCGTTAAGATGTAAAGAAAGACATTCAGAGTGCTTTGATGTGAAAGACTCCAATCTTGATAAATGCTTACTGAGTCAGAATTGTCTATGTTAGTGGTGAAAGGAACCAGATGTCTAAAGACATCTCTGAAAATGCCCTCAAGTGGTCATGAATACCCTGCCTGATGCCTGTGATGTTTTATGATGCATGCTTTTTAAAAGCCATTCATAAGGTACAAGCAGGGTATT
The DNA here is from genome assembly GCF_015220715.1 of Pygocentrus nattereri. Classification (NCBI taxonomy): domain Eukaryota; kingdom Metazoa; phylum Chordata; class Actinopteri; order Characiformes; family Serrasalmidae; genus Pygocentrus; species Pygocentrus nattereri. Next base: position 14,269,007 of record NC_051217.1, read on the forward strand.
CTAAGACAAATTAGTCCCAAAAAGACTTCAGATGTATCACTATTTTATTCTTATCAGCAGCGCATATTAAACCCCAAAAGACGTGTAGGTTTGGTGGTTTGGTATACTAAATAAAATGGCTATATTTATGCTGTAGACATTACACCTGGCTCATATCACTAGCGCAGTAAAGAAATCTGAAATCATTACAAAGAACTACTTGACATCAAATCACTCTGAATGACTTTGTTTACATCTCAATGACTGACCAGTGGAAATTCCTTTTAATTGCAGTTATCAACCAATACTTGATTTAGATGATCAATTATTCATTAAGTTAAATCACATGTGCTGGAGATGGAATTCATTCAACAAATCCATATGATAGCAAGGAGCATTGAGGAGATATCTGGAACCAAACTAAAATAAAACAGACTGCTAAGATAAACAGCTTTAAACAATGTGCTTAGGTGTCTAAGACTTGTGCACAGTACTGTATATGGTATATATCATCAGTAGGTTTAAAATTTGCCTGAGAGCCAACAGTTTAATTGTGTACACTCTTAAAAGTAAAGCTTTCTAAATGGTTCTTGGCCTGGAGATACAGCTCTCGTGGGGAAAAAAAAAACAGTCACACTTTATTTGAAGGCTACCTACATAAGGACTTAATGACACTTGTATAAACATTACACTATATTAAGGCAATACTTGAATACCTGTACACAGCTAATGCCAGTAATTGCTATGAAAATGTTTTACAAAGTAAATTGTATTGTATTTACATAAGTGGCCTTTAACTGAACTGACAGATCTTTGTTTATAACCTTAATTTATAATACTTTTATGAAACTTTATACTGAAATGATAAAACATATAAAGCAGAGTCCTGGTTAGGTGCAACACATATCAGTTCTATGAAAGATTCTAATGCCCTTAAATTTAAGTTACAATTCTTACATATTTTGTTATATGCATGATTATACATATGTATATATGATTCTCATATAGTCCAGTAAAAGCAGAATTATCTTTGGTAAAATGTTACTTCAGTAAAAGGAGCAGTCCCTAGTCTGATTTTTATTTGAGTACAAGAACACAAAATTGCTTGCCTCTAAATGCACTGAAGCATCAAAAACAAAAGTAGTTTGTGTTATTATAGATATTATGTTGTATTAGTTTTGATGAATAGCTTCTATTAAAGAGAGCTAAGTGTAAATATGCAGAACTTATAAACAAGTATTTAATCCCTATGCCTTCAAATAAAGTGTTACTGAAAAACTTTACAGAACATCTCTCTCTCCCTCTCTCTCTCTCTCTTTCTCTCTCTCTCTCTCTCTCTCTCTATATATATATATATATATATATATATATATATATATATATATATATATATGCATGCATGTGAGCTTGATGCAAAAAGTAGCTTGTTTGGAGAGCTATTACACCTGGCAGTCATATGTTGTATTTGTACTGCCATAGTATATCCACGCAAACACAAGCTATGTAAATTTGTAGTGTGTATAAACAAATTGTTTAGCAATAGCAATTTTCAGAATGTTGTTTCAGAACAAACATGTAGGTTCTGTGGTCATTTTGGATAGTAAATAAAACAGCTATATTTGTGTTGTAGACATTGTGATTCCTATCACCACTATTGTAAAGAAATCTAAGACAGTATGTTTCCCTAGAATGGAACATTTCGCATGAAACTGAATGACTATGTTTACATCTTAACAACTGAACTATGGAAAATTTTCCTTTTAGAATGCATAGACTTGCTACCTGGCTAAAAGAGTTTTTTGCATCATGATATGATACAAACAAATGTATGTGAAAGAATAAAGAAAAGCACAGAAGACATTCAGAGCTATTGTCTACTTACCTATGATTAGCAAAATATCTGTAGTCTAAGCTCTAAAATATCATATAGATGCCATATAAAACTGGTAAAATACACACTGAAATAAATCATGGAATGCTATGTTGATCCAAAATAAACTAGTACGCTGCATGAAATGAAAGAAAAATTGAGTTATTAGCCGGTTTCCAATTAATGTTTCTGTTCTGGAACAGTTTTTTGTTTCCAGCAAGACACTGTTTTCAAGTTTCATTTTTGTTCCTCGAATCGTTTCAGAGCCCTGCTTTCAAGCATGTACTTTTTTGAGATACATCAATTGTGCTTGTTACAGCATGGGAGAGATGCTATTGAGTTGCTGTTTGGTGGCGGAAAAAATTGAGGCTGTATTAAGGTATGTTTACAATAACAACAAAAGGACCTGGGCTCCAGCTGGGATCTCTTTTTCTTCTTTAAACCCTATTTTAGACCCCCTGGGGATTATACTGTATAACAACAGCTAGCAACAAATAACCTTTGAACTTGGTAAAGCTCAAGTTCAGAGCAGCCTTTACTGTCCAGCTGAGCTCAGGAGGAAAATGACATAGCTGTGTGTAGCTGTGTGCGTGCGGTACTCTTGAATTATACCTCTTCTGCATGTATGTCACAGAGTTTGTTTCCAGAGAGAAGTTTGTTCTTCAAGCTTTTATTCTGCAAAGACAAAAAACATTGATCAAAGCTCTATCAAAGTACATGATAGTTTACAGCGGTCTGAATTTGGACATTTTTCAGAAAACATGACTGCCTTTTTTTGTCAGATTCGAGGACATTGGAGGGATGGTGGCTGTGGTCTTCACTGAGTTAAATTTGGAGCTTTTATCTCTCTGTCTATACATTTAACTGTGTTGCCATAGACATGTCTGCCCTGCTAGAAAAAAACAGGCAGAATGCCAGGGAACCCGCAAAACTAGCATATGTTTTGTTTTGGATGCTGATCTGCCAGTTAACAAGCATGACAATGCTGGCTAACCAGCTAAATCAGTACCAGACCAACATAAACCGGCACAGAATAGCGTAGACCAGCATGGTACCACTAACCTATACAGGGACTTCATAACACTTGCAAAGTGACACATTTCGTAACCTTTAGAGCCCACCAGTGTACTCACAGTTCAGTTCTTTTTGCTCACAGAGACATAATAGATCTATTAAATTCAAAATACTACAGTAATTTATAATAGTGATTGAATAATAAGTCTTAAGGGGGGATTTTTCAAAAGTTCTGCATAAAGGTTACTTCACATCAATCCACTCTGAATGACTTTTTTTTCTTTTAAAGGGTAGAATGTAACAATCATGACTGAATATCAATGGTTAACCCCATAACATGTCCACGTATATTACATCCTAAGGTGTATTATTCAGTCATTATACAGAAAACAATGCAAAATGACTGAATTTTTGTTAAGGTATAGGAGCAATGACTGGAAGCCTTGACTTGCCAGCAGGCAAAATAAGGATAAAGTCCACATTTAGTCCATTTTAGCCCTATTTTATGGAACCTAAATGCAGCAGGCTCTATAATCATCTATTAAAATATAAAGTGGTCAACATCAGAAAAAAATGTATTTAATATTTGTTTAACCAGGTAAGCCCCTGGAAACAGGTTTCCCCTATAAGGAAACCACTTTTCCAAGGCTTAGACAAAGGTCCATTTCTTAGGGGTTGAGTGGCTTATGAAGCGATGAAACACGCTTAGTGTTAGTGACAGGAAGCGAAAGAGAGAAAGAGTGGAGGGGTGAGAAAGGAAAGAAAAAGAATGAGAAAAAGGGAGAGAGGGGGTGTTAGAGCTAATGAAGCAGAATGGCACTGCAATGTGATTCAATGAGGTGGAATTGGCTCGGAATCAACTCCAAGCACTTGCATCCACACCAACAGCTGAATGTAGGCCATGGGCCGGGCCTTGCTGGAGCAATGGCAGCTGTCATTAAAAGTGACATGTGGCTGCCTTGCTACAGGCCACAGCGACACTGGGATCCACCCAAGCAGATAAGGTATTGCACTGTGACTATTATTCAGCCAGAAGAGAGGAAAAAAAAACGAGGATTCAGAGCTGAGCAACGGCACAATTTGTGCAGAGGGATGGATGATATTTCATATAGGAGTATGATGCAAACGTGACTGATATCATTGAATCTTTCTTATACTGGCCTAATGCCCTCAATTTCCTGGATGCCAAAGAAATTGATATCGTCTATGTATCAAGCCGTTTACTATCATTACATCATAGCATCTCGTACTGAACCAGAGTGACTAGTGTGGCAATTTATGATGAACAGAGGAGACATTTCCAATTTTATGTTCAATTAAAACAAGTTCTCCTACACACCTAACGAGAGATAGATTACACCAAAATATACTGGTAGATATTCCATAAATCTCTGTCAGAATAAATGCAATAGTTTCTTATTATTTCACTCTACTGCACAGTAAGACAAACTACCCATAAGGAATGACCAAAGGCAGTTTTAAATTATTTTCGTGACCTAAAATGTTCCTTAAATAGCAAGTGCTAAATGACAGAAGATAAATTGGTATAGTCATTGCGTATTTAAAAATACTTCCCATAAGAGGCACTCTAAAATTTAACAAAACTTTTGACAATAAACGTAAACAAGTCTCTATGTCTCAAGATGATAAATGCATCACCGTTATTGGACATAAAGAGTCCTTGCTGTTGTTATTGTCTTTGCTCTCTCTCTCTCCTATGTTGCAGGCTTAAAGCATTAAGCATATTGCAGTGTCTACTGTACCTCTTGCTGCAGGTCTTTGATGATTTTGGTCTTTTTCTCCATCTCCATCTTCAGAAACTTGATCTGGATGAAAACAGAACATCACTGAGCACATTTGTCCAGACAGCATTTATTGTATTGTTTTGTGAGTTTCTGCTTGTCATAAATATGGATGCTCCTCCACAAGAAGCTACATTTCATTGCAATTGCAAATGCAGAGCACTATGAGATCATGCTCTGAGAGTCAATCTGATCGAAATGCATAAAAACAAGAGTAAATGAGATTACAGCTAAGAAATACTGCATGTAGCAGTCGTGAGGTCATCATCTAAGAAAAAAGCTAAGAAAAAAACAGATTTCTGCTGTTTTCTCTTGGTACTCTCTTGGTATTCACAGCAATAACCACATTCCAAATATTCACATTAGGAAGGCATGCAGCAATATGTATGTATGAAACTTTGTATGAATCATGAGGCTCAGATTGAAAGCTTCCTCAAATAATCTACAGTGTGTTTCTGAAAGGCAGAAAGGAAGCAGGAGTGTTTACAGCCCTGAGGGTTGAAATGCAACACCAATCAAACACTATTGCTCCTCATTCTAAATTCACCAAACGTAACCCAGACTTTCTCAGCCTTCTCCTTCCTCCAGCCTCAGCGGGTGACTCAGGGAGAGAAGAACACATCTAAATACTGATCCAGAACATGCACCCTGTCAATACCCAACTGTACACGCTCCTTCATTCATTCTCTCTTCCACATTTACTGACTTTTGTACAGGTTCATGAGCTGACACACTGCAGGCAATGCATAAACATATTTTTATTTATATTCTAAGCTGCTGGTAAAAGATGGCAGGCCATATTCTCTTTCCTTCATTTCCATTTTTGCTAGGTCTCTCAGTCTACATACACTTCCAAGGAAAAAAAAAGCAATGTCACTCCGAACTTGACAGAAAACTCCCAAGGATTTATTGTAGTAAAAGCAGTAATGAAGTACATAAAATGTATGCCAGATTCAGTACAGGCAGACTGAACATCCGGCCTCCAAAGAATGTACAGTATTTACCACTGGAAGTTACAGCTTGCTGCCAAGTAAGCTATGCTCCTCATTAGACGGCTAATGATATGCATATTTCTTGAAATTATACGGTTCTGTGTAAAAGTCAAAAATGAAGCCACCCTTCATTTATCTTAAAACATCCATTAAGTACGAGTTAGATATTTCTGAGGAGATTAGATATAAGATAATCCACTTCCATGTGGAAAGGTACAAAAAATACTAATAGATAAAAAGAAAATGAGACTCCTAACATCCGTGCAGACCTGGTAGACCACCAAAACTGTCAACATTAGAAAAACAAAATGTAAAGCTTTCGTCTTTGAGAGAGAGGAGAAGCTGAGAAGCTTCACTCTTACTTCAGATCTGGGAAAAAACAGTGTTTTTGTCCATCCTTCCATTATGAGCTGACATCTCAGTGCTATGATTCTGAAAGGGTAAGTAGCTGCCAAGAAGCCAATACTGAGAAAGGGAAATGAGCCAGAGATCAAACAAAGAAGCTATGTACTAGTGTTCTCAATGGACTGACTACCCTCAAGTCCAGACCTCAACATTATGGGAATTGTCATGATTGGCCCCTCCCAGTCTCCTCATGTGCTTTTGTTTACCTTTTAGTCCTGTCCATGTGCTTCTTTGTTTGGTTTCCTATCGGTTCTGCCCATTGTTTCTTGATTGTTTCCATCTGTTTTTCACCCGCGTCTTGTGAACCCTTGTTAGCCCTCTTGTATTTAAGCCCTGTGTTTTCCTTAGTCTAGTGCTGGACTTTGTTTGATTTGTTGGATATGTTTGAATTGTTGTTTGGATGTATGTATTGTATTGCATTCTCATGTTGTTTGGTTCTTGTTTGAGGTTCTGTGTTTGTTTACCATGTCTGTACCCTGATCTCTTCACGTTGGCTTAATGAACCTGGACTGTCATGACCACGACCCTGGATTTACCCTCAATAAAAGTTGCTTATTTCAGCATATGCGTCCACCTCCTCGCTCCGTGTAACAGGAATTCATGAATTGTGAGAAACAGAAAATGCAACCAACTTTTAAGACCAAACTTGTTATTTGCTCTTAAATGTATGTTTTCTGATTTTTCCTGGCACTGAAAAATTAATAACTTGCACTTAAGGGCTGTTTTGTCTGGAAATTAAATAACTAAAGGGCAGTCTCTAGACAGAGTCCTCAGTACACAGTACTCTTTGCAGTTTTTGTACCACTATGTTGTATGTTTTCAACACCAAAGTAAGAAAAAGGCAAAGCTAATTTACCTAATTTTTTAAAAAGTCCAGTTGACAAAACTAGTGCACAGCACCTTTTGAAAGCATAATTACAAGTCATTTTCTACAAAGAAAAACACATTTAAGTACACACAAAGCATAAATATCTTTGGGTAGACAAAGAAAAGGTTGTTTGTTTTTTCATACCTTCATGATGTCTCCTCTAGAAATATCAGTGTGTTTATTAATAGAACAGTGGAAACCACTGCAGTCTATGTTAGCATGTCATCAGAAATACTTTTAAAGGATAAAATCTGTGTTCCATTCCCAGCACGCATTGTTCTGCAGCTCTTACATTGAAGATGAATATTAATATGTGTATTGTAACACCCCTACTCCGAATATAAATGAGGTCTCCTTTTGTCTGAAATGGATATCGACTGCCCATTCGCAGCATCAATCTATAATTGATGGCTGTCAAACAGAATTCAATTTTTTCCCTGCACATGCACATGGACGTTTCTATGATGATTAAGCCATTGAGTGATTAAGCTAATTAGATTAAGCTAATCAGATCAGGTTTAATCCAAACTCACATTTTGGGGAATAACATTGTCATTCCTTACAACCTTTAGTATTACAGCTGCAACATGAGTGATATGATTATTTATACAGCTAAAAGACTTTATCGTCCCAAACAAAGGCTTAGCTAAAAACGACTTTCAGTCTAAAGCAATATTTAGACTGGATTAGTTTCACACAGGCAGGAGGAAAAATGTGATTTTATCACAGGATGTCTTTAAAGTTTATGACAAGATTTGCATGATAAGAAATCTCTGTATAAATTACAGAGATGGGATTGGCTGCTCAACTGCGTTGTTGTCACAACAAAAATATGTTTGGCTGCTCACAAGTAGTAAACATATCCAGACAATTAATATTACTATCATATCATTAACCATAAACATCCACCTAGCTGAATGCAGTCATTAGCACCATCATTAGTTTTGGATTTTACAGTCAATGGTCATAGTTGCCTTTTGCTGCTGCCGTCCTCAGAACAATGGACAAGCCACCCCAGAGTCCAGATGCCAACTTAACTATGTTTGGGATTACTTGGATGTGAAGCAAAAAATGCAACCAACTTCTAAGACTGAACTGCATATTTCTTTGAAAGCAAGTCTCCCAAAGGTTGTAAGTAAAATGCTATTTGGTCTCTGGGATCACTGTCTATTCATGACGAACGCGCTGCTGCTACTAATCCACCTGTAGTAGGTACAATTATGTAGGAACCAAAAATGGAGCAACCGTTTCACAGTGGCAGAGATAAAGCGATCAGCTTTGTCACGTCTCTGACTCCGCCCGCTTTGCATCAACAACAATCAACAGCTCTTTGAAAATGAATGATCTCCAGCCGTTTTGCCGCATTGTGTTGCTGCCGGTGTTAATGCAGGTTACACATACGCATTATCCCATCCACATAGGACTTTGTTGTTTTTTCAAAGAGAAATTTACCTAATTTCAGTGTCACTTAGTTGTGAAGGTTACAAAAAAATCCATTGTCAATCAATTAGTAAATTAACCATTCAGTTGAACAATATCTGGGAAACTGTGAGCAATAGAAATGTCACATACATGTCACAACTTGATGTGTTTTAAAACCAGTGTAAAATGTTAATGCTTGCTTAAAGTGAATGGGCACTTTGCAGTAAAAGCAGTGTGTAAACAGGTCTAGGGCAGTGAGGTCGTCGTGTTGTTTGTAATTAGTGTCAATCGGTTGAACTGTTCATGAAAAAGAAAGAATAGGCCGGGCTGGTGAAATGGAAATTCTCCTCGGTGATTCATTCTCATTCTGCACACGAGTGCCAGAGCCTCTCTCCCCTGCAGCCCTGCGCACACTCGCACACACAGAGATGGGAGAGAGAAAAGTTCCAACATGCAGATAACAGTGTGTCCCCTCAAGAGCTGAGAAGGTGCCTCCTACGGCTTTTCATAATTAACATACTCCATACACCTAAAAGCAGATGCCCAAAAATAGCAGAGGCTCTATCTAGCGTCTCCATGGCATGTCTCAGGAGCTGTAATGAGGATTCCAGTGTTGATTCCTGATAATTAGTTTTGCGGACACGGGAGAAGAAAAACTCAGTAATGACACGGCCAAATGAAAAATTGCTTCTCTAAGACATCATGTCCATCAGACCAACTACAGCTTATTAGGAATAACAATCTACTCCCTTTCTCTCTCATTGATCTCAATATCGATTATTCTTGTTTTGTCATCGTCAGAAGACTGACAATTGGCTATAGAAACGTACCATTTTTCACTTTTGTACATAGGAGCGTATGCTTAGGACTCGTACCGTGGCTTGCTGTTTCTCTGCTCTTTCAGCAGCCTCGTCCAGTTGCTTCTGAAGAGCTGCCTGGAGTGACTTCATCTCCTCCCTGAGAATGAGAGAGAGTAAGAGAGAGAATGAGCAGTGTAATTTGCGCCAGTGAAAGGTCATAACGGAGGTCATTTTCATTACACAGAAAAGCACTGATTGAGTATGTAATGGATCAGTCATGGTAAACCAATGCTGGAGAAATGCGTGCACATTTGTGTACTGAAAAAAGGCCCTTTAAAAAGGCAAACGGTGCAGCAATGCATGATGAGCACATTCTGCTTCTATTGGGAAATTCTGCACCACTGAGGATCTTTTTAACACCTTAATGTCCACAAAGCCGCTACTCTTCTCCTTTAATAATGTGATGCCAAAAGCATGAACTAACAAACTGAAAAAATAACATTTTAGTGTTGTTTTTTATCATATTGCCACACATCCCTCTGGCACTAAAGCATCCATGACTTCCATCTCCCAGAATCCTCTGGGAGATCATGTGTCAGCTGACTCTCCACAGCACTCCAGTCATCGTTCATACTCACCTAAATACTAATCTGGTCCACATGTTCTTCTGGTCATGTGAATAATTAGAGTTAGTAGAAAGCCCAGGCTTTCAGCTTAGTTTAGTTGAGAGGTATTGCTATTTCTTGTGAGAACTACTGAGTAGATTTCTAAATGCCCATTTGTATTTTTTTACCTGCCTTGGACTCTCTGTCTTTTTGTCTTTGCCCTTTGGACATGATTGCCTGATTTTGTTATATTTGTACTTCTTTGTATTTCGACCCCTATGGATTTGATAATTGCCTGTTCATCGTTTTGCCAAAGCCCTTAACAACAAAGTAAAAAACTAAAATTTGTGCTGTGAGCATCTGATTGGTTTAGTTTCATTACACACATATGATCTTTTTTTAAACATGAAAACATGTGCATTACATATGAATCTATTTCAAACTTGCCTTTTATTGTTACACTATAATAGTAAAAAGTGTTTCCACACCATTCTGAATATGTGCACACACTGCAACTAACAATTAAGGCAGCATTGTGCTTCTTTTATACAGTGATAGAAAACATGTTAGCACCTAGAAAGCTCATGCAGTTCCATTTTAATATGGCCATATCAATATGGCCTATATTATCCCCTATTATCCCCTAGTGGATAATGGCATAAGTGGAGAAAACCCCCCTCATTGTGGCAATAAATGCATGAACAGTATTTGAACCAAACGCTCCAAACTATTTAAGCTATTGTCAGATTCAACCAGTAATTTAAAATCTTTGAATCATGAAAGTGGCTTTCAGCTTTGAGCTTATAGGAATCTCCTCTTTTCTCGTCTTGTGTGACAAAATTAACCACCTGGGGCCATTGCCAAGTTGACCGCTGAGTGAACATACTTTCTTATAAGGACTTTGGCTAGTTTTAATAGAATTAAAGCAGTGCTTCTCACACATAGGTAATATATTGAAAGCATGCACAGTGGGAGAACAAGTCACACTCACCTAAAGTAAGCTAGCATCTCCACATACTTAGCAAAGTTGTCCAGGTTAAAATGAGCTTTCTCTTAATTTGAAAAGGATGACTAACGTTTACTTAACAGATGGATATTGAGAAATCTTTTAACAAGAAGCTGTGTGAGGTGGAGAGGACCTGCATCGTAGGTACATGCCTTAAGTGGATAAATAATAGCTGGTAGGCTGTAGTGCAACCTACTGGCACATAAATGCTCAGAAACATGTCTAAATCATCTTTTACTGCTCTAACAAAGATTTAAGGTTGAACCTCAGAAAAGGCATGAAGACATAAATTAAGCCTGTAAATTAAAGAAATAGCTTAGTGTTATTTAATTTTTTCATGTAACTAACATCTTGTAACTTACAGTCTTGTAAACGAAAAACTGCATTTCCAAAGTTTGTGATTTATTAATGCTGTAGAGTCTGTGGCTCCCCTTGTGCACCACCCTGCCTCAGCACCACAGTATATTTCAAATCTGTGGTAAACACTGTAAAGAGAATATAATATCTTCAAGTGTGGAAAAAAAATATTACTATTTTTTTTCTTGCAGTGTTAGTGTAAAAATTCACAAGCTGTCATTTGATGGCTCTTTAGAACATCTGTCTCAGAAAACCACAATGTGTTTTTAAACTTTTGAGGCAGTTAACACTGCTTTTGTCCAGCAAATGTATTCTGATCTAACAAATTATGATCAATTTCACCTCTGTGCTCAGTTAGCTTAAACAACCAGCAGATAATTGAACATTATATTTTCCTCATGAGATTTTGCTTAGAGCTAGTTTCTGCTGCAGGGGCCTAGTTCGAACACAAGGATGTTCATAAGTGTACATGGTACCATAGGTCCTTGGGTCAAAGGTCAATGATCGACTTTGTTGTCATTTCATCTGACTTGGGACCATATGTTCTGGACACTAGGGTGAAGAGAGGTACTGAGCTGTCAACTGATCACCATCTGGAGGTGAGTTGGATCAGACGGCAGGGAAGACTGATGGCCAGATCCGATAGGCCCAAGCGAATAGTGAGGGTGTGCTTGGAACGACTGTTGGAGGCCCCTGTTCAGAATGATTTTAACTCCCACCTCCGGGAGAGCTTTTCTCACGTCCCGGAGGAGGTAGGGGACATGGAGTCTGAATGGACCATGTTCAAAACCTCCATTGTGGAAGCTGCCAGGCGTAGCTGTGGCCAAAAGCTTGTGGGTGCCTGTTGGGGCGGTAACCCAAGAACCTCCTGGTGGACCCGGTGGTGAGGGAGGCCGTCAAGCTGAAGAAAAAGGCCTTTAGGGACTGGTTGGTCTGAAGGACTCTCGATTCAGCAGATAGGTACCGACAGGCTAAAAAGGTGGCAGCTGCAACGGAGGCAGAAGCAAAATCCAGGGCATGGGAGGAGTGGTGAGGCCTTGGAAAAAGACTTTCGTTCGGCCTCAAAGACGTTCTGGACAACTGTCCGGCGACTCAGGAGGGGTTGGGGTGGCTGCACCCAAGCTGTATTCGGCAAGGGTGGAGAAACTCTGACTTTGAATAAGGATATTGTCGGTCAGTGGAAGGAGCACTTTGAGGAACTTCTTAATCCGTGAGACGTGCCTCCCTCACAGGAGTCAGGGCCAGAGGCTTCTGGGGTGTCAAGTTCCATTTCCCTGGTGGAGATCACTGAGGTAGTTGGTAAGCTCCTCAGTGGCAAGGCACCGGGGGTGGATGAGATTCGTCCAGAAAGGCTTAAGGCTCTGGATATTGTGGGACTTTCATGGCTAATACGCCTCTGCAATATTGCATGGACCTTGGGAATAGTACCCTTGGACTGGCAGACTGGTGTGGTGGTCCCTATTGTTCCGGCCGTGGAACTATGGACCAGCTCTTCACCCTCTCACATATTGTTGAGCGGGCATGGGAGTTTGCCAACCCAGTCTAGATGTGTTTTGTGGACTTGGAGAAGGCTTATGACCGTGTTCCTCGAGATATCTTGTGGGCGGTCCTCCGGGAGTATGGGGTGCCAGGGTTACTACTCCGGGCTATCCAATCTCTGTACTCCCGGAGTGACAGCTGTGTCCGTATACTCGGCATTAAGTCAGACTCTTTCAGTGTTAGCGTTGGACTCCGCCAGGGTTGTGCTCTGTCTCCACTCTTGTTCGTGATATTCATGGACAGAGTGTCAAGGCATGGCCAGGGTCAGGAGGGCATTATGTGTGGAGGCCGGGGGGGTGGCGTCTCTGCTATTTGCAGATGATGTTCTTTTGCCAGAATCACATGGATGCCTAAGGCGCTTGCTGTAGCGGTGTGCAGCTCAGTGTGAAGCGGTTGGCATGTGGATCAGCACCTCCAAGTCTGAGTCCATGGTCTTGGCCTGAAAAAGGATGGCATGCCCTCTCCAGATAAGGGGAAAGGACCTGCCCCAGGTGGGAGGAGTTTAAGTTTCTTGGGGTCTTGTTCACGAGTGATGGGAAGAGGGATTGTGAGATCGGCTGTAAGATCATCAAGAGGAGCTCAGAGTAGAGCCGCTACTCCTCCGCATTGAGAGGAGCCAGCTGAGGTGGTTCGGGCATCTGATCCGGATGCCCCCTGGACGCCTCCCGGTGGGGGTGTTCCAGGCACGGCCTACTGGGACAAGACCCCGGGGTCGTCCTAGGACCCGCTGGAGGGATTATGTCTCCAAGTTGGCCTAGGAGCGGCTTGGGGTCCCCGGGAATGAGCTGGAGGAAGTTGCGGGGTGACAGGATCATCTTGGATTCTCTGCTCTCCCAACTGCTACCACGACCCTGTCTGGACTAGCGGTCAATGATGATGGATGGACGATGATGGATGGATTTTGCTTAGCAAAACTTATGCACAGAACATGCCGCTTGTTTCCACACGACTGGAGAGAGAACGTAGCAGAGCTATTTGCTGTTCACTAGTGATGCTGGCATTAGCATGCAGTACACATTAGCTGCGCACCTGCTTCTGTTTAACATGATTACTTTTTTTTGACCATGTTCCGCTATTTGATTGTACTGTTGACCTTAACATAACAGGGCTCAAGAGGGGGCTTGAGACATGAACTGACCTGAAATTTTGGTATAGCCCAGACTGGCCTGGCAATGAAAAATGACATAATAAATCCCCTCAGCCTGTATGTGCTTTAGGCTTGTTAGAAGTTTTATGACAAAATGGCCAGTGCTGTAAAATGACAAATGGGCAAGCGTGAGTAGCCCAATGGCCATCAAATGACTCTAATTTAAACTCACCAAGATAAAACAGCATATTCTTAATTTCAGCCTGTGCAGAACATTCAGATGTGGGGTATATTTTGTCATCTAATAACAGCTATGCATATGATAGTAATAATAATAATAATAATAATAATAATAATAATAATAATAATAATGTTGTTTTTATTCCACTTGAGTCTCATGACTCAGTGCTCAGACACACATGTAAAATTGATTAACTCTCAAATAAGGACACGTGTAAAACAAACCCTCCATCTCTCAGCTGTGGATTTGAGTGACAGCTGACTTAAAAGAAACCCCATGGAAAAAGGTTCCTGGTGTCAGTGCTGCAGGCTTCCCTACCTGTTGATATGCTGTCTGTTGCCTTTACACTGTCCTTTGTGTTCAGTGTCTGTCTGTTGTACTGCCAACTCAGTCCCTTTGAACTCCATGTAAAACTTGCCTTTCTGGTTAATGTTTGTTGTTCATAATGGGCTGCTGAAATGGTTTCCTCTCTGATGTATCATGTATGGAACAGAGCTGCAGATATTATGTAGTTATTGCTCATGTCTTCTGCTATTGGCTGTCAGACAGCAACGGCTACCTGAAGTGTACTTTAAAGTGGTTTCTTTTTCTTGTGTTCCAGAAAAAAAAAAAAAAAACAAAACGCTCATTTGCTCTTCATCATGCTGACTGAATCTCACATGTCCCTCTTTTGAAAAATGTAACATTTTTGCAGTTGGCTTGTATCCATGGTGCAGTGCTATACTCAGAGATCAGCCTTTTTTTATTTCATTTGAATTTCATGTTTAATTCAAGTTAATTCATTTTCAATCCAGCCAATACTGCCAAAAAGTGCAAGTTATTCATTTTTCAACATGAGAAAAAAAAAAAAAAAAACAGAAAAAAATATACTTAGAAGCAATTTTCTTACAACCCTCAATAACTAAATGGAACATAACATTTTTGAGTATTTGTTGTGTTCATTTATTCGATTCTTAGTACAGTTTTCATTCTTTTCAAGATATTTACTTTTACTTTTTTTCAAATAAATCTGCATATATTTTTCCAGAAGGTGGTTGCACTTTCTGCTCCTCACAATCCAAGTGTTTTTCCACAATCCATTTCAGGTGCAACCTTCATGTGGTCACTTCATGTGATTAGCAACTGGACTGTATCCTGATAAGATTTTGACCACATGCATTTACACTTGGTAATCAAATGTTAGTCGGACTGAAATCCAATTTCTGTAATGGATTGGAAAATGCAAATCAGCTTGCTACACAACGACCAATTACCAATTGTTTATTCGTTCAGCCTCTTCATCTGCAGTTAGGTTTTTCACATCTGTCCATTTTGCTATTAAGCCTTTTCATGTCATCCGGGCCACACCCATATGCCTTCACCATGATAATCTTCCTCTTAGTCACGGATGACATGCCCAGTGGTGTCGTGGCTCAAAGGCACTCAGACCACCTCCTGAAGTGATTTGACTGATCGCATTTGTAACTGTTTTAAATGCGTCTTGGGTGGCACTCAAGATGTATGAAGTGACTAGGGCCATTGTTAAGGTTATCTGTCAGCGCAGTCTATCCATCTATTCAACAAACAGTTAAATGAGTTTCGTGAAGACTGTGATGGAAAGAGTTTACATGTAGATAAAATTACTTTGCCATTCACATGAATCAAAGATGCTAGAGCTCCAGTGCATTACAGTCCAGTTACTCTGTCCAGTTTCTCAGTTACCCTAGTTAACTACTCCAGTTACCCAGTACTGGTGATCCTCCAGAAAAAATAAATGAAAATGTAAAAATAATAGTTACAGTCATTACCTTAGACCACAAAACATGTTGAATACAACTACAGAAAACTGTTGAAATTGAGATTGGCAGACATAAACGCAGGTTCCACTATAACATGTAGAGAGTTTAGGGGCACAAGGAGCATGTTTAGTCATGTGTTTTGAGATAATTTGGGAGGGGATTTTAATTTGTTAATGGACCCTATTCTTGACCATAGTGGGAGGACGGTTAATAGGGCACCTAAAGCCTTGTTAACGTTGAAGAGAGTTTGTAGTTCTTTTGGGTTAGTGGATATTTGGAGGCTTATGCATCCTCGCGGGAGGCATTATACGTTTTTTCATCAGTGCATAAAATTTACTCTAGGATCGGTTTTTATTTAATACTGAAGACATTTATCTCTAACGTAACAAATTGCTCAATAGGGAATATTATAATATGTGACCTATGGTGACATGCTATGGTGAGTCTGGATTTGTTATCTCAGCACGAAAGGTGGCGGTCCTGTCGATGGAGACTAAACACATCGATTCTACAGGAACCCCATAATGTAGAATGGTTGAGAGATGAGCTAAAAGAGTATTTTGAAACTAACTGGTCCTCAGTCTTGTCTAGAGGGGTAGCTTGGGAAGCCCTGAAGGTGGTCCTCAGGGGGCATATTATTCAATATACCTCATTCAGTAAGAGAATAAATACCCAAGAATGGTTAGATTTACAGGATAAAATTAAACATGGGGAAGAAGAGTAGAAATGACAAATTTCTAATGAGGGGTTTCGGGAATTGACTAAATTAAAATATCAATTGAATGCTATTCTGTCCCAAAAGGTGGAGTTTAACTTATTTAGGGCAAGACATACTTATTTTGAGTTGGGAGATAAGGCAGGGAAGTTACTTGCTAGATATATAAAACAGAAAGAAATAGTTGCTGCGATCCTAGCAGTCAGATCCTCTTCTGTATTCTGGATATTGTATTAGCAAATGTGGAGATTAATAAGACCTTTAAAAAATTTGATATAGATCTTTATAGCTCTGTATCTACCACCACAGAAGAGGAAAAGTGTTACTTCCTAGAACCTCTAGGGCTTCCTAAATTGTCGGAGGACCAGAAAGAATATCTTGACTCTGATATAACTGTAGAGGAAATTATAGACATGATTAAGGATATTCCAGCGGGTAAGGCCCCAGGGCCTAATGGTTTTAATGCTGAGTTTTTCAAGACTTATGCATCAGAATTGGCTCCATATTTGTTAGAATTGTACACAGAGGCCATAGAAAGGGGCCAGTTACCAAAAACAATGAGGCAAGCGTTGATAACTTTGGTTCCAAAAAAGGGTAAAGACCCCTGTGAATGTAAAAATTACCACCCGATTTCATTAATTCAGACTGATGTTAAAATAATTTCTAAAATCTTAGCTAATCGATTAAATCAGGTAATCACATCTTTACTTCATACTGATCAGGTAGGGTTTATTAGAGGTCGTAACTCGGCAGATAATATAAGGGTTTTATTAATATTATGTGATCAATGACAGAAGTTCAATCCCCGGTGGCTGCAATTTCCCTGGATGCCGAAAAGGCTTTTGATATGGTAGAACAGGGCTATTTATTTAAAATTTGAGCTTTTCAGGTTTGGGGATGAATTTATAAAGTGGATACAGGTTTTATATAGTCACCCAGAGGCAGCGGTGCAAAGTAATGGCCTAATTTCGGAATATTTTGAGCTAGGTAGAGGAACGAGACAGGGGTCACCCCTCTCTCCACTGTTGTTCTGTTTGGCTATAGAACCTCTGGCGGCAGGTGTGAGAGGAGCGGTGGAATTTCCAGGGGTTATAGTAGGTGGGACAGTTCACAAAATTATGCTTTATGCGGACGATATACTGTTATTTGTTAGTGACCCAGGTCGATCAATGTCTTGTCTCTTTAAAATTATTGACTCCTTTTCAAGGTTTTCAGGATATAGAGTAAACTGGTCCAAGTCTGAAGCACTCCCATTGACTGCTTACTGTCCTGCCAAGGCCTTTTACCCAGGAGCATTTAATTGGCCCAAACAAGGGATTAAATACCTAGGTATTTTATTCCCTCCTCAGTTGGAAGATGTAGTTAAGGTTAATTTTGATCCATTATTACAGACTATATCTTGTGATGTTAATAGATGGGCAGCTCTTAAATTGTCTTTGGCAGGGAAAATTAACGTTATAAAAATGAACTGTATACCCAAGTTGAATTATCTTATCCATTCTCTCCCGCTGGAAATCCCAATGTCATATTTCAAATGGTTTGACAGAATAACAAAGACATTTATGTGGAATGGTAAACAACCGCAATTACATCATAGTAAGCTACAAAGACCAATGGATAAAGGTGGGCTGGGACTCCCCAATATATTGTTTTACTATTATGCTTTTAATCTTAGACATTTGCTCCCTTGGTCACTTCCTCCTGAGAGGGCCCCTCCATGTTTTTGTATTGAGCAGTCTGTCATGGCCCCAGTTTTACGCATGCAGAGTATTTCTACCAATTTAACTAGAGAAGGGAAAGCACACCCAGTAATTGCCCATCAAAAGTCAATTTGGATTAAAGTTCCACAAAAGTTTGGAATGGACCCATTTTTAAATGTTTCTTTGAGTATTTGGTTGAATCCTAAGCTATATATTGGTAAATCCTCATTTCGCTGGAAAGAATGGATAGAAAAGAGAATTTATATACTGGGTGATCTCTATCATAACAGTGTTCTGAAATCCTTTGAAGACCTGGTGCAACAATTTGGAATTTCAAGATCTCAGTTCTTTAGATATCTACAACTACGTCATCTATTATTTAGGATTTTTAAATCTGATCCAATAGCCCCCAATCTGCAGACTTTCTAGACACTATAGTAAAGAGCTATGGAAAAGGTCATGAAACTTCAGTGTATTACTCGATGATGATTCAAAACCTGGGTAGAAACTCTTTACTAGCTCTCAAGAAGATATGGGAAAGGGATTTGAATCAAAGATTGGGAGATGAACAGTGGGATAGGATATGTGGAAATATTAAATTAATGTCCAGAGATGCAAAGGTACGGCTTATTCAATTTAAAATTATACACCGTTTTTATTGGACTCCCTCCAGATTGTTTAGGTTAGGGTTAAAAGACACATCGACTTGTTGGAGATGTAATTCTGAGGAAGGTCATTTGTTACACTGTCTGTGGTCTTGTGATAAAGTACAAGATTTTTGGACCAGGATACATGACGTACTTTCTAAAGTGTCAGACATCCAAATTTTATTTAGTCCTAGTTTATTTGTTTTGGGTGACGAATCAGTTTTATCAGGGGTAGATAAAAACACTAGAAGTTGGATACAAACAAGTATCATGGTGGGTAGGCAAATACTGCTCAGGAGATGGAATCCCACCAGTCAGGGAGTGGGAAGAGGAGATGGCTAGGGTGGCTGCTTTTGAAAAGATGTCTTATAAACAGTTTGGTGGATTGATTGAGTATGGGAAGAAATGGGGTAAATACTTAACTTTCCTGAATGATTCAGGCAGTTAACCAGTGGAGAGACGCACAGGGTATTTGTTTATATGTTATGTTTAAAAGAAGGCATGGACCGAATGAATAGCTACTTTAGGTAAGGGTATTAATATATCTTTGTGGATATATATGTATGTGTATAGATATATGTGTATATGTATTTATTATATGTATATATTTGTTCCATTCTTTATTAATGTGAGAAGAATATGGATATTGATGCTTTAGATGTCATATATTTGCATTTTTTCTGATTATTAGAACACAGGGTCCATTGCAGAAGACAATTTGTGGAATAGGAATGCAAACGTCCATAACCAGACCAGAATTTATTTATTTTGTTTTAAGTTATAATTTTTTTAAATTTTATTTTTATTTATTTATTTATTTTTCTCTCCCTATGATGACATTTAGGGGTGGTAAGGTATTATTTGTACATACTTGTGTATACAAAGAGGGATGTTGTTTTGTTATATTTGTATTGTTTATTCTACACTGTTCAAAAAAAAAAAAAAAGTAAATAAATAAAAAAAACTGTCAATATTAAGTTGCAAGGATTGACATTGTGTCTTATAAGAGTTGCTTTTATAAGACTCTTTACAAGATTAATTTTTTGAACTTTAAAGCTATACACTGTTAGAAATAAAGGTACATCAAGGTACATGTTCCCTCAAAGGTACAACATTCCGATTGTGTAGCTTAAATATGTTTTCTCAGTGGAAAATTACATATTTGTACCTTTTCATAACCTAATGCTTTAAAATGGAACAAAAACATAAAAAGCCTGGAGACAAGTCGGGGTGTGTGGAGTTTGTACAACTTATAAATATAAGATATAATATAAAGATATAAAATATCATTTCAGTGGATTATGGTACAGTTATTTTCCCTGAATAAATGTAAAGAGATGTACCCATGAGGGTCCCAACTCAGTGACAAGAGGGGTACTGCCCCAGTGACATGTTCTGTACCTTTACTTCTGAGAGAGTAAGAGCTGTCACTGTTCATATGTTTTGAATTCATCCTTGGTTAAATACAGTAAGTAATAAAGAAAGAAAGAAAGAAAAAAGAAATTGCTCCACTGGTAGCCACTCTTGAATGTTCAGCTTTCACAATCAAATGATATTTCAAGTTAAATATTAATGTCTGTTGGAAAACTAACCAGAAGCACTCAGTTTTGAATCCCCTGAAGCGTCAAACTAAACTTGGTCTTTCTAGCTGGAAAGCTTTAGGAATATTTGCTGTATAGAAATTGAACAGTGTTCGCTCCTAAAACTATGCTGGCTCATAAAATTATTTTCAGTGACAACATACTGACATTTCACCAAATAGTGACATTTTGTTAAACCTATAATCTATTCATTCTTCCCTAAAGCAGTTATATTGCTAGCTGAATTCAGACAGAGAGTGAGTCTCTGTGGCCTTGGCATATCTACCCTGTTTTTCACTGTCTATTCTCTGTTGATTGCGAGCAAAAATAGAAACCATTACACACCTGACACTGGGGGAAATTGAATTCTGTCACTGACTAACTTGCAGCAGCTTACATGGCTGACCCTTAATGGATCTAATCTGTTGCCATGATGCTCGAAAGAGGAACCTGTTCCATGGCTCCAACTTATTTAACACAACCTGAGGGCAATTTGATGTGATGTATGCCAGAAGAGCATGCTCTCAAAGTCTGAATTTGTTCCACAGTCACAGCCTAAAGGCTGACTAGTATGCAAATGAGCACTGTCACTCACACAATAGCAATACGTTTGTCACCTCGACTGCATACAAACAGCAGCTAACGCTTCCTAATTACAGCTGTGCGTATGTGAGAGCAGGCTATTCGGTACAATGAGTAAGTGTTCTCAGTTTGTGCAACAGCTCAACCCATCTGAATAAAACGGCCATATGTGCACTCGCTGCTACTCTTAAAGATTTAATAAAAAAAAAAATCAATAAGGTGCCTGTACATTGTTAATCTTTTAAAGCAAAACTCCTAACTGCATAACTTGTAGATTTGTTTAATAAAAGCAACCACATCATTTACAGCAGTTAATATAAACATAATGTAAATAATAATTATTGTGAACAATGATTCTTAAGATTAATAACTGAATACAAAGAATCGCATTTAAGGGATTACGTTTTTATTCAAAGCTATACAAAAAGTAGAATAGTGTATAATAGTTCTGCACTGGACATTCCTTTCTCCACAACAGTAGTTCTAGTGGCTTAGAGTCAACTGATCATTGTTGTTACTTAGTAAACACAGGTCTGAAGATTAAGGCAAGATACTACAGGCAGAAATGGTTGTGAAATGATGACTTTGATCAGTTTTTTTTAGATTTTTCTACTAGTTTAATCTCTACAATCCCTTCTTTTAAACTGTAACCATAAAACCACCCAAACTTAACAGCAACATGTTATGTCAGCTGTTATTAATATTAGCAAAGGTTTTGCTCTGCCTACACTCGGCAAAACTACACCATGTCATATATCACTCAAAGGTCTATTTCTTGTAGAACCTAAATAACATATCAAATGTGTCTATTTCCTTTGAATTAAGGACAACATTCCCACAAATTGTACCTGTTTTCTGAGATCTGGGTAATCCAGCTGTGAGGTTGATTCTTAAACTCTTAAAGTCAGCTTTTCAGAACCAAGAATTTCAGTTTGTACAACACCTGGTAATGCTTTCTTTTACAGACTCTTAAGTTCTAGGTATTAAACAAATAAAGTGTGAGGTGCAGACTTCAAAGAGTCTATTTAAATTCTATATGTTATGATCCTACTGGTCTAGAACCTCTTGTTGCTTTCCTTTATGTCTTAAGCACTTAACTATCACAGTGCATTCACGCAACATGCCTATGTTGATATGAGATATGAGAGATGTCATACTACCTCTGTTTGTGGCTGAGCTCCAGAATCCTCTGCACGTCCTTTTTGGGCACAGTGTCATCATTCTTCAGTGACTGGAAAGAAAGAGGAAAGACCCTGTGAGAGATGCTTTATGACTATGAACATTTGTATGTTTGCTGTTCATTCTTGGTCTTGGCTGCCAAATGCAGATAGCACGTTCAGATGTGATGCTAAAGAATCTGATTCTCATTTCTAAAGCTGACTGACTACTAAACCACTGAGAAATGTCGCCTCCCGGGTAGGACAAAAGCATAAGTCACTCCCTCTTTGTCATCTATCAAAAAAACAGAGTGATTCATTGTCTCTCTTAGTCATCTGAAAGGAAATGATGAAAGCAGTGATAAATTCCACATTTAGACTTACTGAAGCTGAGTGATGAGCGCGGGCTAACAGACTGCAAAATAATCTTGCGTCTTACTAAATAATCTATTAATCTCATTGATAATCAAACCAATTTTGCTGAACCATCTGCTAGCATTTAATCCTTTCTGAACATGTACACATGAAAACTATGAGGAGAAAAAAAAATCCAATTGCAAGGCCAATATGAAGGCATACTTGGCTAATAAAGTGCTTCGGAATATGTTTTTGCTTCTGTTTGCATTTCTGTTAACACAAATAAAAACAATTTATAGGGGAGTTTTAATAGTCCATAACCTTTTTTGTATTTTACATTTTTGTATTTTATACTTTCTGAGGTCTGCAATGGACTAATGTCCTGTCCATGGTGTTTTCTGCCTTCCATCTAATGACCACTGGGATCTACTCCAGCACCCCCAGCGACACAGAAGGAAAAGTGTCTTAAATAATATGTGTGTGTGTTTATGTGTGTGTATGCGAGTGTGTGTTTGTTTGTGTGTATTTTCTGAGGTGCTCTTCTGACATGAACCAATAATGTCATTTAAAAATGACCATTTTCTAGCCTCTCTGATATTTGACTGATATATGTAAATAATCTCTGTTCTGAATGGCTGTTTTGTATTGTGCCTCATTCAGAAAGCAGGGCTGGATAACTCCTTATAACTTCAGTGTGAATGGGCTGAGGTAAACTGCTATAGGCTGAACAGGTGAATATACACTATATTGCCAATAGTATTCACTCACCCATCCAAATCATTGAATTCAGGTGTTCCAATCACTTCCATGGCCACAGGTGTATAAAACCAAGACCAAGCACCAAGGCATGCAGACTGCTTCTACAAACATTTGTGAAAGAATGGTTCGCTCTCATGAGCTCAGTGAATTCCAGTGTGGTACCATGATAGAATGCCAGAGTCAATCACTACAGACCTCCAAACTTCATGTAGCCTTCAGATTAGCTCAAGAACAGTGTAGAGAGCGCCATGGAATGAGTGTCCACGGCCGAGTAGCTACATCTAAGCATTATATCACCAAGCAATGGACGAGTCTGGGTTTGGCAGTTGCCAGGAAAATAGTACTTTTCTGACTGCATTGTGCCAAGTGTAAAGTTTGGTGGAGGGGGATTTTAGTGTGGGGTTGTTTTTCACTTAGTTCCAGTGAAGGGAACTCTTAATGCTTCAGCAGACCAAGTGATTTTAGGCAATTTCATGCTCCCAACTTTGTGGGAACAGTTTGGGGACGGTCCCTTCCTGTTCCAACACAACTGTGCACTAGTGCACCAGTGCACAAAGCAAGGTCCATAAAGACATGAATGCGCGAGTTTTGTGTGGAAGAACTTGACTGACCTGCACAGAGTCCTGACCTCAACCTGATAGAGCACTTTTGGGATGAATTAGAGCAGAGACTGTGAGCCAGGCGTTCTCGTCCAACATTAGTGTCTGACCTCACAAATGTGCTTCTGGAAGAACAGTCAAAAATTCCCATAAACACACTCCTAACCCTAACCCAACATCATATTAAACCCTACGGATTAAGAATGGGATGTTTCGTGTGAAGGCAGATGAGTGAGTACTTTTGGCAATATAGTGTTTGTAAGCATGTTGTTGTGACATCACAAAAACAATGAGTTAATAAAATAAAAATGCTGTTTTTGCTCTAATTTCCATAAATGGACTGTTTTGCAATGTTAAGAATTTTTACACAATTAATAAAAGTTCATTTTAAAAATCTGTGGTTCCACAATATAGGCCCTTTAAGAGATGCTTTCAATTTTTTTTAATGAGCCACTAATGTGAACGACATTCAATTAAAATACCTCATTATTTGTTTCATCATTTGGGTACATTAAAACTGCACTGATTCTGAAAGTTTGAAAACAGTTAAATGCCCTTCAAAAGCCAGTGATGGGAAGAAAAAACGAATGTACACGGCAGACAAATGCAGCACTGCCCCGTCGCCTTCGCCTTCCTTATCAATCAGTCTCAGCCTCAGTGAGTTGACCCTGCTGTGTGAGAGAAGTAATGGCAGCAGAGCTTTGTCACTAGAAGACCATCTGTGAGGTTGTTGAGCTGGATTGAGACTGGCATGCCAGTGTCCATGCAAGGCGAGCTGGCAGGAGTCCACCACCAGGAACCTTCGTAGCTCAACCTCACGCCCACCCCTGCCAAGATTACAGGCTTCATCAGGCAAAGTTTAATAATGATGAGCTCAACTCTGGGGAGATCTCGTTATAAAAATAAACAGGACGGACTGGAAAGCTGCTCCAAAAAGGTCACATATACATAATTGATCAGTATAAAAAGGTTACTGTTGATTGTGGTTTTACAGCAAATCCACTGCTAAGGGGATTCTCCAGCTCAGACTTTGGGGATATGGCAGTTTGGCAGAGGTCCCAGGAGAAAAGGCATCACACCCAGCCACAGAGCTAATGTCCAACACACAGTCACCAGAGACCCCGCTGCATAGGGAACAGGCCAAGCATCGTGTCATAACACAATGAGCAGACTTGATGAGATATTACTATGCAGCCTCACACAAACACGCCTGCAGAGCCCCTTTTAACACTCTTTCCAATGCCAATGTCAATATGGTTTAATGCACGCCAACAGATATACAGCAAAATGTTATTCAAAACAGTATTTTATTCAAGATACTTTTTTATATATTCTGAGCTATTATTTAGATTCAGAGTGATGTTTCACAGTAAATCGTGAATCAAAGTCAGAGAAAGGTCATTGAGTGAATAATGGGAATAAATGACAGGTCTGCTTTCACAGTGCCTCAACTGAAAAGCATTTGTGACCTGGACAAAAAGTGCTTCTATTTCAGTGATGCCATGAAAAGGTCACTGGCACTTTGCCTTCCCCACTACAATAAAACCAGGACAAAATGAGGCCTGGACATCTGCTGACATATAAAACATTCTAGACAGCCTATCCAATCATCATGTGGCTGTCATCAGTAATTATATTAGTAATCAAATGATTTAATGACTATTTTGATGATTAACTGTAGAATCCGAAACAATAAAAAATGGCTGAACTTGGATTATTTCTAACATAGACTTTATTTTTAATAAAAAAATCATAAACAAACAAAGCACTCAAAAAGGTTTCCATTCCAGCAGAATAAAGTCTACGAAGCGAAAGCTTAGGGATGCACAGTGACACTTTAATTACTGTAATCATTATATCTACCCGTTGCTTATGAGACTAAAATATTTGAGGGAGTTTCATGAAAATAACCCAGGTGTTATTACATGAGAATATGTGCATTTTACAAATTTTACTGCATTTGTAACTCTGCAAAATTGCACATGGTATGTCTCCACAATGTTACTTTACATGTGGATGTGGTCTCAATTTGTACATTTTTATCAGTGTTCATGTACTGGCATCAGCAAATATGCACATAAAAAATAATAATAAATAAACAAAAAAGAAAAAAGAGAATAAGGGTATTGGCCCATAATTCCCTTATCAGTTCATCAGGTCCATCCGGCTCTTTTTCTTATTGTAAAAGAGAACAATAGAAGAATTTAATCACAGTCGATTCACAGAGAATGCACAACTCCATTTCCAAAAAAGTTGGGACACTGTGCAAAATGTAAATAAAAAATGAATGCAATGATGTGCAAATCATTTGAACATTATATTTAATCTACAGTAGTAAAAAGACAACATAACAGATGTTGAAACTGAGAGATTTCATTGTTTTTGAAAAATATTTGCCCATTGTCAATTTAAGGCCAACAACACATTCCAACAAAAGGCTGGTAAAGTTGTGTAATGCTGGTGGTTGATTGGAAACAGGTCAGTTACATGACTGGGCATTAAAAGGCATCTCAGAGAGGCTGAGTCTTTCAGAAGTAAACATGAGGACGGGTTCACCACTCTGTGAAAGATTGCATGGACAAATAATATAATATAAAAATAATATAATGTTTCTCAACATAAAATAGCAAAGAAATTTTGCCTTTTCACCACCTACAGTACATAATAACATTAAAAGATTCAGAGAATGTGGAGAAATCTCTGTATGTAAGGGACAACGTGATCTTTGGGCCCTCAGATACTGTGTCACACCAAAATACAAGTGCTTGAAAGTGAGCGGTGTCAAGGGTGTGTTTAAGAAGGCAGATGTAGCATGGCTTCATTGCTAACTTGGCTAACTACTCTAGCTAATGTTAGCTAGATCCAAAAATAGTGGAAATATATTTTTTCTGACATATAACATGTTGGCACATTACGCAAAGAGGAGAAAAGACCTCATGTAAGATGACAAGTCCTCCTCAGCATCCAGCATACCAGCTGCAGTTTTAGCTCACATTTGAGGAGGCAGCCTCCAGTAACTCATCCAACACAAAAACTCCTGATCTTCCTCTGCTTTTCTGAATAATCTGCTTCCAGCTAAAAAAAAAGGGGAAACAGAAATGGGGGTGGCAGTTGTAAAAAGGCAGGTGACTTTTGGAATTTTTAATGTGTGAAAGGCATCTCCTAGCATCCCCACTGACACCAAGCCTTGACTGTGAGGGTCTACTTTGGTGTTATGACAGAACATGACGCGACTCTAGAGATGGTGAATTTTCCTGATAATCTTATCCAGTGAATCTACAAAAAGGCTGGACCCAGCTCTACCATCTCTGAGGACCTTCACCTGTACTATGAAAGAAGTCTTACCTGCAGGTTGCCCTTTATGCTGTCCAGCTCCTTTGATGTTTTCGAGAGTTGTCGCAAAATCCCTGTCCTCTCTGTGAACACCTCCTTCAGCTTCTTTTCCAGCACTTCATAGCTACAGGAAGAGAAAGGAAACAGAAAGATTACTTCTTTTAAGTCTGTGGTCTCCTTGGCAAATCAATTTGGTATGTCAGGTTATGGGTTTGCTGCCTGGA
Source organism: Pygocentrus nattereri (assembly GCF_015220715.1). Lineage (NCBI taxonomy): Eukaryota > Metazoa > Chordata > Actinopteri > Characiformes > Serrasalmidae > Pygocentrus > Pygocentrus nattereri. The sequence continues at coordinate 14,296,425 of NC_051217.1, forward strand.
GATGCTGCAGCTACAGAGAGACAGAATGAGCCGTACTCTCGGTCAAGTTGTACTCTGGTAGAATATTTTGTCAGGGTTTGGTCATTCAGGGCTTGAGTGAAGTGCAGAGAGAAACACTCAATGCATTTTTAAAGTGTTATTTATTTATTTATTTATTTTTACAGCTGGTAACCACTAGGCCTGTGGCTTAACTGCTAATCTTAAGCAGCAGGAGCAATGCTAATGGAAAGATGCCATGGGGTTGGTGACATTTGTGTAATTGCTATTATATTGATGGCTATACACAATATAGACTGTAATGAGTTTCCAAAACTATGGCATGAAACTTTTTTATAATCAAAAAAGCAAAAGCAGACAAACAAACAACAAGCACACATATTCATACGCATATATGCTGTCAGAACATCAAGCCTCTATTCACTGTGAAAAAAGCTAAGGGAAGAAAAAACAGTCACCCAGAACTCCACGGAGTACAAAAACAATCGAGCATACCAGGCTTTCCCTTTGTCATCGTCCCAAATACAAATCATAAATAAGTTATGAAGGATTCCGTCAAATAGTCAACGATGGGCTCGTTTCCAATTCGTCCTCCTCTGCTTTTTCCACCCGAGCTTTGTGTCAGGGACTGCATCAGCCCCGACAGCTGTGGCATATACAGTAAATCAGTGATAGAAAGGCAACACCTGGGGGATAAATAAATCATACTGTATGCATCCGGCTCATAAACTTCACAGGGCATGGCAGCAGTGAAACTGATCAAGTAGGCACCCAGAAAGAAAGACAGACAAAGGGAAATCACACCCCATCTACTTAACGTATTCATTACCCATCGGCCCCATCTGGGTTAGAGCTATGAGAAGCCAGATAATATATAAACAGCTCTATCACCGGGTTAGCCCATGGAACCTGCTATGTTGTGCTGCATATGACATAAATTGGTCATTATTGTCGCTGGTATATAATTGTGTTGTGACCTCTTGTGACATGGCTGCTCTGGCTGCTTTGACATGCTCTCAGCCAGGGCAGGGGAGGATCACTGGAGAGTGTTCTAATGAGAAGCATGGTGTCAAACAAACAGGCTTATGATCGCGTTCTGCTGAGCGTGCTCCATTGTTGTGGTGGATGGCATAATTCTGATTAGAGTCGCATTGTTTGAAGGCCATTAGGGCATTGCTGTGCCTCAGTTATGAGGCCTCTCTGATGAACTGAGCTGACTTGACTGCAAGAGACAGGGTAAATGGTAGTGCCGCCTTCTCTGTAACAGTGATGGCAGAAGAAAAAAAAACAAATCCTCTCCACCATCCTCTTCTTGATACACACAGACCAAAGACCATTACGGATTATAGACCAAGTCAAAAGCTTGGTCACACTGGATGAAATGATTTTTATAAGTACATTTTAATCTAAATACTTAGGTTTAAAGCTACGCTACATAAGATTTGAGGATTTGGTGGCCTCTCTGGTAAAAGTATGTTATTGTACATAATGTGTGGAAAAAACATCTTATGATTTCTGTTGTGCTTTAGACCTCTTTTTTGAGCAAATGAATCAGATGACTGCAAGCATGATGAAAGAGTTTTAAAAGAGAACTCATTCAAAACTTGGAAGTGAATTACTTACTACTGTCATCATATTTTCATCAGTATAATGCCAATTTTGCATTTGTGACCTAAGCAACATACTGACCTCTGACTCCTAAGTGACTATTTCAGGCTTTACAGACACCAAAAATGTCACATTGTGCATCTTTGAACAACTGAAATGTATTTCTACAACAAACATAAAGAGCTGATGCATAGCCCTATAACAATGTGTTATCCACATATTGCAAACTGTATATAGAACATCTGCAATACATTTTTAACATATATTTATGTATGGAGATGTATAAATCCATTACAGGAATTCCATATTTCTTTCAACATGTCTGCATAGTTAAATGTATTCATGTGTAAACATTAGTTCAGAGTGATCTTATGTGATATTTTCTATTCTGTAGAAATTTACCAAGTCGGGATTGTTCACAGTAGAGGAGAGAGGAACTAGGCATCTGAAGCATTCAGTGCCTCTGAAAGTTTACAAGAAAGCTTTGCAATAAAAGGTTACAAACACAGGGGGATTCACTCCAAAGTGGCCCCAAATATTCTGTAATAACTCTCACTAGGACAAAGCAATTAGGACAGAGTAATATGAACAAAACAATGTGCATTGCGCTCCTTGGTATATAAAGCTTCGAACAAGATGGGATGCACCTGTGTCGGAGTGATGGGGTAGGTGCCATCGTTCAGGCAAGGAACATTCAGGAACATGGAGCGCCACCTAGAAATGTGTCTGGTAGAAAATGGAGACCACTTCCAGCATTGCATGTAATGCAATCGATTACAAATACGTCAAGGTATGTAGCGTATTTTTTGGTTCCGGTTGCTTCACCCTAATGGGAGTTACAACAGAATCTCACTGTTATTTCTGCTATAAATAAACATACATGGCTATACTGTTGTGGATAATAGTTTCCAGCAGCCAACAAGTACTCAGCATATGAAACTTCTTCAAGCATCCCAGGTGGCTCTTCATGAAACTCTTTTAGATGATGACAAGAATGTGTAAAGCTGCATCAATGCAAGAAGGGCCTACATTAAAGAATGCATAATTCCACGTAAAACACTATAAATAACAAAGAACTATGAGCAGGTGCATCAAACTTATTCTCTCTAAAAGGCAAGAAGTGCTGAGCTCTGGTCTTACATCAGAAACTGCTGAGTTTTATAAGTCCAGCACAGCAACAGAGTTACAGCTCAATACAGATGGACGCAGCTGAGGCAAAAGATCAGATCGAGTGTGACTGGGCTTTAGCCCAGACGGTAATGCCAATGACTTCTCATCTGGAGCACCATTACAGCCCTTTGGTCTTAGCTGACTGTGTAATGCTGCTTTAAAGGCTACAGCCGACACATTTCTACTGTTCTGTCTGATTAAATTTCCAATACAAAACCAAAAGCCAACACAAAAAACCTCCACTGTAAGGTTAAATTCTCAGAGCTCATCATAACATAATCCCTGTGTGTGTCTTCTTAATGTGGGCTATTCATGCAAATCACATAAGGTTCGGTTTGCTTTCTGTCTCTGGATTCATGACATGCAGGTTGCCTTTTATAATGTTCCTTGTATTCAGATCTAGAAAGGAGATGGTGAAAGAAATAAAGGACTAAGTTTAATGAGAAGGGAATCCTGTTATAAAAGATAAATGCATCCTGCTGCACAATGTGAACATCAAGCATCTGCCATCAGATCTCATAATATCTTCTAATTGTTTGGAACCATATGCCTTTACTGCTAAAAAAAAAAAAAAGAAAAAAAAGGCCCTGGTGATGTCAATCACGAGTTAACTCTAGGCAATAAAGAGAGAGCGAGTAGAAAGGTTGAGAAAGATGCAGTGCACTTGATGAAAACTCCAATATTTCTCTACTTCTGCAAATAAAATGTACGTGATAGAGGCAGAGTTGCTGGTTTCTGCTGGCGGCTCAGTTTGTGTCTCTCCCCGCTGCATGTTATGAGCAGAGCAGCATGTGGTCTTGTTTACATCAAGCCCTCGTATCCCAGCCTTCCTCACTACTGATAGATAGTCCAGCAGGGAGTTGGCAGCTCGCTAGCATCTAGCTATTCTTCTCATGGTCATTGTGACGAAGGTATGGCTTTCATAATGCTAATGAAAACAAATTGTGGTGAAACCTACACTTCTAAACCACAATCGATAACGCAGAGGACATTCATCCATACAAGCACCTCCCTTCCTCTTCAGTAAACACATAAAGATTTTGGCATGTAACCTTTGATTTTCCCCTTTGCAGCTGCACTTCACTATTCCCACCTCATAACACAGCTGTTCTCTTATGTACAGTCTCTAACATGCTTTACTTGGCACCTTGGCATAATTCTAAATATATAAGCAGTTCTAACACTCTGTACTCTTTCTCTTCACATTAAAACAGAATGGGAGTTTGTGCAGGATAATGATATTCTGTAAGCACAATGCCTGATCTGATTCAGTCATCACGCCTGCTTTCAAGAGGCCGAGTTGGCATGATAATTTACATGTGAAACGCCATCATTTGGAATGTGTAAATTGGGCTTGTTGGAAGGGGAGCATACATCATCTGGCCAAAAAAAAAAAAAGGATAAATAAATAAATAAGGCTTCAGTAATGATCTTTTTTATTCTCAGTGTTATGCTAATTTGTGCATTATTTCATGTTTGGGAAAATTCAGGTAGCTGATTTACTATGATCATGTACTCAAGGTAAGAAAACAAAAAAGAAAAGAAATTGATTTTCCTCCTGGTACAGATAGACAGCCTTCTTTCCAAAATGTTTATAGCAGTAGAGCCCATTACTGATTACATTATCTTCCAGTATAGGTTTTAAAACCCTACAAAAAATATAATATGATATGTCAAGACATTTTCACGATACATGGCATGTATAATAATATGTCGTTTTTCTGAGGATTGGTATGGAACAGAAAAAAGCCCAGGTTAAAATACTGTCACAAACAAAATACAAGGTTTTGTTATTCTTGTTGGTTTTGCTGCCGTTTTTCAAGTACTGACAATGTGCACAATATGCACATAAAAGCACATTTTGACATAGATTATCATAACTATAAAATATCTAACATCAACAATTCAATTTGAACCTGAACAAAGTTTCTCATTTTAATCACCAGCATCCAGTTAGAGCAACAGCGCCTGCATGACTCCTCTGTGATTGTGGCCTCCTGCTCTCATACTGCTATGTCTTATCTTGAGAGGACCTGGAACTGTCCACTTTGATGTTGTTTTTGTAAGTTTGCAGGGTATTCATAGTACTTATTCATAGTACTGTCCAGCATAGTCGTCTGAAAGTGTCCATTGCTAACATTACTGATACTGTAGGCATGATATTGTAGGCTTGTAAATGATATTTTGTAATCAGTGTGCTTTAGATGAAGAACAAATTCACAGCATGGTACTGGCTGGGATTAACTTTTTAAGGGAGCTGCTGATGGAAGCTGCCATTTAAATGTTGTATTTGAACAGCAGGGCTACAGGATCATAGTGATAGTGCTTGAGCAGCGGGGCTTCAGAGTGTTAATCAAAGGGTTAAACAAAGAAAACAATATCATTTAAAAAACAATCAAAAACATAATTAAAACAGCTTTTAAAAGTTGTGTAATGTGTTAAATTTGTTTTGTGGGATTTTTTCCAACTTTTCCCCTTCTTTTCTAATTTTCTTATACCCAATTTCACCTATTAGTTAGAACTCCCCCAGTCACATGATACCACTGGTGCTAGGAGGTTGAAGGCAAAACACAAGCTTCCTTCGAATCATGTAAAGTAAGCCACTGCATCTTTTCTAACTGCCGCTAACGCAATATTATTGGACAGTTGTACACACTTGGAGGAGAACACTAACCGCCAGTTCTGTTACATTAGCTAACAGATGTCTGTGCTGGCTAGCATCACGCTTACTGATGGGGGAGAGGTAGGGCCATTCTATCCACCTAGAGAGAGGCCAAGTGTGCTCTCTAGGACTGCTGGCCATAAACGGCTGTAGCATTATCAGGGATCGAATGGCTGCAGCACTCAGTGGCTCTTAATGTGTTAAAATTGACGCAACTAGAATAGCATAGCCTAACAGTTACCATCCATTACTTGTGTTCTTCTAACTGTATTCTTCTAACTAAGACATTAATAATGTATTTTGAAAACAAGAAACTGTTCTTATTTTACTGCATGTATTTGTATCTATTCTAATGTTTTATCATCTTTAAGCCATGTGCAACTGAGACGGCCTAAGGCTGTATACAATACAGTACCCTTGATATGCCTGATAAATTCTTAAAAATTCTTTCCAGTTTGATATGCTTGGCCTGAAAAGTACCTGAAGTGAGTTCAGTAATATAATACCTTTCATACCATAGACTTTCAGTAATATAATACCCATTTTTGTTAGCTACATTTTTCCCCATCTGGCTGGTCTTTCCACCACATGTAAGTTAAAAAAAGAAAAATCAAATATTGATAGCTATATTGATGTGCCCAGTTTGAGAAAGGTCACAAAACAAAAACATATGTTAGAGCTATTCAGACATTAGAAGGTGGTCTAGCTCAAGTACGCTCAGGTCATATCGGGTAAATTGAACTGGTTGAAGAACACAGTGTTGCCTTTGGGGAACAGCAGAGTGAGTTAATTCGGCTTAGTTACAACAGCAATAAATACCACTCTCTTTTTCTTTCAGAGACTTTTCAAGGTGCTGCAATGTGTGGTAATTTAAGTTCTATCCTAGCAGTAGGCTAATTATTGTTCACTTCTCTAGTGCAAAATTTCTATATTACTTTTAACATCAATTAATTTGAACCGAAACAGAACCCTCAACATTACCCTGTTGTTATTTACAAATCAGCAGTGATATAAATGCAAATATTTTCAGTGCCATAACGAAAGCAGTAAATGTGAAATTTAAGGCTGTGAATGTGCAGCAGCTGACAACCTGATCTTCCCTCTGCCATGCATGCGTTTTGGCCTGGTTTCAATGCAGACACGTGAAGCTATCCCTCCAGCTGAGGCCTTGTGTGATGAGATGATGGTTTATTAATACAGCCAGGAGTGGCTAGACTTGCCAGCACTAAAATATGAACACAGAAGCTCAGACTGAAAGGACTTGTTTTTTAGACTAATTTAATGCTTGAAATTCATTTTATTCCTCTCTGTGTGTCATCTAATAAACATAGCCAGTTCAGTGCAGGCTGCCTAGCTTTTGTGTTGTGATATATAGCTGATAAATTATGTTATTCTGCTTCAGAAAGCCACTTTGTGATTCATGTTTTATCACACTTTTCATATTATAATATCTTGCCTAAGGTTGCACTGGGAAAAATCGGGCTGAATTTAAGATTATAGGATTTTGTAGCTGGAGCTTGGACTGTTCTTTGTCTCATGATTCAACCTCATGATTGAATGTACTGCTCCTCAAATCATGTTTTTCTTCTTAGAAGATTTGTGTCAGTGTAAAAAATGGTTGTATGAAATACATTAAATAAATTAATCTGAAATTGGATTGTCTCTGACCAGGCTTATTATGCAAGGATGACATTACGCAGCTGGTAGATGTTAGACACCTTGTGCTCCTCCACCTTCCACTTGAGGATGCTCCACAGGCGCTCAATTGGGTTTAAGTCTGGAGATGTACTTGGCTAGTCCATCACCTTTGCCTTCAGCATGGCAGTTGTCATCTTGGAGGTGTGTTTGGGTTCATTATTATGTTGGAAAACTGTCATGCGGTGCAGTTTCCGAAGGGAGGGGATCATGCTCGGCCTCAGAATGTCACAGTACTTCATATGAGGCTTCTTTCTGGGAATAACGGCCAGGCAGACCGAGTTGATACATAGTGCGGCATATGATTTGAGCACTTACAGGTTGACCTCCCACTTCTTCAACCTCTGCAGCAATGCTGGCAGGACTCATGCATCTATTTTTTGAAGCCAACCTCTGGATATAAGGCTGATTACGTGGACTCAACTTCTTTGGTCAACCGTGGCAAGACCTGTTCTGAGTGTTGCCAGCTATTTAGACATTTAGACATCAATGGCTGTGTGTTGGGTTATTTTCAGAGAACAGTAAATCCATACTGCTATACAAGTACAAGCTGTATGCTGACTACTTTGTTCAATGTATATATATATATATATGTATATGTATATATACTATATTGCGAAAAGTATTCCCTCATCTGCCTTCACAAACATGAACTTCAGTGACATCCCATTCTTAATCCATAGGGTTTAATATGATGTTGGCCCACCCTTTGCAGCTATAACAGCTTCAACTCTTCTGGGAAGGCTTTCCACAAGGGTTACAAATGTGTTTATGGGAGTTTTTGACCATTCATCCAGAAGCGCATTTGTGAAGCCAGACATTAATGTTGGACGAGAAGGGCTGGCTCACAGTCTCTGTATTTCTTTGCTGCAATTCATCCCAAAGGTGCTCTATCAGGTTGAGGTACAGGCCAGTCATGTTCTTTCACACCAAACTCGCTTACTCATGTATTTATAGACCTTGCTTTGTGCACTGGTGTGCAGTCATGTTGGAACAGGAAAGGGCCATTCCCAAACTGTTCCCACAAAGTTGGGAGCAAGAAATTGTCCAAAATCACTTGGTCTGCTGAAGCATTAAGAGTTCCTTTCACTGGAATAAAGGGGCTGAGCCCAACTCCTGAAAAACAACTCCACACCATTATCCCCCTCCACCAAACTTTACACTTGGCACAATGCAGTCAGACAAGTACTGTTCTCCTGGCAACTGCCAAACTCAGACTCATCCATCGGATTGCCAGACGAGAAAGTTAGATTCGTCACTCCAGAGAAAACGTTTCCACTGCTCTAGAGTCCAGTGGTGGTGCTTTACACCACTGCATTCAATGCTTTGCACTGCACTTGGTGATGTAAGCCTTAGATGCCGCTGCTTGGCCACGGAAATCCATTCCATGAAGCTCTCTATACTCTTCTTGAGCTAATCTGAAGGCCACATAAAGTTTGGAGGTCTGTAGCGATTGACTCTGCAGAAAGTTGGCGACCTCTGTGCACTATACGCCTCGGCATCCACTGACTCTGCTCTGTCATTTTACGTGGCCTACCACTTTGTGGCTGAGTTGCTGTGATTCCCAATCTCTTCTACTTTATTATAATACTACTGACAGCTGACTGTGGAATATTTAGTAGAGAGGAAATTTCATAACTGGACTTGCTGCACAGGTGGCATCCCATCACGGTACCATGCTGGAATTCACTGAGCTCCTGAGAGCGACCCATTGTTTCTGTCACGGTTGGCTCCTCCCACTACTCCATGTGCTCCTTTGTTTTGGCCTTCCATGTGCGTTTGTTTTGGTTTTAGTCCTGCTGCCTGTTTGGTTACTCCGCCCCTGATTGTTTTCACCTGACCCTGGTTATCCCTGTGTATTTAAGCCCTGTGTTTGCCTCTTGTGGTTGCCGGTCTTTATTTGATGTCTCGGTCTCTGTTGGATGTTTGTTGTGTTGGTGTTTATTCTGGTTTATGTTATATCTGCCCCTCAATCTATCTGTGTTGGCTCTATGACCCTGGACTGTCTTGACCATGACCCTGGATTTGCCCTTAATAAATCTCGATTATCTCAGCGTATGCGTCCGCCTCCTCACTCCACATTAGTTTCATATATATATATATAGGGCCCTTAAACTCATCTGCATGCGCTACCAGAGGAGCATTGTGCTTGTCCACAATGGCCATAAAATTGCATTAAAGAAGTTTCTGTGTGCTACCATCTTCTCTATCACTGTATAAAACAGCAGTCATCAACCCTGGTCCTGCAGATCTGCTTTCTTGCAGAGTTTAGTATCATTCATCTAACATTCTCCCTCCCTCCTTTGCCTAACATTTATGCATATGATTCAGCCAATCAAAGACTTTTAAAGAAGTTCTGAAGTTGATTAGCTGGAGTAGGTATTGTAATTGAAATGCAGATCGTTGTTGGAACCAAACTCCGCAGGAAAGTAGCTCTCAAGACCAGGGCTTGTAGACCACTATTTTAAAAGATGGACAGAGCCTCCATTATTGTTGGATGCACTATAACACAAGTCTATGAATTTTTGGTTTTGTTTACATATCAAGTAAATGCAACAGCAACATTGAGAAACTGCAATGTTAAAGGAGAAAAGAAGACTATATAGCCACTTTTTGGCATAGGTCTCGTGCTTCACACTCAGAAATCTCATTTCTGAAAATCCGACTCTAACAATGCATTGAAGGTTGTTTAGGGACCCAAAAATGGTTCTTTTTATGGCTTCCCTTTATTCTTATGGATCTAAGGGCAGTATATGCATCAGAAAAAAGTGGCTTTAGAATAGTCATCACAAAATCTTCCATCCAAACCCATGGAAAGTGGAGTAGGTTACACTGTTCAGCCTCCTTACTGTGTAGCTAGTGCTATGTGTCTGTATTAATGGGATAGAGTTATTACTAAAGCTTCTTCTGTCCCTGCATTTTGTAAATATTAACCACAGCAAATTCTAAATAATCTGCTTAGGAATATCACAGTGAGCCTTAAACATGGGAAGTGGGAGTAAATACAGGCTTTAAATACTCTAATCCTTTAAAACTGCACCCTATTGCTGAGAAGCAGCGAGATTAGAAACACAGGGCCAGCTAGCAGTGTTTACAGATCACAAGCATTTGCACCAAGGTAATCAATCAGTGGGAAAAATAGGTTGACTGACGTTTAGAAATTACCAACCACAGTGGAAAGCCAAGTGCAGTACAGCGTGCGAAGTACTCTACACACGCTAATGTCTTCAAACAAATCACTGCTCAATATGCTGGAATGATCAGAGATAAGAGATCGGCTAACTGACACGCCTGAACACACCTTCTCTTTTTTATACAGCAATACTGCCCAACAGTTGAGTGTTAATCAAGCCAGATATTACGCTGTCTAGAATTACAGCTTTTATTTCAATTAATCTGTGCTACAGTGTCCATCTCACCACGCTGCTCGATTCACAGACTACACGTTTTAATTATGTCACATGGATTCCCAATATGGTGAGAGGAGTCTTTGTTTCATTCCAAAGGGCAGGGAAACATTAAAAATCAATCCCATTCCATTACCCAGAGATACCTGTATTGACTGGAGCTTGGCTCTGCACTGATAAAACATATGAGAAAGGACAGCAATGTGACAGACCCCGCCAGACAAAAGAATGACCTTTTGGGCTCGGCTGTATGAGGAAGGGTAAAGAGTCGCCGTGGGACAGTTCAGGGCACCTCGGCTCCAAAGGCAATTTTCAGAAACACTGGGATACACTTGCATCCATTAGAGCGTTCATGGGGCACAGGCCCAAAAGATTGCTCTGTCCTGCTAATCACTCCAGCCTTTTTCCTCATTAAAGCAAAAGAAAAGGCATTTATAAATGTCAGCCCCTCTCATGCCAAACGATAACACACAAAGTAGGAAGAACTTTACAAAGTTGATTGAGGTTTAATGTTAAAAAGCTAATGTACAGCAAATTCAAATTCAAAAGTCTAAGACAAAACTAGAAGAAATACTGAAAGTAAGATTTTTATATTAGCCAAATAAACAAGTAGGCAAGTAAGTAAATTAACAAATTAATTAACTATTAATTAATCAATCTTTTAATGTGTAAGCAAATATTACTTACTAATATTTCATGAAATAAGCAGTAATACTGAGTTCTTCACATCACAAGTCATTCTAAATAGCTTACAATTAGTCTGAAAGTAAAATACAGTAATTGCAAAACATGAAACAAGCATCAAACGTTCTATTTCCATGCACTTCAGTAGTAATCTTCATACAGAAACAGTGATTTATGGTTAGCCTTTATTCATGTCAGTCAAATTCTGTCAAGTAAAACACGGTCACTTTCTCAGTAACTGACTGGAGTTGACCAAAAAGACAACAGTTCAAAGGTAATGATTCGTCTGCTTTCCTGCATGACTCACCACTGACACAGTCAAACATCAATCTGGTTTCAACCTGGTCAGGGGCCAGGGTCGCTAACTAGAAGTATCAGAAGTGGGTAGTGCAGCTGCAGCCAATCCCATTCTCAAGTAAAAGTACTAATACTGAAGTAAAATACTGACTCAAGTCTAAGTAGAAGTACCTTCCCAAAAAACAACATCAGTACTAGATACTGGGTCAAAAAACTATACAAATACTGAGTAACTTATAGACCTAGAGTAGAACCATTGAAATATATTCAGCATCTATCAGCAAGGGAAGCTATGATTACTACACACTATTCTTCTCTTTTTGGAATTATTTTCGTGCAAACAAAAAAGCTTAGGCTCCAAAGTCAGAGATGTGATCATAAAGCAAACTCAATAATAATAATAATACTAATTTAAAAAAAATAATCTATATGAATGGCCAAAATGGCTAAATGCTATTGACACATTAAGCATCATAACCTCATACCAAGTCTACAAGTCAATGAATGACTCTTTGTGCTTATTTTGAGTCATTAATTTCTTATTGTAAATAGGGTATATGTCTAAGTGAGACTAAAAATATAAGACAAGTAATCTTACAAGAGTGTAAAATAAGATTTATTGCCTCAATATGAGTTTCTTTTGCATATTGTCATTTTGTGCAAGATTCCTTTAAAAATCAGCAGGCAAATCAAACCAAGCAAGTATGAATGTCTCTAAGAGAGAGTTGCAGTATGCTTGGATATTACCCCAAAACATGTAATATTTGAGTTTCAGTCACAAGGGAAGTCCACAAAATGCCTTTTTTTCTTTTTCTTTGATCATAGATAAATGAAGAAATGAAAGTAGCAACAACTCAATTCATATCTCAAGATGACACCAGAGCTATTTTCCCCTCTCAGAGCTCTATTTGTATCACCAGGGGAGACAATATCAGCAAGCATTCAGTCCAATAACATATATTAGATTTAAATGAAAGTGATAAGATGATCCTGTACTGTTGGCTCAGTTAGAGAATGTCCACGGGATCTGTCTATGTAATAGACCATCTAATGAAGTATCTTTAGGTGTCATTCTGATATACTGTAGTTCTGTATGTTCTCATTACCATGATATATGATGATTCTATCAATGCGGCAATATATTGTAGCATTGATTGTACTTTTTGCTCCTTGTTATACCGTGTTGTTCCTGGAGGAACGTAATTTCACTCCACTGTGTACTTGTACGTAGATTAAATGACAATAAAAGCCTCTTGACTTGATTGTATGAATCAACTTTTACACAGGACATGTATTAATGAGTGAAACTGATGTTGCATTCAAGTCTGGGAGTCTGGTACTTTAGAGAAACTGAGCACAAAGTAAAATAAATGTAATTACTTTTATTTGTGCATGAATGAAGTGAGCATATTTAGTAACCTTTAAAAGTCTTCTATGTTCCTTGTTAGTGTTACGTTTTCACCCTAGTTTCAAACTCACAGCCAGACTGTAATTTGTAATAAGAGTGAATTTTTAGTTTGTCGTCTGATGCAAGTAGCGCTTATCTGTTAGCATTTTGGTTATATTTTGTAGAGCTGCTTCATCTTACACTACACAATAATGTTATATATGTGACCTGTGGCATATCCTAGAATAGAATAGAGTACAATATTTACTTAGTTAATTTTAAGTTCTCACCTAGACTGGCTAGTGCCTGTGCTACTGCCTTTGCATTTCTGTGCTTTGACAAGCATCACAGAGTGAACCACACTTACCATTCTTAGAAGAATCCCTAACATCAATTATATATTTTATTCATCGATGTTGAAATTTTTTCTAAACAAATTTTAAGGCAAACATTAACCAAAACTGACAATATTATTTATCATTTTTTCAGTAATATCATTATTATTGTGATTATTTTTAAAACTATATTTGGTACACACTAACAAAAAATGTACATTTGGCATTGTCACGATTGGCCCCTCCAAGTCCAGTCCATGTGTTCGTGTTGTTTTGGTCTAACCCATGTGTGTTTGTTTTGGTCCAGCCCCCTCATTTCATGACTCCGCCCCTGATTGTCGCCACCTGGTTTCCGCCTGTCCCTCGTTGTCCCTGTTGTATTTGAGTCCTGTGTTTCCACTTTGTCTTTGCTGGTCTTTGTATTGGTCTGTCTTTACTCAGTTTGTACTGTCATTGTGGCCACACACCGCGGCATTCCTGATCCTAGGGCCGCACCTCCAGACCCGCCGCCAGTTGCCGCGCCTCCAGACCTGCCGCCAGTTGCCGCGCCTCCGGACTCGCCGCCAGTTGCCGCGCCTCCGGACCCGCCGCCAGTCGCAGTGCCTCCGTACCCGCCACCTGCCCCCGTGGACGTCATCACAGGCTCACCTGCCCCCGTGGACATTGCAGCCCCTTTGTTCCCGCCCATCCCGCCCTTGCCTGTCTCTGTTCCCCGTGGTCCTTCTGTGCCTCCTGTTTCTGTTCCTGCGTTTTTGCCTTCCTCTGTCCCTGGTGTGGTTTTGTTCCCTTCTGTTGTTTCTGTGTCCATTCCCGTTCCTGTAGTGGTGTGTGTTCCTGTTTCTCCTTTTGTTTCGGGCCCGTGTCTGTGTGTCTGTCTTTGTCCTTTTGTTTTTGGTTTCTTGTGTCTTTTGTTTTGTTGTGTTTTTGTTTGGGGGAGGGTACTGTCACGATTGGCCCCTCCCAGTCCAGTCCATGTGTTCATTGCTCCACCCCTGATTGTCGCCACCTGGTTTCCGCCTGTCCCTCATTGTCCCTGTTGTATTTGGGCCCTGTGTTTGCACTTTGTCTTTGCTGGTCTTTGTATTAGTCTGTTTTTACTCAGTTTGTACTGTCATTGTGGTTTGTTTCTTAGTTTTCAGTTATGTCTGTCCATCCTGAACTCGATGTAGATTATTGGAACCTGGACTGTCTCGACTATGACCCTGGATTTGCCCTTAATAAATCTCACTTATCTCAGCGTATGCGTCTGCCTCCTCACTCCATGTTACAGGCATGTTCTGTCTTTGTTTCATATTATAATACTGGCATTACATCAAGTTAGAGGTTTACGAGTAAACTGTGCATTGTTACAGTTGTTACTGTGCAAAGTTATACACAAAATAATAAAAAGATTAAAAAATAAAAAGAGTTTCCAGCATGTCTGCATAGCATTTAATAACTGTTCCTTATTCTCTATTGTCAGAAAGTTGGAAAACAATCAAGTAAATACTCTGATTACAATAATCACATGAGAATTACATTAAATATTTTCTTGCAGTGGTTTAAATCTGAGAGCAAAGTGAACTCAATCTCTCCACTTGTGTCTTAATGGAGGCAACTGTACTAGCAACAGAGTATATGAAAATTTTGGTCACTTTTACTCTCAGAAATCAAAGAGCATTTTAAGGACTATTCAAGCTGGCTTAGTTTTTCCAGAGGATTGTAATTTAATTTGTGCAAGGTTTGACCTTGTAAAATGCACTGTATAAAGGAATTTTCTCCAAAGTACTCCAAACAGATCAGATTGAAACATCATCACATAAACATTCACAACAGCATTATGCAACAGGAACCATGCCTCCGAACACTGACAACAGTTCACTGTTAAATATAGAGGTGAATAAAAGGACGGCAATACTGGATGTGGGAGGAGATTTTACTACTTGTTGTCAGGGGCAATTCCACATGATGGTGCATTATCATAGCATACAGGAGAGAATATACACCAAATTGTTGTGGATTTCAGAAGTCACTTTCAGAAGAACTTGATGGAAATTGGTCAAGTAAAGCTTCATTTTTCTATTAGCTTTGCCTTCAGGTCTCAAAAAAAAAAGAGAAACAGGAGGTGCAATTTTCTCTCACACAGTTTAGTTATTACATTACTGCAACGCCAATCAAACAGAATTACTATGGCTGAGGACCGTTCATTGCTGAGTTCAGTGAATTATAGAAGGTAATTCAATCTGGAATTATTACTTAGCAGACTCATAAAAACTATAGATGTTGCATATTCATACTGGATTTAAATCACAGATCTCATCAACAATCACTCAAATTACAGCACCCCCCTCAGGTAAAACTAATCCAGCTCAAATAGGCCTTTAGATTTAGAGTGAACTCCAAAGTTTTGGCTCACAACTGCAAGCATACATGCAGATTCTGCATGTACAAATATGATTAATTACCATCGACAGAATCAGCCCTTTCATCTTCCTACAAAGCAGGCACTCTGACACAAACAAATGTTGACAAATGTATCCTTTCCAAAACACAACACAATCACAACAAGGGCAACTCTTCAGCTGTAAGAAAAGAAGCTGCCAGAGACAGACCCTGCTGCCTGAACTGCATAAGGCTGCTTGGGCACTGGTTCTGAGGGTTATGCTCCTTGCCATTGAGCTCTGCCAAATGCAGCATCCGCCAGCGCTGGCAATCACTGTCATCTTTCTCAGAATGAAACCACTCCAAATGTTCATCCGATACTATCATGTAGTTATTTAAAAAAGCATCTCTGATGTCTGATGTGCATCAGAGAGAGTGTGTGTATACTCTTGCCATTTAAAAGCTACTATCAAGCTGTATTGTATCATTGCATACAATGGTTTTTATAAAGCATTTCATATGCTGCACTGCACTAAATTCAATTAAACAGATCTAATTATACTCTGTCTATAATAAGACATACAGCTGTGCAGTCTTCTTTAACTACTGATGATATCCACAATACACTCAGAAAAGCATATTGTGGCACATATGACTGACCAAAGTAATGCATATTGTCCTTTTGCCCACCTCTACAATGTTGGATCAACCATTTTTGTTTTGACTTGTGTGAGTGTGTGGAATCTTTTCTAAAGCAAAGCTTTACACATAACGCACAACACATAACTGACCTGTCCAGTCCTAACCCACAAATGTGTTCGTCGCAATGGTTAGCTTTACTAAAATCTTAATAAAAAATTAAATCATACATGTAGGTTAAAGTTAAAGGGGATTTTCTCCAATTCTGAAGCTTACCAGGATAGATTTCTTTACAGTGGAGGTGATACAACACAAGTATAGCCATTTTATTCACTATCCAAAACCACAAGTGAGGCTACATGTTTTCTGAAGTTTTCATATGTAGTACTCATAATGGCAAAATAGCTCTTAGTTTGGAAGATTTTTGGGTTCTATTTTGCCTTTGCAATTACTTTGTCATGTAACAACTTTCTGTGAGGTAGTTTTAAGAGGCACTGGCGTCTCTAGATGCTTGATTCGTATCACCACTGCTGTGAACATTTTTGACAATGTATGTTTCTCAAGAATTGAGCATTTCACATCAAATCACTCTGATTTTGTTCACATCTTAACCATTTAATTATGCAGATTTTTTGTTTAAAAAGTGTTAAAATCCCATTTAAAATGACACTGAGTTTCTAATTTACTAATTTCACATTACCAAGCTGGACTATGCAGAAACTTGTCAATTTGGAAACAACATTGCCATGCTACATCAACAGTATACACACGACTGTTTTTGCCAAAATCTCAGTGGGGTACAGTTTCTCATTAGGTTGAATGGGAGTTTTGTATGGAGACCATTGCCTCATGGTATCTGAACAGAAACTATGTGTTTTCACTGGACGGAAAAAGATTTATTGGTCGTTTCCATTATACATCAGTAATGGATCAAGAATAAAATTTATGAAATATAGAAAATAGAGGTAATCCCAACCCCAGAAAGATTAAAGTAAAATAAGCTCGATGTACCATTATTAATTGAGTGCAAAATATGATTCGAGGGAAATTGACTGAAGCAAGCAGATGCATACTTATCATGTTACACTATAGGTCACAAATATTACATGATTTGAACTGATTTCTTTTTACAGTGACTTCAGAATTAATTTGAATCGACTTAAATAACTAGAAAAATTAAATATTTTCTTTGTTACCCAAACATTTGTATGACCTTTATGCAGTGCTGGGGCTAGAGATCAGTCACTGCCAAGATGGGAAAAGAGACAAGAACGCCATCTGTATCACTGCCTCAGTGCCTAATGTAATCTAGTGTTTAGTGCTTCTCAACCTGGCATTGTACTAAGGCCTAACCAATATATCAGCTGGCAAATAATACTGGTAATATTGAGGTCCTGTGGATTTATGTGCGATAACTCACAGATGTTTAGTGACTTGTTTTACACTGCAATGAACAGACACCTCTCTCTGAAGCTGAAAGTCACCAGCGGCTCAACTGTAAAAACACGGGCTGAACTGCGGAAAATCACAAACATGTAAACTGAATCCAAAACTAACCTTGAGCACAAGCATAACACAAAAACATTGCAAAATGAGAAAAATAAGAGCTAAACTAACAAAACGCTAATAATTTACCTCCTGGGCTTCAATATTTGTATCATTTGAGACATTCTTTTATTTATTTTTGGAAGATGTGACAATAACTGGTAATTTAGAATCAGTCAGTAAAGCATTGTTTAAAGGCCCCATTTCATGGAAAATTCAAATTCACTTTCTTTCTCTTTTCTTTCACTTTTCACTTTTTTTTTTCATGAAAGAGTTAAACAGAGTTGAAGGTCCAAAACGTACCATTTACTCTGAAGTCCGTTCAGTCTATATATGGAAACTAAGCTGCCATAATAGCTTGTTTTAAATTCATAATTTTTGTGGTGGTATAAACAACAACTACATGTAACCATCTATTCAGCCTAAAGCAGTGTAGCCCCACCCACTCAAAATAAAGTTATGAACAGTGTGTTTCAGTGGCACAATACACAGCAACCAATCAGAACACAGCTCATTAGCATATGGGGATATAGGTATGTGATATGGTTTCACATATATCACATCTCAATATATTTTTATAATGGAGGGAATACAAAATCATTGTCATGAAAAAAATGGATAATTATATGGGTAATTATATTATACATACTATACATCCTGGATCACATGCTCTGTACTAAGTCTGCATTTCTTAAATACAGTCATCTCTCAGCCACTCTGCATCACATTTTATTAAAATAGAATATCTTAGATGCAAAGTGATACAGTGGAAGGTTTTAGATGTTTCTTAGATGTAGCATATCTCTGTCATATTTACACTAACTACAAAGATCTTTCTAATTTAATACTAGTTTTAGCATGCCAATGTGAAAGACTATATCCACTCCACACTGGTGTTACAGCCAACTGAAAAGCATGATGGCAATTTTCACCGGAACATGTGAATTAGAACAACACTTTAAATCTAAGTATAGCCCTCATTTGATGCAACTCAAAACTGAGACACTAATATTCCACACTATTAACTAACAGGCTGCCATAAAGTGACAAAACAACTGCTGAAGGACAAAGTTTACAAGCCTAAAATGTTGAAAAGAACATAAACAGCTTTGTATAGGGTTTACCACTGCTTAGCAGCAAAACACCCTCCGCAATTGTCCGCTGAACCACAAAATTCAGTATAATCCAACCAGACTGCATGAACCCACAAGCTCTTTTCATAATGATCTTGTTGAAATGGATGACAGTACAGTGGTAGTTTGGTCAAAGTGCCCTTGACTAAGCCCAAAACTTCAAAAAGCCGTTATTTGCAGAGCATCTCTACTGAAGCATGCAGTGAAGTGCCCACCTAGGTGTCAGGAGCAGGAGTCCAGAGGAAGAAGAGCTAATGGTTTCACTAATCTCATGCTAGACATCCCATTACAGGTGCAGGGACAAGCTGTCAAAGGCACAATCAATGGCCACTTACAGAGCCGCAAAGCACATGCCGGAGCTCTTTCACATGTAGAAATAAGAATATCTCCTCAGGTAATCCAGAGGTGTCAGTGTGAGAAGCTGTCAGACTGGATATCAGCCACAGCTAATGCTGGAATCTCTGCATCTGGCAAGATACTGCTGGACATCTCTGCTCCTGCAGAGGGAATTGCATCTCTCACTTTGACTATGATTGTGTTGCCCTTTAAAAGATGGGGTGACTCCTAACAAGCTGCTGTTAGGGGAAAAATAATTCAACACAATAAATCAAGGTAAAAAAAAGAGAGGGGAAAAACTCACTGGCTTTCAAAACATTCTTCTTTAAGAAAGTGATCAGGCACTAAGGTAATTTTCATTACTGAGACGATCTAGGAGTATAACAGTGTATCGGGAGATTCTAAAACGTACTGCCGAACTAAATAAACAGCGGATATCATTGTGCACCCATTTTTTGTTTTTGAAAAGTCGAATTATCTTTTGTCTTGTGTGAAATTTTCAGAAGAAAATGATCAATAGAAATTATCCAAAATGATTGTAATGATTAAGGTAACAGTATGCAAGTTCAGAATGTTCCTTCATGCCCTGTAAAGTTCCTACTACAGATATGAGGGGGGTCTGGCCTTCTAGCCCCAGGCAGAAGCTACCCAGAACTCCAGCACTAGTTCTCAGAGTTCTCTCCCCTCCCTGATTCAGTCTTCTGTCATACTACCACCACATGTTGAAGGCCTGGTCTGGACTCACAAACTGTAGTTATTATCCAACACAGGTTTGGCTGTAGTCAGTACTTCATTGTGTAAAATCAAATGTGATCGTAATGAAATTTAACAAATCCATGGGATGGCTGGAGGTGTCCAGGAGACATCTGGAACCAAATCTTGTTCTTCTAGCTGGTTCACAAAAAAAAAACAAAAAAAACTTTCACCTACTTTTTTAACCTTTACCTCCAAGATGGCTTTTCCGACTTACCATTTGCATTACAACATAGCTGCCAACCATAGTTTACCAACAGAGCTACTGTATTAAAGGTTGACTTTCCAAATGTATCCTAGATACAAAATGTTTGTTGTTGCTGTTGTGAAAACTTTATACCTCTGAAGTAGTAGGAAAACATGTTCTTAAAAAACTCTTACAGCTGCATTCTAGCCTAAAACTAGCTTTAATATGTGATATGTCATGTAATGCAATGCACTTTGGTGCAGCACTAAATCCCGCAGGATCATTGATTTAGAACAATTCATTTATTTGATTTTGCGTCATTTTTTAATTTTCATCTATCACTGTTATATGACTACAAATGACTCACTACAATATGCATGTATTACACAAATACATACATACAACCAGTTGGAATCCCATCTCAGCAATAAAGATATCCTTAATTCTAGCATAGCCACTCATGTACAGATGTTGTAGTGAGCTTTGTAGCAGTTGCTATCTTAGCTATCTGGCTTCTTTCTGCATTATCCAGCTATGGGGAAAAAAAATTAAAACAGTCTGCCCTCATCTTATAATTTAACATTATCAAGAGAGGTTTTTCCTAGTCTTGGAGGGTTCTATTGATATTTTCTAGCTTTATGCATATTGTATTAAATTCTCCTTTAAAGGGACTTGCACAACGCCCTGTTATCTTTGGCGCTGCTTTCCAAAACCGGTGCAGCAACTTCAGATTGTAAACTCTTTGCACAGCACTTCATGTGTCTCCGGTAATGAAAATACTGAATGTTTTCTGGTGTGATGGTTAAGCCCTCAGTGATTTCCTGAGTGTCCATTGATCAATTTCACCCAAAATGTAGACGGACACCAATTACACACGGTAATGTAGTCGCACAGCAATTACACACAGTGAGAGGCAGATGACATATTTCTCAACCCCTCTTCATACGCTCATAACTCCATAAATTGAAAGGGGCGACTCTACAGATTCAGGAAATGTAAAAAAAAATCACTCTATAGGAGGTGAGCACTCAATGTTTACAACAGATTTAGTTATGTGCCCACGCTTTCTTTTCTCCAGAGTGCCCCATTAAACATTGAACATTATTGAAATGGGATTTTACTTCATTTCTATTGCTCCATTTGTCATTAAATCCTCATGCAAATTAGACAGCAGCTAGCATTTTCAAGTAGTGTAAGTAATAAACAACAGTAACAGCGCATGATATGCAAGGATAAATGATGGTGAAGTCTAGTCACATGACCAGGTGGAAGACAAACTTACAGCAGAATCAGCAGTCTGGCTTGCTTGCACATAACACAGGCATTATAATCTTATTGGTACATGTACCAATCCAATGCGGATGAGCATGCTGTAGGGCTAGATCTGATTAGTACATGGTGGTGCACAAGCTTGGTCATTGATTGAACAGCAGTGTGTGTGGGCTGAGACATTAGGGAAGCACTGATTCGCATTAAGTAAATCAAGGCCCTTCTCTATGTAAGTAAAGCTGAAGAACACTTCACTGGCATAATCATATTCAATATACTCCAACAGTTCACTGAGATAAAATATGAAGGAACGATCAATATAGGGAATCTTTGAATACTTCTGCATCAGCATGTTCATAAGGACATTTAGAGCGTGATTTGGTAAAGGGGACAAAAGATAGTTGACCATATAACTAAATGATAACAAATTCTCTTTAAAGTGTAGCCTGTAGCTTATTTAAATCTTGCATTTTAAGACCCCACAGTGGAGAGATAAAAGCATCTGTAGGTTGGTGGGAAGGCTTTGTTGTGTCTGGAGGGCAAGGAAAAAAAAACATCATTGCTTTCTACTTTTCCTAGAATCTGTTTACCATGGACTCGGAAGTTGTTTTTAAGGACAGTAATTGGAGCTTTTTTTGGAAGTCCCTGGAGTGAAAAGAGGGGCAATTTCTTCTTTGAAATGCCCTCATTTTGCATTAAACCTATAGGATTTCTTTGAGCACCCACAAGTAAGTCTAAACAGCTGTCGAAGAAAGCTAACTTCAGAGTTTTGAAACTTTGCTGCCAGTTATGTTTGGATTTCTTGATGCTAATTGGGGTTCTGTGCAAAAACCAATACATTTCAGTGGCATCCGGCACTTTGACTGGGGCAGTCGTGGGCTGGAGGTTAGGGATCTGGCCCTGTGACCGGAAGGTTGCCGGTTCAATCCCCAGGGCCGACAGTCCATGACTGAGGTGTCCTTGAGCAAGACACCTAACCCCCAACTGCTCCCTGGGCACCGTGGATAGGGCTGCCCACCGCTCCGGGCAAGTGTGCTCACTGCCCCCTAGTGTGTGTGTTCACTAGTGTGTATGTGGTGTTTCACTTCACGGATGGGTTAAATGCAGAGGTGGAATTTCCCTGGTTGTGGGATCAAAAAAAGTATTCAAATGTTAGAAAAATGTTTAACACAACTGTTCTGTCAGTTGAAAGCATGACAAAGGATTTTACCCCTTTAGAGAGCATTTATTAGGATTTTCGGCTGCCAGAGTACTCACATTGCTTCTTTATTTCAAATGCTCCAAAAATTCAGCCAAAGTAGCTACTTACCATAAGCTGTGCAATGGGACTGCAGGACTTGGCCAATAAATAGACCACACAGACTTGCCCCTCATCCACCAAAGCAGGCATGAGCTCCAAACAGAGCCATCCAGCTGTTTTGGGACTGGGAACGAAGAGTGTGCGTCAGTAGTGTCTTAAAACTAGCTCCTCTTATTAGATTAGACAAAGACTGGTTTAAAGTCATGCTAGCTTAGATGCCAGAGTGACGCATTTGTCTGCTTGTATTATGTTCAGTTGGATTCTTTAGTTAGCAGCTAAAGGCCTGCTTGCCCTCCTTTGACAATGCGGGGATCAGGCACTCCCTACATTTGGCTGTCTCAAAGGGTGGAAATCAAAGTCTGTATCCAACACACACACACACACACACACACACACACACACACACACACACACACACACACACACACACACTCTCTCACTCTCTCTCTCTCTCTCTCCCTCCCTCTCTCTCTCTCTCTCTCCCTCTCTCTCTCCCACATACACAAACATTCATGCTCAGTGGTGTAACCTGGTTTTACCTCTTATGGGCTTTTTTTTGTATACTAAGCCCCCACAAAACAAAATTGTCTTTTATTCACTACCTAAAAAAGTGTTGTGCAAAAGTCAGAGACCACCATTCGTTTCTGGCCATTAGGTACAAGTTTTTCATTTTTTACTGTAAGGAATAAAGTGAACAACATATTTAACAGTTTAGTGAGTCTATCTTGTGTCTTAATTCCAGTTTTTATTCATTTCAGGAGCCTGCAGGGTTATTGTTCCACACCTTCAAGTTCAGTCTCAGAACTGGCCTGCATTTTCTGCTTCTCACAATCCAAGTAATCCCAAACACGTTGAGTGCTATTGAGGCCTGGACTTCGGGGTGCTCAGTCCATTGTTCTGAGAACACTAGCAGGTTTTTGATTGATTTGCAAATGTGCTACTATTTTCATTTTCCCTTTTCTTACTAACTGCTTCTTGGCAGCTACACATCCTTTCAGACTCATAGTGTTGAGCTGTCTTCTCACAGTGGAACATCCACAGGTGTTTCTGTGCATCCTTCCACTTCTATCAAGAAGCTACTCTAACGAGGAACGTCTGAACAAGAACACTCAAACTGGACACCTGAGATGTAGAGTAAGGTTTTATGGACTGATGAGTCCAAAAAATTTGAGATGTTTAGAAATAACAGAAGGCATTTTTTTCACAACGAAAGACTCTTCAAACAATGTCTACAACCACCAGTCAAGCATGGCGGATGATCAGTGCATGTTTGAAGATGTATAACATCTGGAGTTGATTATTTGTTTTCAATTAAAGGCATCATGAATACAGACAATGTCAAAGAAATTATGATAACAATGAGCCAAAACACACTGCTGAGGAAGAACAAGATGTACGGTAACACTTCACATTAAGAGTCGCTAATCAATCATGAATTATATAATAATCAACTATTAATATCCCAACATTTAGTTATTAGTTAACTCTTCATTAAGCATTAGCTATTACTTAGTAACTGATTAAGCACTCAGCAATTAGTAACTGTGTACACTCTTAGTTGATAAGTTAGTTTGTCGTTAGTTTAGTGGTTTACTTACTCATTATCTGTGTACTAACTTGTTGCTTATTACATTGTTAATGAACTAATAAGCATTTTTCTTCATCTAAAGAAGTAACATGATAACTTACTGGCACTTATGTGTTAGTCTTGTTAGTTATCTGTTAATTAACTTTCCATCACCTCCATATATTCAGTTCTTTCACTTTTCTCACATTGGTTTTTGTCCATTAAAGCTGCTTATGGTCACATCTGACCATAAGTTGAGCGCACACAAATTCACAGATGGTTTTGTTGTTCTTCACTTTCATCTTTGACATATCTGTACAAACTAACTCATATCTGGTAGGAGTGCATGTAAATTTGGGCATAAATGCTTTATATGTGGTTACTATCCAAAACTATTATCAACATAATCTGTATTTGCAAAAATAAGAACAATAGAAAATATCAATAATACAAATTTCTGTGCATAACAGTCCAGTACAAAAGTGGATGTACTTACTTTACATGCACATTGATATTTCATGTTCAATTTAAAGACACATTACACTGTGCTTTTGTTGTCATACACTGCAATAATACAGCATTTATTTTAGGGAATTAATAACACTAAACAATCACTGTACTACATTAACAACACAGAGTATTTTATTTCACATTTTATTTTTTTTCCAGATGTAATTTTAATACTATTAAGTTTGGTCGGCAAGGGAGGAGTGCACCCACTGCTGGACATCAAACTCTGCCCACAAGCATGCCCATTAGCTTTCATGCCAAACACTGCCATTTTATTGGCTGGCTACTGAAACATCTGCATGAATTAGGGTGTGCTTCATGTACATGATATGTAAATGAGGTGCTAGTAGGCTGGTTTCAGCACTGAAGATGATTTATCATTTATGCTCAAATCTCCACTTACTTCCACACTGTACAAAATTAATGTATCAGATGCAGAGCGGTTCATATCTTATAAAAGGCAATAAAACGTGTTCTTTTTTACGCAACTTTAATGACTAATGGCCATTAGATCTTTACATTTTGACCATTATTTACTTCTTAAATTCCTCTTACTCAACCATTAGTTACTTCTTGAACATGAAATAGTTGCAGCACTTGTTTATATCAGTGCATATGTAAAGTAAGTACATCCACTTTTGTACTGGACTGTTACGCACACAAATTAGTATTGCTGATATTTTCTATTGTTGTTCTTATTTTTGCAAATACAGATTATGTTAACAATAGTTTTGGATAGTAACCACATATTAATAAAGGATTATCTTATCTTATCTTATCTTATCTTATCTTATCTTATCTTATCTTATCTTATCTTATCTTATATCCAGCATTTATGCCCAAATGTACATACACACCTACCAGATATGAGTTAGTTTGTACAGTTATGCCGAAGACGAAAGTGATGAATAACAAAACCGTCAGTGGGCGCTCATCTTATGAGAAGTGACCATAAGCATCTTTAATGGACAAGAACCAGAAAAGTGAAGGAACTGAATATATGGAGATGATGGAAAATTCATAAACATAATTAATGAGTCTAACACATAAGTGCCAGTAAGTTATCATGTTACTTCTTTAGATGAATAAAAATGCTTATTCATTAACAATGTAATAAGCAGCAGTTAGTACACAGATAATGAGTAAGTAAGCCATAAACTAATGACAAACAAACTTATCAACTAACAGTGTACTCAGTTACTAATTACTAGTTACTACAACAATTACTAGTTACTAGTTATTAATCAGTTTCTAAGTTATAGCTATTGCTTAATGAAGAGTTAACTAATAACTAAATAATGGGAAATTAATAGTTGATTATTATGTAATTAATGATTGATTAGCGACCCTTAATGTGAAGTGTTATCAGATGTACTTATCAAGCAAAGAATTTGATGGTGTTCTCAGAACAACAGACTGGCCACAGCAGAGCCCAGATCTCATCAGACATCACCAAATGGGTTTGGGATTTCTTTGGCCAAACTCACATTACAAGCCTCATTTCTCAATTCTGATATTTGACTCTTTTTTTGCCAATCCAGGATCCCATTAGAAATTGGCTAAGATATGATTGAACATACTGTATCAGACTTGCATGCCCACACACCTCTGAAAACATCAGATCTGTTAAGGCAAAGAATCTAACTTGTGGCACTTTAGCCTGATACTGTAAACAAACCCTAAAATCAGAGCCACTTTCAAATGAGAATCTAGGTCAGATACATATCAAATTTGTGGACATGTGACCTCAATTAAACCTCTTAAATTGGAATTCATGTTCAATTGGAAGTCAGCACCATTCATGTGGCAGCAGTGCCTGAAATCAGAGACAGTAAATGGTGCAAACACAATGCATCTGACACGTTTTGCCTTGCTGAACAGCTAAGAGCAGTTTACAGCAAATTATCTTCATGAGGAAGGCATTAGCATTAGTTTGTTTGTTGTTTGTGATGCACATGGTACACTCATGACATTATTAATTAGGATGTACGCATGCGGGTTCAGGTCACATGCTTGTTCAGTCAGATTTGAGTCACTTACCTTCACAAATGTGAAGACAGATAAGATCTGAGCAAAAAAAATCGATCTCTCATAATGTGAACACAACTTTACATCATGAAAAGCAGAAAATGTAATCCCTTCTAAGACTGAACTTTGTAGGTGTGGAAAAATATCTACATAGATTTCTTTGAAAAACTGAAAGCAAGTCTTCCAAAAAGAATGGCAGCTGCAATAAAGAGAAATTAAAGACTGAAAAAGCTAACATTGTGCTTACATATTGAGGCTTCTGTTAAATCTGCTGTTTTGTGATGCTTAAAATGTGAAACTTGTACTTCATGGCTATTTTGACTGGAAATGAAATAAATGAAAGGGTAGTCATACACACATACACACACACTATTCTTGCACTCAACCACACACACACACACATATGCACACTCACCCTCTAACACCCTTCTTTCCATTTAGCTCAGTTAGATTAGAATGACCTTTCAAGCTTTCGTTCTGATGTACTGCACCATATTGTCAGAAATTTCTCAAATGTGTGCTTTAAATCCTGCATTTAGAATGACATTTGGAGGATCATCAAGGTGGAATGATGCAAATTGAGTGTAATGAACTGATTGGAACGTGAAGTATGAATGCTCATCACAGACTGATGCTAAAAAAAAAAAAAGCTTTTGTTCCGTTTCAAACTACATAATGGAACCAGAGGGTACAATATAAGGATGTCTTTTCAGTGAATGCTGAAGCGCCATTGCCATGCTGAGGAGATATTCTGAAGTCTCATAATTATCTTTCAGAATTACCTGCCGCCTCCTGTCAATGAGAGAGTAAAGCAAGAACAGGAAAGGAGAACATATTCAATAAAAAGAAATCTATTTCAGATTCAATTGGGGTTTTGCTTTTCGCATCAAGCTGTGAGCAAACATGGGAGGACGCACGGGCTGAACCAGGCAAAGCGCATTCAGCATGAAAAGGCGACACTGTGCTGGGCGTGTCTATCAAATTTGGAAAATATATGCAAGTACACAGCAGTGGTGGTGCCCTCCTAAATGCAAAGGCTTGTGGCATGAATAAATGTCTTGAAAGTCTAGTCTTGAGGGCTGCTGAGTGACAGGATGGCTCCTTATGGCTGCATCAGGATCACTCTGCATTCGCACCACCCTCCGGTCACTGACTCTGAGCTAAGCTCATTATGTAAAACACTGCACAGCGCGCACACGCCACGTCCTGCTGTCTAAACTCACATTGACGATGCACTTCATGCTTTGAAAAGCCTATTTTAAGCTGACTGCGTCTGCTGTCCTCCACTGAGGACAGACGGGTACAGAAATCTCCGCTGACATTGAGTCACTCCTTCTCCACTCGCCTGTGTGTGTGTGTGTGTGTGTGTGTGTGTGTGTGTGTGTGTGTGTGTGTGTATGTGTATGTGAGACACTGTTTAGCAAAGGTAGAGCACTAGTCACTAACTATCCCTACTGGGACAAGACAGACACAAGGATATACAGATGAAGCCGGGAGCCGTAAATAAAAGATGTTTTATTCAATAGCTCAAATGCTAATTATGGATCTAGGTTCATATGCACAGACAGCACCTCAAAATGTCATTCTGTAAAAGCCCTGATCAGGAATTGCTGAAACTAAAGCTGTGCTGCTGCTTTATTTAAGTATATGTTTGATATACACAATATGCATCACTAATAAGCAAAGGCTTATGCATAAAGTTTTCATTCACCCTTTTCAACGAATGCAGGTACATTAATTGGAGCTTGTCTATGCATAACGTAGATATGTAGACTGCGACTAAACACCACTGCCAGGGGTGGGTGAAGTGAACTTAAATTTGTACCACTTAAATTTAATATGAAATATTTTTTCATTCCATGGACAGGTATATATATATATATATGTGTGTGTGTGTATCCAATCTATGAACAATTATGTGATCTATGCGCAGATCACTAGAACTGTCACTATTGGAGAAAAACCTTCATTTCAGGCCAAAACTGCATGTCAAAACTCAATAATAAAAAAATAAAAAAATGGAAAATAACCTCTCTACAATAATGCTAATTTCTGCTAGTTCTCTATAGGACTCCTTATAGTATACTGGCAGTGCTAAGCTACAGATGGTGCACAGGGAACATTTTTAGCCATTCTAGAATAAATATGGACATCTGAAGCGTGTAAAAGACATTCTCCATGTTTTGCTTGAAGCATTTAATTTTTTACCTTGTATGGGGCAGCTTTAGAGTGCCTTTCAGTAAACATCCCTCGAGTATAGCTGCTGATGTTGATTTTCACTTCTAACAACTGACTAAAATCTGGCAAAATTAACGCTCCTATGCACAGTCATTTTCATCAACTAAAACTCCCAGAAGGCCTAGCATAGAGGTTTTGAAACTTGGGCTGTGAACTATGTTTGGGTCCCAGATATTGTAATCAGAATCAGAAACTTGATTCAAGGTCTGGATTGAAAACCTCTCACCTGGTGTGATGTTGTTCACAAAATTGTCCCCACCCATTGAAAATCAAAATGTGACTCGTTCATTCCACTGCCACTTCCTAATTATGCTGATACTTAACCTATTGTGTAAGGCCTTCTGTCCTGTTTGGACACATTATTGCAAAACTGCTCAATGTTCTTTGTAGTTTGCACTCATGACTTTGATGCTAAACCTATTTGTGCTACATATGGCCTGTGTGTTTCGAACGTATCATATTATGCATGGTATAGTAGTCCATTTCATGGATAAAGTCCATTTCATGGGACTAAGCCATTTCAGCACTGAGCGATTCTTCCTCTACAGGAGCCCGTCCACTGCAGTTTGTCCATAAAGCTTTAACTTAACTGCTGTAATCGCTTAAGTGCTATTCTAAATGATATACAACAAACTACTCACAGCTTTCTACTCAGTAGTAAGAGATGTACTTCATTAGAACTCAAGAGCAAACTCAAAAGTCATTTTTTATATTGTTGAGTTAGCAGTGGTATGAGATGCTTTAAAAAAAGATGAGCTATTCATGCATGCGTTTGAAGGACTATCCATAGGGTCAGAATGCTCACACCACATCTAAAGTACCACTTGAGTTATGACCAATGTAACAGAGACTACTGAATATTCACACAATTATTTATAGTTGGGTCATGTAAAGCCCACCTGATCCTATTCTTAAGTAAGCTATTTGCTGCCATTTCTGTCACTGGTAATTACTGGCCTCTGTGGAGGTTTTTTAAAACATGCTGACCCAAGGTTACATTGTGAACAACAGTATGTTTGTACAATTACAGCATACACCTGTGCCTGATTTCACTGCATGGCAGTTTGTGTGGTCCCTGCAGAGCTATACATGACAGGATGACAAGATTATCTTCCCTACTTCTGTCGAGCGCAGAGAACGTGTCTCAACACATTAACTCACTTGCATACACAGCTTCTGTTTGGAAAGTTGAGCCATGGAAGCCACATATCTGTACACAGTGCACAGTGTACTGTTAGCTGCCCACAGTAGTTCACTCCACTAGCCCCAATACAAGTGTCTGGCTCACCCTCTATCAGCCCCCACTGTGGGGTCTGTTTGCTGAAGGTCCCATCATTAATGGCTATGCCTCACAGTGGTTCTCCATCTCAGGCGGCCTGACACCTACCGGGATCGATCCCTCAAAGTGATTTGCTATTAACCTTGCTGTGGTGATGGACTTCTATGGCCACCGGCTTTAGCCTGGCAATTTTTCCTGCTCAGAGTTTGATAGGAAAATAATGATTGGAATCCCCGTTGTAATCTTTAACCATGGGAAGAACAATCCACGGGATCCAAAATGCTTGGATTGCTTTGCAGGACTGGCCCGAGTGAAAGGTATTGCGTTCCCCCTCTAGATGGATGGCCATGGTCATTTCTTCCAACAAAACTCACCTGTATAAATATGCCCATATAATGAAATCGCCAAAATGAAGGTGTTACAGCTTTTGATAGAGTTTGTGGTAACACTTGAATGTAGGTCAAGTTCAGGTGCTGTTCATAAGACTACATGACACCTACATAAGGTTGTTATTACAATGGACATAACCCTACATAACTGTTTATAAATGCTTATTGCAACAGGTGTCATCTGTCATAAAGGCTACTTTAGCTGACTTTGATCAAAATTGGCAAATGTAACCTTTATAGTGAATGAAGCTTATTTATGCAAGCATTTATAAACAGTTATGCAGGGTTATGTCGGTTGTAATGACAACCAAATGTAGGTGTCATGTAGCCTTATGAACAGCACCCTACAGTAAAGTGTTAGAGTTTGTTTTCTTTCTTTTTTTAAGATTATGTTTTAATGTCCCATACCATGGAAAACTAAATTTTCCTGACTTTTCTTTTTAAATAAAAGTTTGATATAGTACATAAACACTGTCAAAGTAACAAAATACACCCTTCACTCCTGTGCATATATTATACAGTGTATTTATTAAAAGATGTCACAAAAACCTATATACTTACACTTACCTGCCTGTTCGGCTTATAGTAGTTCAGCCCTGCTTAAGTTTTAAAAGAAATTTCAGACTGTACAGCTCTTTGAATGAGGCTCAATACAGGACAGCCAATCAGAATTTTACAGCTGCTGGTATCAGAGAAGAGTAGCCTTGACGCAATGTTGGTACAGTGCAGGAGCTGCAGGGTAACAATATCAATGTTTTAGAAAAGTATTTTTTTAACAGTTTAGAACTGAAAAAAATAATAAACTGAAAAAAAATAGACCTGAAACATTAAAAACAAGGCAGGCCGCAAGGACACTCGCTTTGACAGAGGTAAGTGGTGGGTGATATGGGCAGAATACACTATCCAGTATTCAATACACAATAATGTTTCATACCCTGCACTGCACTTAATCCAATTAAACAGGGCTAATTATGTCTCATTTATGACACATTCAACTGTTGTTTATGTACTAACTATGTCCACAATATGATCAGTAATGCAAATTTTGACATCATTTATCACAGCAATGATATTAATATTGATATGAAATATTGTCATATTGCCCTCCTCTACGTGAGTAGTGCAGCTGATGTGAACTACAACAATGATGCAAGAGTATTTGTTCTGCCAAAACATTGTTGCTGCTTATGGAATATTTTATGAATTGCAGTGATGAATATACCTAAAAACATGGTTTCCTATAAAATGTAAATATTGTTTTTCAGGGAGATTTTGAGGACGAGTGTTCAGGTTCTTGCTCAGAAACACTGATGAGTATTCAAAGCCTCTAAAATGTTGTTCGGGCCAGCGATAGCTAGGTGTGTGTTCTGGTCTTTTGTTTTTTTTTAATTTTCATTTTTATGGTTTTTGGTTTTCAAGGATATCTTATAGTTCCTGCCCACTATTTTATTGACCTGAAAAACAACACACACTTTACTGCACATTATAATAAATTATTATCATTTCTAACATTCCAAAATCAATGGAGCTGAGGCGGCACCTTCAGATCAATGAATCATGATGCATGCATGCATTTTTATACATCATTCAAACATAATTACCCTTACAGCACTTGCAAACATCATTTAAAAGCTTACAGAGAGCATTTAGCACAAAATATATTATAATATATAATATATTATATTTTGTGTATCAGCAGATGCATGCAGCATGTCTATAATCTTTTAGATCTTTTAGCCTGTGCTAAGGTTTGCGTGGGGAAAAAAATCACTAACAGTTTATCCGGTTCAGTCTAAAAGATCTTCCTTCAAGGTCAACAAATAAAGGAGAAGCTCAACTGGCTTCTAGTGAATAAGCATTCATATCCCCAAGAGTGCATTGATTAGCGGTGCGGAGGTGTACCCTACCGCTGTGTCCAGCCCCAGCCCACCCACAAAGCAACCGACAGTGCTTTTATTGGACATCAACTATGGTGGTCTGCACAGCAGCCCAGTAGAGCTAAACATTCAGCTAGGTGTTACACCGCCTGTGTATTTTGAAATGATCAATGATCGTTTCATTTAGACCAGAGGAGGTGTAAGCTGCTGCTGTTTGCCCTCACAGACTAGTGTAATTGCAGAACAATAAGAACCGATATGGTGAAAACTGACTATGACTAAGACATGAAGAAAAACAAGACTGAACATAAAATGACACTAGAAAATGTCTCATGAAGCACGTATAGCTTAGACATGTTTTCAGCTTTACAAAACCTAAACAAATGCATCCAAAATACCGTTTTAAAAGACTTTTTTTTGTCCATCTGTAAAAACAGCTTTATATACTTAAGCTATGATTAATATTTGTGTGCATGCACTTGACAGTGTTAGGTTTCATAAAAAGCTAATTGTGTAAAACATGAGAAGTTCTTTATATAGAAGGAAAATTGAACTTGCAATACTGTAAATGAAAAATAATCAAAACATTCAGTTCATTATGTGGTGACCAAATTTGTAAATGCAATATTTTATAATAAGGTATTATACAATAAATGTCAAATCAATTATTCATTAAATGCACTGTTTTTAACTAACAGAGAGGAGCTGGTGGTTAATCATGATAACAGCTCTGCTCACCACAGAACATGTTAGGTTCTGGCTAGCTAAAGCACTGACACAAGTTTAGATGAAATCTGAGAGAGACATCAAGCAACTAGTGTTGAAGGGACAGAAAGGCAAAATTAAACCTGTTCTGTAATGCTTGGATCTGCAACAGTAGCTCAGCAAACAGTGTACAGCAGAGCCAGCCGGCCCCTATATTCTCACTATCTCATGTTGTATAGGGCCTTGCCAATTATGCCAGGGCCCAGCCTCCCCATTTGCACCAAGGATCCATCTGGTCACAAAAAAACAAAAAAACAAAAAAAAAAAAAAACACTGCATTGCGGGAATAGAAATCAGGTAAACCTGCGTGGGAGTGAAATACAACTGTTTATTACATCTGATGAACACCAACAGGCAACAGTGTTTACAAACTACAGCTCAGGAAAGACAACCGCATTACACGTAAACATGTGTTCACATACTCGCAAACAAAATGAAACTCACTTGTTGCAGCAGCAGCGTCGGTGAAGACCAGTCCAGTCCAGACAATACTGGACTCTTCATAGGTGCACATCATATTAAAACAAGACATTGATTATCTAGACTCTCAGGCAAGGTTTAGTTCTAGCTCTGGACTAATGCAAAATGGACTGATTTTGACTACTGATTAAATATTTTGAAGTGTTCAAAATGTTGATTAACTGGCCATGCTGGGCAATATGGATGCACATCTATCAGTTCTAATCAGTTCTAATAACAATCAATATAACAATTCAGCCAAGCCACAGTATAAGTAGTATTTTATAATTGAATATTATATATATATATATATATATATTTTTATATATATATATATATATATATATATATATATATATATATATATATATATATATATATACACACACTCACTTAATTAGGTACAACTTGCTAGTAAACGGTTGGATCCCTTTTGCCTTCAGAACTGCCTTAATTCTTTGTGGCATACTTTCAACAAGGTGTTGGAAACATTCCTCAGAGATTTTGGTTGGTTATTTGAGTTACTGTTCCCTTTCTATCATCTTGAACCAGTCTGTCCATTCTCCTCTGACCTCCCACATCAACAAGGCATTTTCATCCACACGACTGCCGCTCACTGGATATTTTCTCTTTTTCTGACCATTCTCTGTAAACCCTAGAGATTGTTGTGTGTGAAAATCCCAGTAGATCAGCAGTTTCTGAAATACTCAGACCAGCCCATCTGGCACCAACAACCATGCCACATTCAAAGTCACTTAAATT
This sequence comes from Pygocentrus nattereri, assembly GCF_015220715.1. Taxonomy (NCBI): domain Eukaryota; kingdom Metazoa; phylum Chordata; class Actinopteri; order Characiformes; family Serrasalmidae; genus Pygocentrus; species Pygocentrus nattereri. The sequence goes on from NC_051217.1 coordinate 14,331,064, forward strand.
ACCTTTCCTCCACATTCTGATGCACGGTTTGCACTTCAGCAAGTTGTGTTGACCACCTCTACATGCCTAAATGCATTGAGTTGCAGCCATGTGATTGGCTGATTAGTTATTTGTGTTAACAAGCAACTGTACCTATTAAATTGGCCAGTGAGTGTGTTTGTGTGTGTGTATATATATATATATATATATATATATATATATATATATATATATATATATATAAACTGGGAGCCAATTTGAATGAACCTGATGCAGCTGATAGAGTTAAGAACAGTATATTGTTCGTTTGTACCTCTGTTCTGTACAGGTCTACTTATTCTTAGACCGACAGATGGAGCAAAGTGTTTTAAAGGAGGCAGGAATGTGATGGGAATACTGTGGTGTCAGATGTGACTGTGTAGAAATTGCAAATGGTTTGTATGGCTCACAGGTCAAGGACCCCTCTTCAGATTTTAGTTTAGGGCTCAATAGAGGTCAGGACCTGCTCTGGGCTACAGACCCAAACAGTGCCACATACCAAAGAAATGGTTTGATACTGACTAAATGCTGCTCTGCTGCAACGAATGTACATGATAAAAACTAATGTCTGAGAGAGCAAAGGTTAGATGACTGGTGTTGGAGTGACAGAGAGCCAAACTTGGGCCTATTCTAGGGTGTTTGGGACTGTAGCATTTTGGCTAAAATACTCATAGCATAGGCCAAGTGTGCCACACACCACACCACAGGCTTGGTTCCAGCAAACTGATGTTAAAATGACACCCATTTAGAGTATATGTGTGCACACAAAGTCGTGTAACTGGTGTTGGACTGGAAGCCGAAAAGGAAGGTGTTCTGTGTCATGTTTAGTTTTTTTGAGTTTTTTCCTGGCTCTGTTCTTGCCCCTTTTTTCACCATTGGTGAGCTCTCGCAACACCAATCAGTGATCCCCTCGAAAGTATAAAAGGATAGGATATGTTTATTTAGCTCTTAAGATGTGGAATAGAAATCAGATGTCATAATTTTGAAATATCATCATCATTGTTCAATATATTCATCAATTTTAAGTACAACAGCAAACCTTATCACTGTTATACTGCCCAACCCTAGTGCCACATAAATATGCAGAAAGTAAAGCTTTTACAACAGTAAAACACAGTGCTATCACCACTACTACCATGTTAGGGCTTATTGGAACAAGAATTGCTTTACATATTATATATGTATTACAATTTCTTTCCTTCCATCCATCTGTTTCCTTTACATCCTTTATTTTAATATTATTTATTTAATAGTATAATAGCACAATATATATAAAAGCTCCCATCAGAACTCTGTCTCTTATGGGTCAAAGATCTGTCAAAGTCCTTAACCTTCCCTAGAGCTGGTCAGGCATGCAGTATAAGTTGTCATGGTGATGTAGCATGGTAAAAGGTGATGCACCACCATAAGACAGAAAATTCAGGGTTAGCTCGAACAAAGCTTAAAGCTGGCTAAGCATAAATCCTACTTTAGAAACTAAATCCATTAGCTTTTAATGTATATTTATTTATTTATGGTGTAATAGTGGTGCATCCATATCATGTGCTACTGATACAGGATAACACACAAAAAAACATCCTCATAGAAATTGGCATCAGATTACATTTAACTGAATACATTTTCAGGTGATGAAAGCATAAATACAGTGCACATGTCAGTACATGTAATTCCTATTAAATATTCCCCCAACTTCCAGCATCCACTGTGCCAACATTATGCTGAAAGTGTGTTTTAAAGTTATAACTCCACAGGAGCTTGATAAACTTGTAAAGGTGATAAACGTTCAGCTGTGCAGCTAATGACCCGTGACTAGCACGTCGTTAGAGCCTCCCTTGCACTGTAACTCCCACAAATCATATTAAATCCGTCAATAAGTCCTTAGCCATCTTGTAGGTCATGGAGGAGCGCTGCATCTTCCCTATCACCTGACAGGCAATCTAGATAGAGCTGAACCCTTTTGATGAAATATTAATGCTTCTTCTCAAATCTCGAAACATTTTACTCTTTTTCAGCTCTCCTCCTGCCGGCACAAATCTGGGCTTGTAAATTTCGCCTCCGCAAAGTGGAATCAATTAACACCTACGGAATGAAGTCATTTAACAAGTTAGCAACAGTTTTTTTTGCTTTTAACTACATTTTACTTGCTGTACTGGATCATAATGCTTGATTTCTTCCTTTAAACTACTAAAAGAATATAGCATATATTAATAAATATTACAAAAAAAAAATCAAACAAACAAAAAACAATATTTAGTGGGTCCACTCTTTACCTTTATTACAGTTGCCATTTTTCCATACCTGAAATGTTCAGTCTTAGAAGTTGGGTGCATTTTCTGATTCTCATTATGTTGAGACCTGGACTCTGGGGTGGCCAGTCTGTTGTTCTGAGAATACAAGAAACTTCTTTATCTGCTTAACAAATTGTGCTGCTAATCAAAGAAGTATTGTATGATGTATTAAAATTTGTTTATACGTACTTATGACATCCATGATACCTTCAATCAAAAACAATCTCTAAATGTTAATATACATCCGGAAACTTGCACTGATCCTCCTGCATGCTTGGCCGATGGTTGCAGGCACAGTTCAAAGAGTCTTTCACTGATCAGATGGTGTAAATATACTTTTACTTTCAAAGATATCAAATTCCAATCTCAGACTCATCAGTCAATAAACTTTTACTCTAAATCTAAGATTTTGGTGTTCTACTGCAGATTTTCTTCTCAGTAACAGCTACACTTCCTTTCAGTCCCATAACATTTAGTTGTCTTCTCACAGTGGAAGTATAAACAGAAAAACCTGTTGATTTTTTTCTAATCTTGATTTCCTCTTCTCACTCAAAGATGAAAGCTTTAACTAGTGTTTATCTGTTGGTAACAGTTTTCATGGTCTACTAGGTTTTGTATGGTTGTTAGGAGTCACATTTCCTTTTTTTCCATTTTCCTTTTTTATATATATATTGTGGACTCCAGTTTTGGAAACGCTTGTTTTTGTTTTTATTTTCCTTTGACTTTCTCATTCCATATGCAAGTGGATGATCTTATATCTAATCTTCTTAGAAATATCTCCTGAAAATGAATAATTAAATGAATGAAGGAATTTTGCAAAGTACTGTATATGTACCCAAAATGTTGCATCTTCCAGTGTTTGATTTACTAATGGCTTCTTTATGTTCATAAATTTTTTTTGAAACCTTATAAACAGTTAAGAGAAAATGATCATTTTCATTGAGTTGCAAAATGAATAAATAACTTAATTAAATAATGAATTAAATAAGTAAGTAAAGGAATTGCAATCAAAACATTAAGGAAAACAATTGCAGATGAGGTTTCTGAGTAAATATTCAACGGCACAGTCCTGGTCTCTTTACATGCACATATCAGCCCACCTTGGTCCCCTGAGAGTCAAGCCTGTTTTCCAGTGCATCTCGTGAAAATGTCACAGTCTCCTTGCGTATGTTCCTCCGTATTATTGAACATGAAGTGCCTCAGGAGAAGTTCTGTCACTATCGATCTAGGAATCTTTTCTTCACGCTGATGTTCTATTCTCTGTGAAAGACAGTTTTAGCAGTGTTTTATCACAGTGCTTCTTTGGTCATTCTTCTGATGAGAACCCCTGAGGATGAGCAGTCAAGGTGGCTGTGAAACCAACATCCATGAGTACTGTCCAAATGCCCTACCTACTAACTGTCACGGGTCGACTTTAGCACCCAAGCGCTGAAAGCAACCCGACCACAATATGCAAATTGCAGAGTGTCTCAAACACATGGCTTTAATATGGCTCTTCTCCAACTAAGAAGAATTAGAAGCTCTATAATTATAACAGGCAGTTTATATTATGGCTCAAATGGTCTTAATTCAAATGAGAGTTTAAATTAACTCCCATTGATAGAATGGTTCAATGCTCCCTTTCTAACATTTACAACACAATAGCGAATTGCAACCCAAACCAGCTCAGTCACCAGTGAAGAGATTAACATTTCATATTAGTGCAGCAAGTAGTGCAGAGGAAAAGAGGAAAATACAGATATCCTATATTTTGCAGGCATTTTGTTTATAGGTGTTATTTATAGGTGTTAATTAGCTATTGACTGACAAACACATGAATGTTCAACCAATGCTTTTGGTCAAAAAGTTAAATTAATTTCCAATAAACTACTGATGTTTGACCCTTGTTCATTGATATGTTTCTTAATGAAAATAAATATTTAGCCACTTGATACAGTGCTAAGTGAGGATACAACTGACTCTTTTTTTTAAAAACATCATGTTGCTTCTGTTCAGTGCACTTCTAAAATGTAGCCTATAAATATGTTTGCCAGATAACAATTTAAAAAAGTGACTGTGCAGGTAGATTTTTCATTTGTCAAGGTACTAACAATGTGTGCCTTTAAAGAAGTGGTTTTAAGGTCCAGTTGTGTACCTTAATGTTTTTCCAGGTGACAAGTACATGTTTGTATCTTTTCATAATATGTTTTAAAACAGAGCAATAAAATAAAAAACTAGGACACGAGACGGGTGTGTGGAGTCAATACATAGAAATTAAAAATACATAGAAATCTTAGAAAATATCATTTCAGTGGATTATGGTCCAATTATATTCCCTGACTAAAGGTACCGAGACATACCCTTGAGGGTACCACCCCAGTGACAATAGGGGCAGTGCCCCAGTGAGTTTCATACGTTTTTTCTGAGAGTAGCCAATATTGTAAGTTCAACACAACAAAAAAGCTTAGAGCTGACAGGTACTAGAATTACTAGAAAACTAGATTTTTCTGCTTTTATTTAAAAAGACACAGGAACATTTGGTTTTATATGAGTCCTTTAAACACTTTGTTATACTATGAAATAGCATGTGCAACATTAATGCATTATCAATGTGATAATTGCTAAGCCAATAAATCTAGGGGACCTCAATATGAGCCAGTATTGTTAGCTAGTTGATATACTTTTCTGGCCTTAGCAGTAAGGGCTAATGAATTAGGTGTGATTGAGAAGAATTACAAATGGTAAAAACAAGAAACATAACTATACCTGTTTATATACCAAGACGATGGCACATAAACACATAAACTTCAACATGTATTGTGGAGTTATTAAGAATAAGAACCCTGTAACCCAGAATGTCAGTTTAATATTCTATAGAAGACAGAGTGAAACTTCTGATTCATCCAGAACATCTTGCGTTGTGCTCCAGTTTGTTTCATAGCCATCTTCTTTGTTTCACAGATTTCACATTTGTCATTGTATATTGTCACATACAATGATCCAACTGCATGATAACCATTATCCTGATCCTGCCTCTCTCTGTCTGTCACTCCCACCAGTATGACATGGAATACATCCCCCCCGGTGGTTGAATATTATGCAGAAATATGGCCTCTGTTTATGCTGGTAATTATTAGCACTTGTTCTCCAACAAAATGTTTTTGCCAAAATATTGCTGGTTTTGATGAGCAGGGTTTATTAAGCGGGGTGCATATCTGCATATCTGCATATCTAACAGATGAACCTACAAAATAGATAAATAACTCTAGAGAGCTTTCTGCTTAGTGTTCACAAACTGTAGTGATAAACGAGAGACAGCTAGATTTTTGATTGAGATTTCAGTCTCAACAAACTCTTTTACTTATTCATACACTTATACAGGGTTATACTGCAGATGCTGAAAAATTGTTCTGTAAATATTTTATATCCACTTCAATAACAGAATCCTTAAATGGCAGCTGCAAGGCCTCTAAATTTTCTACAGCAGAACGAGTCATCATCCATCTGTATCAATCAGACTGAACTATACCAAACTGGAGTATAACCTAACTAGCAAGCAATAAAAGAGCTAACCTACTTCTAATATAGTAAGTAAACATCCCAGGATATTTTCAAATAATAATATTTTATTAGTATTTTATCAGTTTGTGAGGAAAGGAATACAATTGTAAACTGATTTTAGTTTTATTGCTATATAATTCAGTTACTAAGATGAATACAAAGTTAATCAAAGTTGTTTAGTTTTATTGCTAAATAAAATTCAGTCAGAGAGATGTAAACAAAGTTATTCAAAGCTGTTTGATGTGTAATATCAATAGTTCACTGTAGAGAAACTTGCTGGCTCCGATTTCTTTATAGTGGTGGAAATAGGAACAGGGAACTCAATATCTATAATGCAAATATAGCCATTTTATTTACTTTATCCAAAATGACTAGTGAAGCCTGTTGTAATATAAATATAAATGCAATGTAAAATAATGGGTGGTAAATCTGGAAAAACAAAAGTTTCATTTAAGGTACTATTTTGCTTCAAAGGCATGTGCCTCTCTGCCATGAATGTACTTCAAATTATGTTTTAGGTCAAAGCCTTATCTTAAAACTATGGTAAAACAATGTCTCTGACATGAGACAATATATTCTTAACCATTTCAAGGAAGGCACTGGGAGGCAGCATTTAGAAATATTAAACTCTTTAGATGTTTGGTTCCTATCACCACCACTGTGAACAAATCTGAAGTTTCTCTAGAAAGGAGGAATTTACACCAAACCGCTCTGAATGACTATGTGAAAAACTTGTGGAATCTCATTTAGTTACCACTTAGATTCGATTTTTATGATATTAGTTCACATATGCTGCTTTGTGATTGGTCTCTGACTCTGTCTGAGTTTTAGATTTTTATTTTAGGCCAAGACTACATTAAAAAGAGATAAAATAAATGTACCAAAACCTTTGGCAGTTTTGTACTTTCACTCAACAATTTTTGAAAAGATACTTCTACTCAAGCCAGTATTTAACTAAAGTAGCTATTATTTTAAATAAACATGGGTTTAGGATTCTGTTCCCACTTCTAGTTGGCTTTTATTTTGTTTTGATTATCACTGTCTACTGTTATTCTTCACAGAAGGCAATTCACAGAAATCCAGACTGCACAGCCCTGCAAAATCATTAGAACACTAAAGAAATAGACGTAGGCTGCATAATCCTCAGTGATTAAGGATGGTTTGTTTCATGATGATTTGGCTTGAATCAAACCCATTTACTAGTTCATCACGGTGTGAAAAGAGGGCCTAGAAATATCTCTGTGGTCTCACCCATCCCAGGACATCTGCCTTTGCTGCTTTGGAATTCATTCACCACTCACAGTTTGCAGTGATTACAGTAATTAGGGACAATCCTGCCTGAAGGTGTGGCTGCTGCTTGGCGTCTGGGCTCGCTTTACAGTCCAGGTTTTAGTTAATCAATGGATTTAAATGTGTTTACCAATGCAGTTCTTGCCTGATATAGTGTTATATTTCTTTCAGTCTTAAATACAGATGAGAGTATCCAAAGACAAAACAGCCCAGCACTGAAAGACCAAGAAAAAATGCTAAAAACATTGTTTTGGAGGAATACATTCATCACTAAATCTAGATTATGGTGTACATTCATGCTTTTTTCATCAGTCTGAGAAAAAAAAAAAATTGAGACAGTGAGACAATGGCCTCCAGATACAGACAATTAACATACTGACAAATTGGTTCTTGAAATGGACTGACTCCCTGTTATCTGCAACATTAGTAGCATAACATTTTACCAGTGCAGAAACACAGGCTTTAAAGCCTATTTTTGGAGAAAAAATAAATGGTATGAAGGTGTCTTTGGAGCAATGCCATAAAAGAGCTGCTTTGGTTCCCCAAATAACCTTTCAATTAACAGATCTTTAAAGAACCAATTTGGTAAATAAGATGTGTGAGTATGAAGAACATGAATTTATAGAAAAAAAAAAAAAAACTCTTCATAATGCAAAAGTTCTGCACCACCTTTTTTTGCCCACAACCAAGCCAAGAACCAATTAGGAACCTTTATTTTTAAGAGTGTTGCTATATATTTTTAACCAGAAATTCTTGCTTGGTGGCTTGATGAGTGCTGGAGACCCTACACCATCTCCAGACAAGCTGCAGTTACCCTGCCAACGCTGAGCAAGAGAGTAATTAACTCCGCTTCCCAATTAAAGAGGCGAAATCCTGGGAGAACGCAGAGGAACAGGACAAGTACAACGTTGTAAGCTCCACAGAAACAGGGGAAGAGAAGAGGATACCTTCTAAAAGACTGCAAATGAGTGGACCATAAAACATACTAAATAACACCATGCAAGAAAAGCTGTGAGGTAGACAAATAAAACTGTATGATGGCTATAAAAGCCTCTCCGTAACAACCATATCATTTATTTATACCCTCTACCCTCCACACACAGAGTGGATTCCATAAACACTTTCCTTCCCTGCAATGGAGTGCCTATAAGGATCCATATGGTCTGAGTGAGCTTCTGACATTTTATATAATGAAATAAAGAAGGAAGGATAGAGAGAGAAGTGTGGAGTTACTAGTGAGGCTTTTTTATGCAGTCAAGCAATAAACTTGATAGCAAAAATGTTGAAACTGTAAATAAAAACAATAATAATAATAAGAAGAAGAATTGTTAGTAAAAATGTTTGCTGAATAGAATACGTCATATTTAGGGGTGTAATGACACAGAGCTCACGGTTTAGTTCACATCATGGTTTGGCCATCACACTATGGTACGAGTTTGGTACAACAGGAAAAAAATAAATGCGTGAGGCTATGTTTGTTTTCAGTTCTTTTGAACCGACAGTACAGAATGCTACAGTTTGTTACAACTAATGTTATCTAGACCCCCACTGAGCTGGCTGGTACAGCCTGTAGTGTATTAAGTAGTGAAATGTAAATTGTAAACAGTGAACACAGACTTTTGCATAGGTCACATTTTTATGTAGGGCTGAAAATCGGGGCAATTGGTCATATGAAAATATCATCTGTCATAAAAGTACAAAACAAATAGAATAAAGAAAAGGTGAAGCTTGTGCATTAGGAAGAATGTTGCTTTAAACATTCAAATCTTAAGCTCAACCCTCCCAAAGAAAAGAGAGAGAAATCCTTTCTAGTAGGGAGGGACAGCAGGTACAGCCTGGCAGCAGCTGGCAACTTTGGTAACTTCTTTGTAAAAATTAGTGTCGCTTCATAGATATGTTTCTCGACTCAAGGCCTATGCCAGAATCATGGCCCCGGGATCAAGAGCTTGAGAGATTCTGTCATAGTGTGACTGCCTCAGTCAGACACCAGTCAGCCTGAGCTAAGCTTACCATGGCACATTGCTAACTTGCTAATGGCTTACAGCTCAAGGTTTCCTGGTGGAACTTATGCTTGTGAAATTTGGTTTTGCTTTATGTTCATCAGTCTTCACGCATGCTACCACATATACTCCGTATGACTGCCTGCGCCAAACCATAACATCTGTACAGTTCAGGACAAATCTGTGTACCGTTACACCCCTAATTATATTGACAGTAAATATTTCACATTACATCATGGAAAATCTCATTTTAGTTTCATCACTTTAGTAAAAAAGAGTTTGACATAGTATGTTAGTTTGAAAAAGTATTGCTCACTCCACGTCTAGACAGTCCATATATGTAAACTGCATGGCAAAAACAGCTCATTTTGAAAGGTCTGTTTCTGTGATGTCACAAAAACCAGCACATTTGCACAAAACTGCCTATTCAGCCCAGAGCAGGTTAGCCCTGTCCATTCACACTAAAGTTATAAGCAGTGTTTCAGGCTGGACTGCTTTCTGAACTACATTATGGAGAAAGTTGGGGAACATTCTTACAAAAAATAACATTTACATATAAATGATACAGGAATTTACAGGATCTACTCTGAAATATGCAAGATGCATTTCTGCTGGTCATTCTCTATAGGAAAGCCATTTTTGTTACTGTTTCTATGTTTTCTTTTATTGTTTCTGCAATCTGTTTATCCGTTTCTCCATTTTTTATGTGATGTATTATTTGATCAGCCTGTATTCATCTACAGTACTGATGTATGTATTAGATTAAGGTGCTACTGAAAAAATGACCTATTATCAAACTATTGTATTATGTTACTGGTGGAAACAAAAACTCATTAATTAATTACAAAAGTGACTCTGTGAAGAGAATAGAATGGTAGAATAAACGTTATACACCTAAAGGCCAAAAAGATTAAGCTATATGTAGTAAACCTTTTATGAATTCTATTGCAACACATTTACTCTTCTGATATTTATTGAGGCAGGTCTTTGGGGTGTGATGTTTTATTAGGGTGGATGTCAAGATCTCGATTTAGTAGCAAAGTTTTTTTTTTTTTCATCTGCTATGTAAAGCCAACTGTAAACTCCAATTATTTCTGTATCCTCTCTGTGGCCCTTATGCCCCTCTAGCCATATGTCTTTTGTTGAGAATGTAATAGGTAACAACTCTGTTCTAATTAACTAGATGAATGACTACAAGCAATATAAGAGCTATTCCACAGAAAAGCAACGGAAATAGCACTTGTTTGTACCTCAGCAATAACAAGAAAGTTGTGCTCAAATACCTTTTTGAACATTCTTACAACAAAAATGACCTAAAATGAATGCTCTACATTTTCCTTGATTCAAAGAGCCCATCTCCTACTTTTAATTTATTCCCACATTTTGCATGATTTTATGTACCAAAAACCGTCATAATCCAATTTCCATGATGATTTTCTTTTATCTCCTAAAATAAAACAAGCTGTTTTTGTTCCTGTCTCTATATGTAATATATGTAAACAAGCTCTGTTCTGGTTGGCTGCTCTGTACTGCACCTAATGCAGGCTGAAACACTTATAACTTCAATGTGAGTGGGTGGATATAAACTCCTATATGTTAAAATAGGGGGATGCATGTAAACATACTTTTTTGTGACATCACAGAAACAGAATTCACTATGATCTGTTTTTGAAGCTTAGTTTGTATATATGGAATGTATGGACTAAGTAGTGAATGTCACATTTTGGACAATGTCTACATACTACATCAAACTACATCTTTTATTAGGAGAAAAGAGGAACATATAGTTTCCTATGATATGGGCCCTTTAAGACCTAACTATCTTCCTCTATCCGTTAATATCTCTTTAATGGCACAGAAAAATCATCTGTGTGGAACGAACTCCTGTGAAGTTCTAATGAGATTTACCTTTGCAGGCCTACATCCTGATAAATGGTAGAAAATTTATTACTGGAGATTTTTACTGTAATATTCTGGATGCTTGAAAAATGGAGGCTCTTGCTTGATGGATTGTAGGGACCACAAATAAAACATATTATAATATATGTTGGGAAGTGTTCTACATGAGTGCATCTGAATAGGCTTTACCTATTAGCTTCCTTTCCACTGGGGCAGGGGATGCATGTTGGTTCAGAGTGCTCTGCTCTAGTTTGTGGATGGTGTTCATTGAAAAGAACACTTATGCAACTGCAGAAAAAAATAGCATTTGATTCACCCACATGTCTCTATGCATTCAATGCATTCTTTATAGCAGAGGAAAGGCACTGCTTTGTGTTAACACTACCTTTAACCTATGAGTATTCATAAAGGCAGAAGCTGGTTTTGATTTTGAAGCCACAACTTTTCATTGCTACAGAAAGATAGACTGAGATAACAAATCTTCCTTTTATTTATCCGTCGTTCAAATTTTTCACAATTTTCTCCTTCTTAAAGTGGCTGTCCTGTACTGTAGCGCAGGCTGGATTATCCACACCAAAACTCAATCAGACAGCTGGTCAATATATCCCTGCATGGAGACAATGGCTGAAAAGAAGTAGCGGCAAACATCACAAAAGAACAAACTTTTTAAAAGGAAAAAAATAAGAATGAAAAATAGACCATCTTTCCTGATTCCAATTTAATTACAATTTTACGCAATGTTTAGCCTGCCTCATAGGCTCTGTTGTGTTCCACTTTATTTGAGCTGCACAGTTCATTACGACCGTGATGGAAGAAACCACCTGCGCTTGTTCTGTCATTCAAATCACCATTCATCATCAATGCTACTGCACAAAGCTCTAACACTGACACTACAATGGATTACATTTTTGGCAGCTGTCCTTACAGATTTTCATGAATGTAGAGCCTGTCCTTCTAGACCCACTTTGGATCTAGATGTCCAATTTTCTACAGCATAGAGTTTCTCCTAGTTTTCAGTCTTTTATTCTTGCAGTTTACTTTTAAAAACAGTGGGCCTTATTAAGTTGTGCATGGTCATATCTACTCATTAAATGATCATGCACAAATTTCACTAATAGTTTTTATTCAACAGAATTATCATAGGTGTAGCTGTACAATCCTCATGTCTGGTAAGAGTATGTGTAAACATGAGCACAATAGTGTCTAACTGAAACAACCTGAACAAAAATTTGATTAACTGACCAAAATTATTATCAATATCATGTATAATGTCAATAATAAGAATAATAATAGATAATAACAATAACCCTGAGTAGAAAAGGAAAGTTGGTGGCTAAGATGTAGCTAGAGATGTAAAGACTAATACACTGTGACTTTGTTTTATGCTACTGACACCACCCAAAAAATAAACAATAGAAAACACAGCTAGTTTAGAGGCATTAAATACCCTGCAATTATACAGCATTTAAATATGTATTTTAGGAAAATAAATGATACTACACGATCACTTAATTCTATGTCTTGAACTAAGACGCTTCACATTTTATTCTTCTCAATCATCATAATTTTAACACTAAAGTTTGGTCAGTAAGGAGAACAACGCACCCAGTGCTTAACCTCAAACTTCACCTATGAGCACAGTCATTGGCTCATGAGTCACTGAATGTTCCTCAAAAGGTCAAATCTGCGCTATTTCTTTTCATTACTTTGCATAAAGGCCATTGTGAAAATCATATAGGACTATAACACATTTTCAGGTTAGATATGATTTTTTTAATTAGATTTCATATGATTTTGATATCACAATGGGTTGGTTTTCTGTACAACAATTAAGCCTAATTCTGGCTATACTTTGGCTCTTCATTCCAAAGTCTTTGTACACGATAAAAACCATTCTGTTCGAGTTCAGTCTTAGAGGGCTTAGAATTATATCTGTAGTTCGTACACGAGTACTAGAATCTTTAGTTCCACAGAACAGCGCTTTTTCTTTTTGCCAATAGTGCCGCACTGGAGATTTCCTTGTGATATTAGCAGTATTACATCACCAGAATGTAAAGTGTTATGCTCACGTAACATACTAATTTTAGCATTATTACTTTGTACAGAGTTGGCTAAGGTGGAAAACTAACACTAATACTGTTAGCCTATAATGCTTTACACTATTTTCACACTGTTCAGAGAAACATATAAGCTTTGCTTGATTCTACACATGATTCTGTGTAACTTAACTGTCAACATTTGTGTGAATGTGCGATTTATATGTATGCAATTTATAAATCAGCCACTGAATTAAACTAGCAAGCTAGAGAGCTAATTAGCCAAATTAGACACTTTAGAGTGCTATAAAATGACCAAAAAGTTACTTAAATCATGAATAACGTTTGTTATGACTGTTGCTGTCTTTCAAGCAGGAGAAAAATGAGATTTACAACCGTTGGAACTAAGTTCTCTTTGTTCTTGTTCGGCTCAGTTCTTGCTATTGAATATGCGAGGAAAAATGCACTGAAAAAGTAACCTCTACAATATATTTTAACTGCCTTCCAAAAACAAAAAGCCCATTTATTTAAGAGTGACTGTGTGCCTCTCTTGATACTCTAATAGGACATACCAAGATGTCTAGTTTTGATCCTTGAAAGTGGTTTCCACAAAACAGCAAACAAAAGACCCTCAGAAGACAGGATCCTTTCAGTGATAAAACGTTCAATTGTAATGCACTGTTTGATTTTTTTTTCATTAAATTCTCAACAATATATTCCATCCATCCATCCATTTTCCAAGCCGCTTCTCCGTCAGGGTCGCGGGGGGATGCTGGAGCCTATCCCAGCAGTCTTCGGGCGGAAGGCAGTATACACCCTGGACAGGTCGCCAGTCCATCGCAGGGCAGACAGACACAGACAGCCACTCACACACACACTCACACCTAGGGGCAATTTAGCATGTCTAATTGGCCTGACTGCATGTCTTTGGACTGTGAGAGGAAACCGGAGAACCCGGAGGAAACCCACGCAGACACAGGGAGAACATGCAAACTCCACACAGAGAGGACCCCGGCCACTTGGCCGGGGAATTGAACCCAGGCCCTCCTCGCTGTGAGGCGACAGCGCTACCCACCACGCCACCGTGCCGCCCCTCAACAATATATTGAAATTGTAAAAGCCTTAGTAAACCAGCACCTTAATCCTGGCTCCATAACATACAGTATACAACAACAACAAATCCTAAACTAGGCAATGCAGTCAGCTCAGTGAGTACTCTGAAATTCACTTGACACTATCTTCATCCTTCTCATTTAGTCAAGGTCCATTCTTCTGATATCACCTCTTTTCTCTCACTCCACCAGAGCATCTCCAATCATAATTATGTCTCCACTCAGGCCTGGCAACAGTGTGTGTGAGAACTCCCTGTAATGGGTCATTTTTGAGTTTCTCTTGGCGCCTCTGTAGTCAATCAAATCTCAGGAGCTGTGCTAGCTTCTAGCTCCAGGCTGAGATTCACCTCTGCAGACTGACATTTATGTGTCGGAGACACAGCTGTTAGGGTCATCGAGTAAAGGACTAGGGGGATTTTAAAGACAGACCGCATGTCACTTCTTCTTAAATTCTTAGCATGGTATGAATAATGTTGTAGAGAATATTCTTAGAGGATGTCTAAAACTCACAGGCTTAAAAACATATTTTTTGAAATCCATTCATGATGGAGATATACATGGTTCCCAAAGAAAACTTTCTAGAATTACTAACTATTATATATATATATATATATATATATATATATATATATATATACAGACAAACACATAAGCCAAGTAAAAGTGGAAGGTCTCAAAAAGCAGCACATAATGCATCATTCTAAAGAAATTCAATCACACATACAAAACAAAGTCACTGAGATCTACCAGATTGGAAAGGGTTATAAAGCTATTGCTAAGGCACTAGGACTCCAGTGGACCACGGTGAGAGTCATTTTCCACAAAACCATAAAACCAGGAACAGTCATAAACCTTCCAAAGAGTGGCCGCCTACCAAAATTTCACAAAGAAAGCATTAATGACTCACCCAGGAGGTCACAAAAAAACCCAAATTAACATCTAAAGAACTGCAGGCCTCACTTTCCTTGGTTAAGGTCAATGTACACAATTCCACAATAAGAAAGACACAGGGCAAAAATGTTACCCATGAAAAAAAGCTGCAAGGTGCAAATCACTGCTGACCAAAAAGAACCCAAAAGTTTGTCTTGCATTTGCCAGAAAACATCCAGGTAACCCCAAAGACTTTTTGATAACATTCTGTGGACTCATGAGTCAGAGTGAAACTATTTGAAAGGCATGGGTCCCATTAGATATAGTTTAAAGCTAAAACCACATTCCACCATAAGAGCATCATAACAACAGTCTGGTGGTGGTAGTGTGTTGGTCTGGGGCTGCTTTCCTTTTGCAGGACCTGGACAACTTGTCATAACTGATGGACTCATGAATTCTGATCTCTATCAGAAAATCCTGAAGGAGAATGTCCGCCCATCAGTTGGTGACCTAACGCTTAAGTGCAGTTGGCTCACACAGCAGGACAATTATCCAAAACACACAAGCAAGTCCACCTCTGAACAGCTCAAACGATACAAAATTAAGATTTTTTAGTGGCTGAGTTAAAGTCCTGACTTAAATCTCATTGAGATGCTGTGACAAGACCTTAAATGGGCAGTTCACAACAGTGGGCTAAAAAAAGGTTATTAGTTTCAGGAACAATTACCTTTTCACATGGGCGATATAGGTTTTGAATAATCTTTATCTTCATATTTAATCTGAATCTTTATCTTCAGTGAATGGAATGATCATTTAAAAGCTGCATTTGTGTTTTTTTCTGTTTTTATCTTATTTAGTTGGATGACCTGAAACATTTAACCAAACATTCACCAATTAACTTCTTTTCATATATATATATATATATATATATACTGCTCACAAAAATAAAGGGAACACTTAAACAACACAATATAACTCCAAGTAAATCAAACTTCTGTGAAATCAAACTGTCCATGTAGGAAGGACAATCAATTTCACAGCTGTTGTGCAAATGGAATAGACAACAAGTGGAAATCATTGGCAGTAAGCAAGACACACTTGCAAGGTCAAGGTCACTTTTGAATGTTGGTGGTACTTTCACACTCGTGGTAGCATGAGACGGACTCTACAACCCACACAAGTGGCTCAGGTAGTGCAGCTCATCCAGGATGGCACATCAATGCGAGCTGTGGCAAGAAGGTTTGCTGTGTCTGTCAGCGTAGTGCCCAGAGGCCGGAGGCGCTACCAAGAGACAGGCCAGTACACCAGGAGACATGGAGGAGGCTGTAGGAGGGCAACAACCCAGCAGCAGGACCGCTACCTCCGCCTTTGTGCAAGGAGGAACAGGAGGAGCACTTCCAGAGCCCTGCAAAATTACCTCCAGCAGGCCACAAATGTGCATGTGTCTGCACAAACGGTTAGAAACCGACTCCATGAGGATGGTATGAGGGCCCGACGTCCACAGATGGGGGTTGTGCTCACAGCCCAACACCATGCAGGACACTTGGCATTTGTCAGAGAACACCAGGATTGGCAAACTCGCCACTGGTGCCCTGTGCTCTTCACAGATGAAAGCAGGTTCACACTGAGCACATGTGACAGACGTGACAGTCTGGAGACGCCGTGGAGAGCGATCTGCTGCCTGCAACATCCTTCAGCATGACCAGTTTGGCAGTGGGTCAGTAATGGTGTGGGGTGGCATTTCTTTGGAGGGCCGCACAGCCCTGCATGTGCTCACCAGAGGTAGCCTGACTGCCATTAGGTACCAAGATGAGATCCTCAGACCCCTTGTGAGACCATATGCTGGTGCGGTTGGCCCTGGGTTCCTCCTAATGCAGGACAATGCTAGACATCATGTGGCTGGAGTGTGTTCTGGCCCGCCTGTTCCCCAGACCTGAATCTGACTGAGCACATCTGGGACACCATGTCTCGCTCCATCCACCAACGCCACGTTGCACCACAGACTGTCCAGGAGTTGGTGGATGCTTTAGTCCAGGTCTGGGAGGAGATCCATCAGGAGACCATCCTCCACCTCATCAGGAGCATGCCCAGGCGTTGTAGGGAGGTCATACAGGCACGTGGAGGCCACACACAATACTGAGCCTCATTTTGACTTGTTTTAAGGACATTACATCAAAGTTGGTTCAGCCTGTAGTGTGTTTTTCCACTTTAATTTTGTGTGTGATTCCAAATTCAGGCCTCCATTGGTTAATAAATTTGATTTCCATTGATGATTTTTGTGTGATTTTGTTGTCAGCACATTCAACTTTGTACAGAACAAAGTATTTAATGAGAATATTTCATTCATTCAGATCTAGGATGTGTTATTTGAGTGTTCCCTTTATTTTTTGAGCAGTATATATATATATATATATATATATATAGTTAAATAAATAAGAAGGTGCAGGCCAGTGTGGACCAGCAGTGCCTATGTAGGTCAGTGAGAGTGGAGGAGTTCCCATGGCGATAAAGCCGTGTAAATTTAGTTGTTTTGGCCTTTGCGTGTCTTCCTTCCTGTCGCTAATACAAACTCCATCTGCTTTTCACAAGCAGTTGATTTTAGGGCAAAGCACATATTTTGCAGCGGGCTTATTATTATGATTACCCTGACTATATTATAAAGATAGTAGTTACCATCGCAATTTCATCATGCTGATTGTTGCAAGTCCAGCTCAATCAGAAATTATATTTGTTCACACAGAGGATCTGCTGTTCACTGCAGGAAAAGTAGCAGCACATTTTTATTTATTTATTTATTTTTCCCCATGGGCAGCAGTAGTGAGTAAATTACAAATCTATGTAGCTTAGGTTTATACCATGCATGATGAATCTTCTGCCGGAATCCCAGCCAAAAAGAGGTTCACAGTGCAAGGCAGGGGTCTGCAGTGATTTATCATTCAGGAAAAAAGGACTGAGGAAGCTTCCTTGTGTAATACTGTCTGTGATCAGCCCTTTTTTCGTTTAGATGCAGTAGTGTATTCCTTAAAAGAGCAGCCCAGGAAAGCTGAGGAGACAATGGAATTATTCTTGTCAAAATTGGTCCCTTGACTGCTGGAGATTTTGATGCAAAGCTGCAGTTGGCTTCTAACTCTGTCCTTTTTCTGGGTCAGTGTGCAGTTGTCAGCACTATAGCTTTGGGACATAGGCATCACAGTGAGGCCTGAATTGGAGTCCAGCATGCGTCTGATGTGTGGGCAGAGTTTTTTTTTTTTCCCTCTTTGCACTGGACGTACATCCAAGTGGTGTCATGAACTCTTAACAGAAAGTGTTCAACACATTACTCAAGCACAGCCACAGCCCATGGCACTCAACCATTTGAGTAAAGCAGCGGATTTACAGCTGTAATGAAAATGCAGACAGTCAGAGATATTAAAACTGTGCGCCAGTGCTTTAAATGCCAGGTGAATAACGCTTCTCCCGGGTCCTTCTCTTTTCCCTCAGGTAATTGCTATGTTTAAACAGCTTGCTCCATTAGTAAAACTCAACTTAAAAAAAGAAAGACAGAAAACAAAAAAATGGTTTGCCTCAAACTACACTATGTGGTTATCTCAGAACACTCCAAGATGGTCTTTTTACAGGAATACTTCAGTGTTTTTCAGCCTGTTTATCTGCATGGTGACGCTTTTTTTTCTAGCCCCTTAAATTCTAGGTATTAACCAAGTATGTATGAGGTGTAGATGTCAAGGTACTAAATAGTGATTTTCAGTAACCTTATTTGGACCTGATTTGGACTGTTTTTTTTTTTTTTTCAAAAACAGTTTAACCTAACTACACCCAACAGATTCTAGATATTAACACAGCAAGTGTGTATAAACCTCAAAAGTTCTTTTGGGTAAAATGATGGTAAGTACCAAGTCTTTTTCATGGAACTACCTTGTACGTTTTACCCCAAAAAATAATTGTAGAGTACTATGGAGTTTGTACTACACACTCACCCAGTTAATACTGGAGCTTGTAGGGCATTTGGATGTTACATAGCTAAATGTTTTATAATTTATAATCATGTTACCAAAAATATCTAGTACTTTGAAATTTCTACATTTGTACACAAAAAGTGACTGGCCTACCAAAATTTCACTAAGAGTGTATCAGCAACTCATCCAGGAGGTCCTAAAGGAACCCAGACGGACATCTAAAGAACTGTAGCTCTCACTTGCCTCAGTTTAGTCAAGTCAAAGTTTATTTATATAGTACTTTTCACAACAGGTGTTGTCACAAAGCAGCTTTACAGAAAAGTGACAAGGAAAAACTCCCTAAGAGCAAGAAGAAGAAATCTTGAGAAGAACCAAGACTCAAAAGGGGAATAGATCTCTTCTGGTCGACACCGGATAGTAAACAGCATTAGCCTAAAATATTAGAATACAAAGGTCCATGTATGTGATTCCACAATAAGAAACACTGGGCAAAAATGGCACCCATAGAAGAGCTGCCAAATACAAACCACTGCTGACACAAAAAGCGCAAAGGTTTGTCTTACATTTTCCAGAAAACATCTACGTAACAACCCCCCCCCCACACCGCAACCCCCCCAACCCCCTTAATTCTGCTCTCTATTAGAAAATCCTGAAGGAAAATGTCTGCCTATCAGTTGGTGACCTAAAGCTAAGGTGCAGTTGAGTAATGTAGCAGAACAATGACTCAAAGCATGCATGCATCTACCATTGAATGGCTCAAAATATAGAAAATTAAGTGGCTGAATTAAAGTCCTGATTTAAATTTCATTGAGATGCTATGACAAGACCTTAAATGGGCAGTTCATGCTTGAAATCCCTCCAATGTAGGCATATTAGAACAGTTCTAGTTAAAACAGGGATGTGCATACTGACTAATTTTGATATTTGAGTCACAATAAGAGTTCATGAATGTATATAAAGCTTTAAAAGGATTAGACGTGCCTTTATAGGTGACAACATTAGTGGTGCACAAAAACATAGAAGCATGCAGAAGAATATGCATAATTTCTTTTTTTATTATTCAAAATTCACCAAGGGAGGGAAATCAGTAGGTTTTTGTGCTATATGAGAAATGGGTGCTGCCTCTTCAGATGAGCTAATGAGCTAACCAGTATTACACTGAATGCTAATAACAACTCATTATCTTTTACACAAGTACTTTTCTACTCTTCTCATCAGTGGAAAATGTACCAATATGTTACTAACCAGAGAAATCTGTTTTCAAGTCAACAGGTTTTGTGTTCTTTCAAAGAATATAAGAAAGTACATCCCAATGAAAATCTGTGGTAATTGACCATGAGCTACAGATAGAGCAGAGAGAATGAAGGGTAAAAAATGCTGAAGTATTCCTTTAAGACTGCTCTGGAATCTTACCAAAGCCTCAGGCATCTGAAAGACACTGAGGTTAAAAGATGGTGAGATTTTCCAATCTTCTGATGCACCTTATGGTGGATCACTGCATGTAGTCACTCTAAAATCTTCCCAGGCTTGTAAAAATAAAAATCTTTGAATCATTTTAAAGCTGCTTAACCTACTGCAGCACAACTGAGAGCAGACACCTAAGGCCTAGTTTCGGCTGGCAGGCCTACAGCTAACTGTGAGGACTCACAGATGGGCAGGTATCGAGGTGGATAATCTGCTCAATGAGAGGTGGCAGGAGGATTTATATTGTTGCAGAAAGGAGAATAAACGTCACAAAGTGTACCAAACCACTGGAAACAGAAAAACAGATTTTTGACCATTACTTAAACATGCATCCTGACCAACTGGTTAAAAAGGGAAACATTGAATTGTCCACAAGAACAGAGGGTGAACATAAAACAAGTAAGACCAACAGTAAGTTGTAACTTTTTTTTCCTTTCTATTCTTCATGTAAAATTATTCTGTAAATTTAACCTCTTAAAAAAGCCTAGGTTTATAATTCTATTCATCTTTAGTTATCACAGTGGTTTGATGTTAAATGCCTCATTCTAGAGAAACCAATTCTATTCTGAATTGTTAACAGTGGTGGAACAGAAACCAGATGTCAGAAGCATTTAATGTCTCTAAAAACTGCACCACAGGACACTATTGCATAAAATATTTATTTAATTTGCCTTATCCTTAATAGAAATGGCTATCCTTATGTTGTAGACATTGAGACTCCTGGTTCCCTTCAGCACCACTGTTAAAAAATGTAATTCGATAATTTTCTCCACAAAATTTAAAGAGTGAGGAACTGATGTGAGGACCTACACAGGGAGCCTTAGAGTCCAAGTCCAATCTTAGTCCAGAAATACACTTTTTCAACACACAGGAGGTTCTTGAGACATTCTTTAGTAAAAGCAATGATTATAAAACTGTTTGAATGTGGAAATAGTTGCATATTTGTTTGCTTGTTTAGTTGATTGGTTGGTTATTGTCATTTTATAAAGTAGTCTACATGTAATAACAGGATAATCAATTAAAAAAATCTATTTGGACAAAGCAACATATTAAAACAATTAGTAAACCATGGTTATTTCAAGAATGCGGAGAAACTGTTATTTAGCATTCTGTCTTAAAGCTAATATTTATATAATATTATATAATATTATATATTAAGGTATATATTATATATTAAGGCATATAAATTTTATTAATGTTACAACACACACACACACACACACACACACACATAAATATATATATATATATATATATATATATATATATATATATATATATATATATATATATCATATGTAGCATTAAAAAGTGGGAAAAAGAGTTTTTTGGGGTTCTAAAATTATAATATAACACTAATAAATTACACAGAGCCTGTTTGCTAAGAGTGTATGGTTAAGAAATCAGCCCTGAATCTTATTTCTGTTAGTCATCATAGGCCCATATATCCAAAGGTGAGATTCACAAAGGCCATCCTGTGCCCAGAGCAGACAGGCTTTCATCATCAGCCAGTCTTTCATGACGACATCCTAAGAGATGCTGACTTCTTGAAATATAAATATGTACTTTGTGCCCCTGAAGGGTCAATGGAATCAATGAGCCCCTGGGAGCTAGCTGTCACATT
Organism: Pygocentrus nattereri; assembly: GCF_015220715.1. NCBI lineage: Eukaryota > Metazoa > Chordata > Actinopteri > Characiformes > Serrasalmidae > Pygocentrus > Pygocentrus nattereri. Next base: position 14,353,158 of record NC_051217.1, read on the forward strand.
AAATGTGGGAACAGGACACACAGAGAGAAGAAGTGAAAAGGAATAGCATAGATTAGCTTGACGGGAATAAAGATTCCCCAGACGGGGCAGGGCTGACAGGTACTCACACACAGACAGATCCTTGTAAGAAGTCACTAATATTAGAACAATACTGTGAGGAGAAAAGTATGATATATACATATATATATATATATATATATATATATATATATATATATATATATACAAAGGCAGTCTAATGCCTCTGTAATGTGTTTATTAAGCCCCAACAAGCTACTAGCTGTACATTGCTAAATTAAATTAATTATAATCACTAACTAGATAAAATTATGCATTTTCTATTGCACCTTTAATTATTTTATATGGCTTATTGAGCTAGTAGCTGGTAATTAACCGGTTGCACTTTACTACTTTATTAAAGAATAACCAGACCAAATGATCACCTTCTTAAATATAAATGTTGACTAGAAATTCAAGTATTTACAGTTATTGCTTAACAGAATAGAAAAGAGAACCCAGTTAATTACAAACTATAGGTTAGCGCATTATAATGTTTGTCTTTTATAAAGTGTTAACATAATTTTTTTTTTCTATTAACACTTTATACATTTTTCTGTATACTTTCAGAGATCAGTGTCTGTTACAACGATGATGATATATAATTCCTCATGGTTACATTGCCATTACATAAGATGATCAGTGAGTTGCTACGTGCAGAGATTTTAGCCTGAAAATTATGCCAAGTTATTGTTTTAAAAGTTGACTAGCATAAGGTATAAATGATACGTACACATAATCACTCTATCAAACCTTTTCATAGCATGAGGATTGAAACTGCCTTTATTGTTCTATATACAAATGTAACTGTGCAGCCTTTTTGGAAGGAGACATATGTCTGCACTGCTAGTGGCACAAAAAGAAAGGCCCCCCCTGTGGACTGCAGCACATATCAGAGCTGATTGCTGCTCTCGCTGCTTCCTGATTACTCTCCCATTGGCTGTCAGTGGCGTGTCGCTTCCTGCAGCGGCCTCCTTTTTGTGGGCAGCACCTGAGAAGTTTCTCCCGCTGAGGCAGAAACTGGCTTGCATCAACCTTTCCGCATCCCCGCCAAGGAACACATATGTCTGCCTGTTTATTCTCCAGCCAGAGCTAGGGGCGACGGCCTAGGTAGCAGCATGGTGTCGACGCATCCGAGCTGACTTCTTCCTTCACAAGCATACTCCGATACAAAAGCACACACATCAACCAATGGCCCATATAACTCACAGTGTAGTGTGTCATGCAAGGTACAGAGCATCATCCACCCATACGGAGCACTGTCAGCCTCCAGTACTATGCATCCCTTTGAAAGCTAATGATGGAAACTGGTTCAGTCTGGAATGAATGACCAAGGTTGCGTAAAGTTCAACTGCTTCAAATGCAATCTTACCATACATGTGACAACTTACACAACTGAATTACGGGACATATTTTGTACATGACAATGCTGTGCAAAAGTCAAGAGTCACTCAAGTCCAAGTTACTGGTGTTGGAGTCCCAACTTTCTGGATTTTCTTGAGTCGAGTCCAAGTCATATGACTTGAGTCCACACCTCTGGTTGTTTGTCCTTCCACTGTGAGAAGACAACACTATGAGTTTGAAGGATGTGTAGCTGTCAAGAAGTCTCAGAACAACAGACCAGCCATCCAGACCTCACTGAATGTGTCTGGGATTACTATGATCATTAGAAGCAGAAAATGCAAATAACCTCTAAGACTAAACTGTGGAAGTGTGGAAAAACATTTTAAAGATTAAAAAAACCTGAAAGCAAGACTCTGAAAAGAATAGAGGCTCTAGAAATGGCAAAAAGTGGACACAATAAATAAAATTATATTTAGTTGTTGAGACATTCTCTGTGCATTATATAGTTTCAGAATTTGCATAATACTGTAGATTCCTGAAGTCTCATGTGTTAAAAGACTTTAACAGGAACAGAGCGCATCAATACATCAACATCTTTCCTCAGGTTAACACAGCATACAAGTATGAATGATAACACAGACGCATTCTAATTGTCATTCAAACCTGTCACAGATAAGATAAAAACGAAGGTTATCGCTGATGCTGCTTGGCCTATAAGATTTGTAATGCCCCAACCTTCATAAACATTCCAGGTAACCCTTCATGAGATATTTGGAGGTTGTAATAGACCCCCTACACACACATAAAACCCACCGCTATGCTGTGCTATATCTTACAAAAGAAATGTTGGTACAAAATACGTCTTCCCAGGCAGGAAAGTGTACCAGGGGCCTGCAGATAGATAGCTAAGTAGTCACAGAGTGGACTTGTGACTTTTCATGACTCCTGCGACAATAGCTTGCAGCGGGTTTTCTGTTTCTGGGTGAGGGGAGTTAGGGTCCATTTTGCTTGATAGAGCACTGAGGTTTGGTCATTGCTTTCCCAGTGTTATTGCAATAAAGGTATAACATATGGGCCAATTAGAACCTAGAGAGGCCACAGTGCAACAGTAAACATGCAGCAAATCCGTCCCAAATCCGCCGCTGACCACAAAGCATCCACTTCCCTCATGGTTTGTGTCAGGAAGGCTCTGTGGCGTAAGCGTAAACAAGCTCTTAGGAGCACATCATTTCCTTTTAATCTTTAATGACATGCTTAATGCCTCCTCCAGCCACACAACGGTGGGAAGGGAAATAAAGTTGCTTAAAGAGTTTTGCTGCGCACAGCACTACCTTGGACAGGCATTTGGGCAAATCCCCTGCAAATGCACAATCGTTGCTAATCTGGTCTACGAGGAGGTAATGCTTTATTATTAGAGCTATCCATTAGGTTAATGGGATTCAGGTTGTTCTGTTAGCAGGCTTTACACGGAGAGTCTGATGTCTGCCCTCAGAGATATTTGGGGGCGATGTAGGTTGTATAATGTATTACAGAAGTTCCCTGTCACTTAATGAAATAACAGCTTCTGGATATAGACACCCACTGCAAGGCTCTGAAAGTTCATTTAATTAAGCAAAATGAAAACAGATTTGGAGATTACCTCATTTAAGGTTATGCATGAGACTTGATTAGATGAAATTAAAATGAGACAATATGACATTGAATACACTAAATGCGTGTGTGTGTGTGTGTGTGTCTGTCTGAGCGTGTACATGTGCATTTGTATTCCCTAGCTGCTTCCAGGAATGACTTTGATCTTTGATTCCAAATGATGGTGTATTAATTTATCATTGTCATTATAAATTATTAATGATGTACCAAATTTCTTGACCAAATATAATTTGACATTTGTTTATGCTTTTGAATTAACATAATCATGCCAATGATGTTATAAATGTGATAATCACTGAGTTAAGAAGGAGAACTCACAGAATACTAGAGGACTAATTTGCTTTAGTTATGTAAAATTATGAAAATATAATATTTCACGACTTTCCAGCGACTCCTGTAGAAAGATTGAAACATCTTGTTGTTGAACCCATTAACATCCCAGAATTATTACAAACTAACATAATGTTTCTCATTTCAGCCTTAAAGATCTATTTTTGCCTTATCCATCCACATAACTTTATTTCATCACCATCCGGGTGGTCTTTAGGAAACTTTAAACAGGCAGAAGTGCTCTTCCTGGAGATAAAAGCTTTTTTCATGCTATCATTCCATACTATCCTTGCTCAGTGTTTACCTGATGGTGGACTCATGAACACTGATATTAGTCAATGAAAGAGAGGCCTGCAGGTCCTTGGATGTTACCCTGTGGTTCTTTGTGTTTTCCCAGAATATTAAATGCTTTAGTTTTGGAGTCGTTTCTGTTGAATGACCATTCCTGAGAAGGTTGACAGTGGTACTGAGTTTCTTCCATTTGTACACTGTACATAAATAAATTGAGCCTCTTCCAGCATAATGCGTGTTGGCAAAAGTTTTCCTGGGGGCTCCAGAAGTCATCTGTGACTGAGACATGGCATATATTAACAAATATGTGCAGTAAAGACCAGACTTTGACAATGAAAACTCAGGATGATGTTTTTTAAATAGGGTCTGTCCACACCTACACCTGATTGTCATCAAATTGATTCAACTTGCAGGCCCTAACTACCCCCGTATACCAAATTGATAATTGTAGATATTTTTACATAGTTTTGCCAACTAAAATATACAATTTTAGATTAGCCTGTAAAATAAATGATTAAAAACTACATAATTGCTTACATTATTTGTTTCATCTATTGTTATGACTTAATATTATGTAGCGTAAACCATGTGAACATGGCACTGGAACTCCTGCCTAGGTCTGAAGTTTCTCCAGCAGGGAGCATGCAAGTCATGTTCGTGTCCATCATTTATAGCCAAGAAACAGCAAACTAACAAACACATTTTTATGAGTTTACTACAAAAACAAAGTTGACTTACTCAGTCATTTATGTGACTCTACTAAAATGATTAAGACAAATAAGCTAAACACCATATTGAACCCAGCTGCACTGAACTGTGCTTGTATTTCACTGTTGATCTGCTGTGCAAACTGTTTGAACCCTTTCCCCACCCCCAGATGAAAAAACTAAGGAGAATTTTCATTTCAGTGGAGCAGTAGATACAGTCAATATTAACGTTACTAGTAAAGCTTGTTTTAAGTGCTTCTTCGGGGTGGAATTCCCAAGACAATACAGTCAGCAATTTGTTTGTCACGCAATAGGATTTACAGTATCTACGAATGTTAAAACAGCTGAATTAAAACTTTGTAAAAGGCCAGGAATTGGCAGTGTCTGCCTTTAAGTTGCTCAAACTGTAACTGGTTTCTTTATTGGCCTTATTTTGCTTTGCTAATTAACGCTACCTACTCATTATATCCATACAGGATTTCTTTAGCAAAGACTGGAAGGTTTACCACAATGTCACACACAGCAGAAGCTGTAATGCCTTTAAGTGTTCTGCTTTCTGGCACTTAGGAACGATTATCTTATTTAATTTATTTATTTATTTTTGTGAAAACATGAGGCTTGAGCAAATATGCTACCATTTCTGTTAGAAATTTACTGCAGCACTTACTCAAGTGAGCACTTGCTCAAAAACCAATAAATACCCATTTACAAAATGTTCTGTAATGCCTCTTCGATGCTTTAGTTCAGCTGGTTTTAGGGTAAAATAAATAAAACTAGTTACAAGTAAAACTACTTTTTCCATGCACCTTTTACATTCAGTGGCTTTACGTCATTTATATGCTGCTTTCAGACTTCTTGCTTTTAAAAAGGTTTGTTGATCTGCTGCTCAAACTGTTTGAATGTGCCTGTGCTGACCAGAGCAGCAGAGCAATGAGGACAGTGTTTTAAGCAATATTTCTCAATGGCTTTATCATTGAAAGTATAGTTAGAAAGAACTTTGACTGTTGCAGACCTACATAATCTTTTGTTTTTGTCTCCTAACATTTTCAGCCCTCATTTTTTTTTTGGACACTTTTGAACATTTTAGCCAAAAAACTGGTGGCGCATCCCTATAAATTACATCATATTATGTCACAATATGCTTTTCTGAGCCCCCTGTGGATATTGTTAGTATTGAAGAACACTAACTGACTGCATGTTTCTTTACAAAGAGAGCAGAATTAGGCTAGAATTAACCTTTTAGTAAAATTTGATGTCAATAATAATAATTTACTCAATATCTGTCAAAATCAGTCAGAAACAGAGACACAGCAAACAGTGTGTTTACTGCACCAGATATTTTTGATATGACTCTTCCTCTTTTCCATCACTTTCATGACAGAAACAACATAAACACCCACCAGCAGAGAATTCTGGTTCAGGGGAATGGGCGTAGAATCAGTTCAGTTCCTTGCTTTTTCGTTTTCCATCTTCTAGTTTCCAAGTTTTGTTTTCTTTCTGAGTCATTTTGTTTTGTTTCTTGCCCCCTTGTTTGGTCACCACTTCTGATGGATATGTCCACTCTGCTTACCATCACCGACTGTTACATAGACCCTGTTAACCTGGACTCAAACAACATAATTTTTCACATTCATTCTGATTCCACACCTTCTTCACTGATACAAACCAGAACCAGTAGTGTCACATTTAATGTATCTTTTCCAACTCCTCAAACAGTATCATGATCTGTAATATGTATCATTAATATGTCTTGAAGTATTGTTATTGTATTGCCGTATTGCCACCCCTACTGTGTATGTAGGCATATGCATGTGTGTAGGTGTGTAGGACGTTTGAGAGTGAGGGAGGTGACAATTTTGTTGGCAGAGCAAACTAGATATAAATCATTAAAAAGACCAAATACCAAAAGGTTTGACATTTCTTCACAATGGAACTTTTTAATTTACATAAGCAGCACCCACCCCCAAATGAAAAAACTAAGGAGAATTGATTCATTTCAGTGGAGCAGTAGATACAGTCAATATTAACATTACTAGTAAAGCTTGTTTTAAGTGCTTCTTCGGGGTGGAATTCCCAAGACAATACAGTCAGCAATTTGTTTGTCACGCAATAGGATTTACAGTATCTAAGAATGTTACAACAGCTGAATTAAAACTTTGTAAAAGGCCAGGAATTGGCAGTGTCTGCCTTTAAGTTGCTCAAACTGCAACTGGTTTCTCTATTGGCCTTATTTGCTTTGCTAATTAACGCTACCTACTCATTACATAAAGTCCATATGGGATTTCTTTAGCAAAGACTGGAAAGTTTGTCACACAACACAAAGATATAAAGGCAGAAGCTGTAATGCCTTTAAGTGTTCTGCTTTCTGGCACTCAGGACCGATGATGTTTTTTTGCAAAAACATGCAGCTTGAGCAAATATGCTACCATTTCTGTTATAAATTTACTGCAGCACTTACTGTATCCTGCTCAAAAACCAATAAATACCCATTTACAAAAAGTTCTGTACTTCGATGCTTTAGTCATTATCCACAAGATTCATAAAAGAAAAATCATTTTTGTAATAATGTCAGTGATTGTGTTTAGTAGGCTTTAAACTTGCACCAGTGCAGCTGTTTTTAGGGTAAAATAAAAAAACGAGTTACAAGTAAAATTACTTTATCCATGCACCTTTTACATTCAGTGGCCTTATGTCGTTTATATGCTGTTTTCAGACTTGTTGCTTTTAAAAAGGTTTGTAGGCCAAATTGCCCTTTTTGGAAAATACTATGGACGTGTCCCCAGTGTCCCCATGGTAAATAATTACCCTGCACCCTGTTCTGAAGGCTGCTCGCATACAGCAGTCCTGCAGCGGCGCACTGTAAATCAGAGGAAAACCCATGAGAGTGGCAACAATGGAAAGTGACACTTCACCAGATAACACCTTACGAGAAGCTTAATTTAATTTTATTACATTTCTGTCTGACAGAGGTATCTTTCAATTTTAATCAGAAAGCCTGATTTTCTGAATCAAAAGAATCTCATTTTGGGGGATGGTGAGATTATATAGAGACCTGCAGCCATACTGCCTTTCTATCAGCGCTGGAGAAAAGTAACAGAGGACTGGCCACAGATATTGTCCTTTATTGAGCACTTCTTTGCTCCATCATCAGCCTTTTCCAAATTGTAATTTCTGTTTCAAAGCGTTAAAGGCCCCTCTTTGCTCCCATTTTAATTACCTTCTTTCTCTACTCCTTGTTTCCTGTCACCAGCAATGAGGAGAAATTATGCCAACTTTAATGCAGTTGAAATTTGTCCCCCAATGGAGAGACCACTCAAACAGATATGCTGTTTTCCCTTTGCAACCATCCACACAGATATTAACACAATAAAAGGCAGGTGGAGAGACACAATACTGAATGCCACATGCTTGTGTTTGCCCAGCCTTGTTTTTTTTCAGATTAAATAAACACAAACAAGCTTTACCACAACATGCCAGCTCGTTTTTGTGACTGAAATGCTGTTACATATCTTAGCTTAAAAAAATTACATGTTATCTCTATTTTTGGCACTTTTAATTATTATTTGTTTTCCATCATTTGAAAACACCAATTGTTCTATACACCATGTGAACATTTAATGATTTATGAACCAACAGAAAATTAAATGGAATAAATTATTACATTAATTAAGTATAAGTATTCAGACCTTATAAACTTAATTACAAGGGTTATAATTTGTACATATCAACCCACATAAAGTCATTACTGAAATAGAGATTTTGTCCAGAGGTGGAGCCTCATTTTAGCCATATCCTGCATTTTAGAGCAGGAAGTGAGACTGCATCCCTGCCCTTCATGGCCACATGGTGAGCAGAGAGATCCTAATCTGATTTGATTGTAACCCGACATCAGTGTGTAACCTTATGAACTGTCACTACTGTCACTACACTAACACATTTGCAGCAATTAAATATACATTTTTTTGTTTTTTAATTAAACATTTTATGATTTTATGTGTGTACAAAGCTGCCTTTGCTAGTCATGTATAGGCTAGCATTTTTGAGTTCTGTTCAAAATTAGCAAAATTGTCACTACTGAAACATCTGGTAAAATTACACTAGTGGTATATTTGTTTTGATAGTGAAAAAATTGTTTTGATAGTGAAAAAAATTGTTCAATCATTTATTTTACTATCTTCAACATAATTAAAGCATAGTATCATTCAAAACAAACATATTTTAGTCTATAGTCTAAATCAGTCAAAAGTCTGAAATGCATTTTCAACTTTGACTTGAACCAATTCAGTAGATTGAGCCATAGACACATATGTATATTCCTTTATAGACACAGTGGTGAGCTGTTCTGTGAGTGACTCGCACTGCTGCACTGCTACAAAAGGAAAATGCCATCAGAAACAATATATTTCATTCTTAATGTTAGGTTAATGTTTAGTCGTTGAAAGGGTTTTTCCCATTGATTTTTTTACAGAAGAATGAAGATGACTGGACTTGTAATGCACTGAAACTTTCACTCTGATTTTTTATGGAACAAATAAAAGCCACAGACACTGGCTAGCAGCCCTTTCTGCTAAAGACGTTCATCATCGACTCGCAGAGGAGCTCTGCAGCAGAACTGTGTGATGGACCTCTTTCAGTTGGGATCTCTTGGACTAAAAAGAGCAAACAAACCACAAGAGCAAAACTCCACATCTCAAACTCATTGTGAAATGGTCCTGGGCTTTGCTGCTCTCCTCCCTTCTGGTGCAAATAGAAACTGTCCTAAATATAGTAAATGTGTTTCTGTAGAAATACCAAAAGAGAAAGATGTGTTGTGTAACATTATGTAAGGTAAGGAGACAGAGGAGTCTGGATTTTGTTTACCTAGAGAGCAGAGATGATACAGAAGTCTGAAATGTACATCTTTCTAAATCATTATACGAGTTCATATTCGCTGCTGTCTTAGTGCTCCAAGTTCATGATCTATTGCAAATGAAATATCTTTAATGGGTGAACATTAATCTCGTTCAGAACTGGTGAACCATGAGATATTGTAGTGTTTTATATTAAATTGAGAAATCATGAGGAAGAAGTGTATCTGTCTTCAGCCTTTAGCTAACGATACACAGATACTTTTTCTTAGCCTAATATCACATCCATTACTAAGTAATTGCTACTTACTTGTGGTTTTATGATAAAATGTTTCGTTTAAAGCAGCGATAAATAAACTTCAAATTTAAAATGGTCAGGAAACCAAGAATGTGCTAGAATTGTAGTGGAGTCTAAAGAGTTTAAGAAAAAACAAAGCTTCAAATGCTAAAAAAAGAAACAAATTTAATGAATCAGTACTCCACTTGGGCCTGTCTTATGTCTTAAACTATCAGTACTTCTCAACAATTTTGTCCCAGTTTAGCAATTTTCCAAATGCCTTATCGATCCAGTCCAAATAATATTATGCCAGCATGCTTCAAATAACACAGAAAAGCAGAGATGATGTAGCATACAACAAGCTGTGGTTGTTGAGGTTTTCGGATGGCAAGCAAGTTTTACTCTGCTTTGCGAATACTTTCCCTGCAAATCTGAGTTTTCTCCTCTCTAGCTGACATGAAAGCATGAAAGTGCTTTTACTCGCCTTGTCACTTGTCATTCAAATAGTTTAAAGATCGCAGTTGGTTACGTGGGTGGTATCTGTCATCTCTTTCCCTATACAAAGAGAAACTGTACAAAAGAAATGGAGCTATAATGCTGTTCTAGTGAAATGACAGGCACTGCTTAATACTCCATGCTGCACTTTGTTTGATGTGCTTCATTCCTACATGTTGAATATTAATGAGAAAAGGAATCCTTAAACAAACTTACTAGTTACTGGCCCAAACTTTTTTTTTTCAGTGGTTAATACCGTCTACAGCATTTATTCAGATTTCACAAGGGCACATGTAAGTGAGGTGTATGTAAAAATGGTGTAAGAACAGTAAAAGTAATAGGCCAGATCTATTACAGATACACTGACAGTATATGGCCAAATCCCATAAAGTGACTGAAATTACTTAAATGAAATGCAAAGCTTCCTTTTTTTTCACTCCAGATTGTTTCAGCCCACCTGTGAAGATGCCCTTGTAGCCAATGACAGTTTAAATGGTGGTCTGCTTGTCTGATTGTCTGAGGGTAAGATAAGACCGGCAAGGTCACAACCAACACATCTGTTGTGCCATTCACCTTTGCACCAACAATCGAAAGGTCTTTGTCTATTCAATGCTAACCCATGTAGCAGTCTAATCTGTTTTGGTCACATTTCAAAACAGAGGACACAGAAACAAACTCAGCTTTGTGTTTGTTAAAGGACAAGAAAAAGGAAGAAAAGATAATAATACGAAGGCGTGTTTTTGCAGCTTAATAACCTTGTTTGTTCCAGAGCTACCCACACAGCAGGCCATGGGACATTTTGACGGAAACAAATGCTTAACATGATACTTATCAAAAAATGCTTAATTAGCCAATTTGTTTTGAGCAGGAGCTACGCTCCCCTCCAACCGACATTTATTTGCACAAACGATGACTGATTAAAAGTTTCCAAGGGAGTTTGATATATATATTGCTACCAGGAGTGTTAGGTCCTCTGAAAGTGATCAACTTTCACAGTGTTAATCAGTGAAAACGACTCCACAAAACCTCTCTGTTAAAGCGTGGAAAGAAGATGCACATTCAGATGCAAGCTTACTGAAAATGAACTCAAGTGAGGAAAAGCTCAGTGCAGCATTTCCACCTCGCCACCATCATGGTGTACTGCTCAATGTAATTGTGCCTGGTAACAAGGAAAGACCATAAAACCAGAGACGCTGACAGTACATCACTCAGTTTGTGCCTGCTTGAGGGAAACAGCCTATATTCAGCCTGTGTGAAGGAACGTCATGGCGTTTCGTGGGATGATATAGACATAGAACCAGCCAAGGCTTCTTTGTTTTTTCCAGCCTATTGCATTTTTGTGATTGCCTGTTCGAACTGCTCAGCTGAGCTCCTTAGAGATAAACATCTGGGAACTTCCACACAGAGCAAACAAAACAATGCTATGAATGGGGAGGATTTCAAATATCAGATGGGTCAATACTGAGCAAACATTTTACACATGAGCCTGCTGATCCACAGAAACTAAACAGAGAATAAAGAGGCATGCTTGAGATGATTGGAAATCAGGCACATCTCTGAGAGAGCTGATTTCAAATTCCTTGTTTAAATCTTAATTTTTGCAAGCAAATGACTTCATCAAGGCTGATTAATCTGTCTCAGACTAGTATAAAATCTACTCTCAGTTTCTAAAATGCACTTTCTGTAGCTTTAACTTTTTAAGTAGCTTTAAATGGCTCATATCAAGGAATTTTCTTTTTTTAATAAAGGACTTTAAAATATTTTGCTAAAAATGTTAAAGTTTCAAAACCTGCTATTCACTTCCCAGCCCATATGGACCATATATGCAAACTACCCTGTATAAACAACCTGTTTTGGAGTCATTGTTTCTGTGATGTCACAACTATATAGCTATATTTACATATATCAGCCTATTCAGCCTACAGCAGTTTAGCACTGTCATACACACTCATACTCAAAGAGAGGTTAGAAAAGGGTCACATATGAATGAACTGTTACCATTTTTGGTACATAAAATGATAAATGTTAGAAGCGGACCTCAAAGTGGAAAAACTAAAATGTAAGAAAAACATAGGCCCTTTAAGATATTCACTTTCTATACTAATTATGCACTACATTGTTGCCTACATTGTTGCCTAACATGGACAAGTTCACGACTGCTAGCTTAGTCGTTCTACGGAAATTCAAATAATTTTCAATTGGTTTTATATGAATATGGATATTTGGCGGTGGAATCCAGATTCTATTTACTAGCTCTTTCATTTTGACAGGATGTCTTTGATATTTTCAGGAACTAAAGCCCAAGAGGCTGATATGTATTTGTGTGGGCCTTTTAGGTCTAATTTGAGCATGTTTTCAACTGGGTCTATTTGTAGCTTATCACTGTGTTGAAACACCTTGGTGCTTCCACTTAAACAGCAATGTGAAGTCCTATTCACACGAAATCATCAGTGACATGGATAATTATTACCGACATTGCTGTTCCATGTAGATGAGATTACTGTCTTGGTAAAATCTACTGGGTCTGAATGACTCTAGAATGCAAGTGTCACTGCAGTTGCCTGTTAATGTAGCATAACATCCATTTATGGAACTATATGTGTGTCGCTTACAGCTTAATAAGCATCATATGTCAGTGAAATTACAGAGGTTGCTTTCACTCAGGATTAGAATATGAATAAATTGACAAGTAATCTACTTTTTGCTCAGTAATATTTACCAAGGGCACCAGTAAAAGCTGCTGAATGACAATTGGACAACTGGACTAATGACTGACCACTCTAATTGGAATATGGCATGAATACCCATTAAGCAATCCCTGTTATGAATGGGCATAGATACGACTGCCACCACCTTTATTTAGCTATACATAAAAGTGCCAAAAATTCACTGGTCATCTATTCAACAGTATTTTAATACTTTTTAACATTTCTTCATAGCATGAAGCATTTCTTCATAGCATTTCTTCTTTTCTTTTGGCCCTAGGTTCACAGCTCTGTGTTGATTTCCAATTCCAGTTTTTTGATAAAATGTGATCAATTCAATAATCATCTAACTCTAAGCTTAAAGAACTCTTTCTGTTAATGAGAAATGTGAGTGTGAAGATTAAAGACCCATATAATATAAAGATTCTCATCTAGCAAAAGAGTTTTCCTTAAGACATGCAAGCAGGGAACCATTTAAAAAGAACATAGGTAAATTAAAAAGTTACATTAACTTATGTTAAAGTTGACTTATGTTGTTATTATATAATAATTTGCTATATAAGTGATAATATACAGTTTATACAGTTTAATATACAATTTATCTTAAAATTACTTCAAATAAATAATTTGCTACTGTTAATAATTGTAATGCAGTATATGTTTTTTAGATTTTATGGATTTTTTTTTTAATTTAAAATGATCTTCCTGCAGAATTTCTGGAGATGTAAACACATGCTGGCGATTGTTATATTGCAGTGGTTATAATGAAAGAGAGGAGTTTATAAAACTGCTGCATGGATTAATAATGTCAGAACAGAAGCTGATATAGTCTAAAGCAGCAACCATAAGAAACACAAGACAGCAGTGGAAGAGATGCACTAGCATACACACTTAAAAATGAGAGTTCTATATAGCACCAAAAAGGGCTTTTCTAATATTACAAGTTTGATATCGTAACAATAGAAGGACTCTATGTTGTGCTGTATCGAGCCTCAAAACAGTTATACATAGAACACATTCTCCATCAATTTGAAAAACCCTTTCATGATGCAAAGGGTTCTTTGAGTGTTCATGGCTGTATATAGAACCGTTTTCTTTACTGAAGAACCCTTGAACAATCATCATGTTTAACTGCGTAGACCACAGATTTGTCTACACCCTGTGACACTTTTACCCATTTTTAAAGCTGGAACTCTTGGCAAGTGTCCAGAAGACTGACCCTCAGAGTCAGTGAGATTCCAAACAGCGCACAGTTCAGTCACTAGATGCTGTGCTTGAATATTCAGTATTCGTGTGCTCCATGTTATCATGTTTCATCTTACTGTTTCTTAATCTTGCCTGTACATAAAACAGGCAACATCACTCCATTGCTTGGCAACCATCTTTTCTTTCACAGGCAGGAAGGTCATATGTGGGTGTTCTGGCCATAAACAGGAGTTCCATAGTAAAACTGCTGGGGTATTGTCATTAAAGAATAATACAACTGAATATGGCAAGGAATTTCTTTCTGTGTTTTTATTGAACCGTCTGGCTTAACTAAGTTGATAATCTATATTTGCAGTGTACAATATGTTATGCACACATAATCTATAATATAGGGTCTAGCAATGAGGACAGTAGTCTCTCCTACAACATTCAATAAATATAATATGAGTAAGTCTCTCATTGTGATAGTTAGAAAGTGCTAACTTCTCCAAAACCAAGTTTTAATGGTAGAACAAAGAAGGAATGCTGTTCTCTATATTGGTACAGTATTAAAAGAGTTTGAATATTGTTTCAACAAAACATACCATTCACTACCCACTTATGTATCCACTCTACTTATCAGTACGTAGAAGCCAAGCTGCAAAACAGCTGGTACTGTGATGTCATGAGAACCAACATTTACATACACTCACTGAGCTCTTTATTAGGAACACTACTAATACTGGGTAAGGCCTTCACTCTCAAAACAACCTCAATTCTTCATGCCATGGATTCCTCAAGATGTTGGAAACATTCCTTTGAGATTCTGGTCTATGTTGACATTAATGCATCATACAATTAGTGCAGATCAGGTGCACTTTCATGCTGCAAATCTTCAGTTCTACCACATCCCAATGGTGTTCTATTGCATTTAGATCCAGTGACTGGGAAGGTCACTGAAGAACACTGAACACATTTTCATGTTCATGAAACCAGTTTAAAACTACTTTTGCTTTGTGACATTGTGCATTATCATACCGGAAGTAGCCATTAGACAGGTAAATTTTGGCCATGAAGGCATACACACGGTCAGCAACTATACTCAAATAGGCTATGGCCTCCAAGCAATGCCTGTTTGGTATTAATGGACCCACAGAGTGCCAAGAAAACATCCCTCACACCATTACAGCACCTCCACCAGCCAGGACTGTTGACACAAAGCAGGTTCATGTCCATGAATTCATACTGCTGTCACCAAACGCTGACCCAACCACCTAGGTGCCTCAGCAGAAATTGAGATTTACCAGACCAGCCTACATTTTCACACTCTTCAACTTTTGGTGAGCCTGTGCGCATTGCATCCTCAACCTTCTGCTCTTGGCTAACTTAATTAGAACCTAATGTGGTCAATGTGGTCTACTGTCATAGGCAATCCACCTCAAGGTTCGATGTGCTGTGGATTCTGAGATGCTTTTCAGCTCACTACAATTGTACAGAGTGGTTGTCTGAGTGATCGTAGCCTTTCTATCAACTTAAACCAGTCTGGACTTTCTGTGTTGAGCTCTCTCATCAACAAGGCTTTCCATCTGTTGTTCCATCATGTTTTTTCTTTATTGCACCATTCTGAGTAAACTGTAGATACTATTTAGTATGAAAATCCCAGGAGATCAGCAGCTATAGAAACATCACTGAGATCACATTTTTTCCCCTATTCTCATGCTTAATGTGAACATTACCTGAAGATGCTGGCCTGTAGCTGCACTACTGCCACACAACTGGCTGATTAGATAATTGCATGAGTAGTTGTACAGGTGTCCCTGATAAAGTGTGTGGCCTAAGTGTATATTCACTCAGGCCGTAGCAGTTTGGCTTTGTCTATTTATACTGAAATTCTGAGGAGTGTTCCAGCTTTGATTGCTGCTTGAATGAGGCACAATGGAGAACAGCCAAGCAAAGCAGAGCTCATTTATTCTTTATCAGTCTTTAAGGCAGTGTAACAAAACAGCCTGTTTAAAGAATAAAGGGAGGTTAAAAGTGCAACCACAAAAATTTATTACAACCATTTTGGAATATAACACAAAGGTTTTAAGTGGACCTCCAGGTTTTAAAAAAAATGGTGGATATAGACCCTTCAATAAATGCATGTGCTATGTATGAATTAATTAAATGAATGAGTGAATGATTAAATTAATTAATGGACGAATGACTGAAGGAGTGCATAACCTTGCACTGAAATTTCTACCAGCTTTTTATGGAACATACGAACATCTGGTGTTGTGCTCCTGTGCATGTAAATTACATTTCCGTCACGGTTAATCAAGATGTAAACACTTTACTCTCAGCACAGGCACACAGCCAGCTATTCAAAGAAACTGTAAAACACAGTGATGAAATATCAAATTTTGATTTATTTTGTTGTAATAGAGGGGTTAATTTTTCATGCATGACCTGCTTTATTATAGGAAGGGCATTTGCATCTGAGCAGGCTAGTAAAGATAAGAACTTGACTTGAAAAACAAGAATTATGTGCCCAAAATAAGAGTGAATGATATGACAAAATTATAGCATTATGCAACAGAGTAAGTACAGGGATATTTCGTTTCTCTGTGGTTTGTGTACAAGCTTGAACAGTTAAAATGCACCAGACAAACAGAAGCTATAAAACTATGAAATATTAAAGCTAAAATCCTCAACTATTGTGGATATTGTTAACATGGAAATTTGAACTGCAAGGGTCCATGGTGCTAGTTGGGGGGATTGTGGACACTTTGGAAAGTGCAGCTAGGAGGATTGATGCCTTATTGTGAAAAATTTCTAGCAGCATCATTGTATTATCACTGGAATTATATTTGCTATGTAGTACTGATTGGTTGTGTATTACAGAGGGATTTTGTTTAATTTTTAGTTAACAGGTTTTGCTACTTGTTTGTTTGTTTGTTTTTTTGGCTACTGTATTTGATATTATTATTTTGGAGCTTTGTCATGAAAAGAAAAACATTTGGTCATTACTACAGTTTAAAATGAGCCATTTAAGAAGAAAGCAATGGTTAAACATTTAATAACTGGTAAAAATAAATCAATAAAACAATGTAATAGCTTGACTGCCTGACATTCTATAAACGTGTTACTGTTCAGTGCTCTCAATTTCTGTAGTAATTTACAGACTCTATATTTCTCTTTCTTTTTATAACACATACAGTTACTCAGCATCATAGGTGTACTGACAACACCCATTATGTGCTCAGAAAAGTGTATCATGACATCATTTATCACAACAGCATATCGTCATATTGCCCACTCCTAGCCTAGAGGTTCTGAGCTTTTACTGAACCACAAAGCCACTGTCAAGTCTTCAGCATTAGAACATTACGCAGCTGCTGTGGCCTTCAGGTATCCTGCTACAGGCCACAATCTGCACTTAGGGAATAGCTATTGAAACCTACCAGTGCAGAGCAAGGCACTCTACAGTTTTCTGCAAGCAAGAGCACTACAGAGAGAGAGTGAGAGAGAGAGAGGGGGGGGGGTAGAGGGAGGACTGAGAGGGAGAAGGAGGCAGAAACAGGACAGAGAGAGAGAGAGAGAAAGAGAGAGTGAGAGAGAGAGAGAGAGAGAGAGAGAGAGAGAGAGAGAGAGAGGTGGGGATGGGAGGGAACACAGAGAGAGGGAGGCAGAAACATGACAGAGACAGAGAGAGAGAGAGAGAGAGAGAGAGAGAGAGAGAGACGGGTGGGGATGAGAGGGAACACTGAGAGGGAGAGGGAGGCAGAAACAGGACAGAGAGAGAGAAAGAGAAAGAGTGGGTGAGAAAAGGGGGACATAAAGGAAGAAGGACAGAGAGAAGAGGGTGGGGACAGAGATAAAGACAGAGAGCTAACAAGAAAGAGGAAGAGAGACAGCACAAAAGAAGACAAAGAGAAAAGGAGTGAGAAAGATTGAAGAATAAAGAGAGAGGTTGTGAGAGAGGGAAACACAAAGAAAGACAGAGATGAGAGAGAGGAGAGCACAGAAAAGACAGGGGCAGAAAAAAAGAAACAGAAAGAAAGAATGAGACAGACAGCGAGATGGAAAGAGAGAAAGAAAATGAGACATGAAAAAGAGATACACAGAATAATGGAGACCATAGAAAAAAGTGAGAGGGACAGAAAGAAAGAGGGGGGAAAAATGAGTGAAAGACAGAGAAAGAAAAAGAGAAGGGGAAGGGGCAAGAGAAACAAGGAAAGAGAAACAGATAGAGGGTGGGCAGATTGAGGAAAGATAATTTAGAGGGACAGAAAAAAGGAAAGAGAGGGTTAGAAAGTGAGAAGGAGAGAAAGAGAGGGAAATTACAGGACAGAGAGAGGAGAGAGGGAGGAAGAGGTGATAGGACAGAGAGAGGGAGAAGGAATAAAACAGGGTGAGAGAGTGAGAGAGGGAATAAAAGAGGATGAGAGAGAGAGAGAGAGAGAGAGAGAGAGAGAGAGAGAGATTGATCTAATGTGACGTGTGTGATTGGGCGGATGCACACATGCACAGCAGAAAGCGCTGCACCCAGACTGGCATGAATTGTAATGAGATGTGAACATCACAGCCCAGTAAAGGAGAGGGAAGAGCACAGACCTTACCTGTGAGACAGTGTGTGACATACTAATTCAGCCACATGATGATGCACAAACACATGTCTGTCTATCAAAAAAGTGACTAAAGATGTAGAAACTATTATCATTATTACTATTATTATTATTATTATTGCATTTTACATGCTAGCATGTAGTATACAGGTAGCATATACAGCTAATGTATAGAAAAGTATACACTACACAGAAAAATGCTGATGAGGGAGTGAGTTCTTACTGCTGAAAGTGTGAGTCTGTGTGTATGTGTGTGTGGTGAGAGGGCGTGTATATTGGTCATGGTCACTGAAGCGTGCTATGAAATGCAGCGGTCCACACGGAGGATATTAGGTCCCCTGGTGCTCGGCCCTGGCAGCAGAGTGCACCTGAACCACAGGCTCATGCCTTGCACCTGCAGACACTCTTCTGCTGACAGCCTAACAAGGCCACCACCACACACTGGCTCATATCTCCATGGCTGCTGATCAATTACTCATAAAAACGCTGCAACTTAGCTTGGCACAAGCAGGCACCAGCCACTCCATGCATAACTGTCTGATAAGCACTGCCAGCCCAGGAATTCACAGTATTAGTCAGGAGCTGTAAATATGCCCAATAATGTCATGATTAAAGGAACTATTCAAATGTACACCATTCCCCTTCCCCTGCAGTCAAACAGACAGGACATGTTTAGTGTCTAAACTGTTTTTCTACGTTTCCCTTTTGACCAGTTGCATAGCTACAGTATGTCATGCAGTTTCACAAACCATGTCCAAGCAAGTCTAACTAGACACAGTTTAAGTCAAGTGTGTGATGACTTAGGCATGCAGTTTGCCCTGGAGCTAGTTGGTGAGGTATAACGTAACTGACAGTAATTCAGTGCGAAATGAAACAAGCTTCAGACAATTTCAGACACCAAATATTTCTTGGTTAATTGCATTTAGAGTAATGGAGGAAACTGTAAGGAAAATTAGAAATAGTGATTAAAAATGGGGTTTGTTTCCTTCACTCTGCTGCTCCATTCAGCACAGACCAGTTTAAATAGGTTAAGCAGCAGCAGATCAACAGTGAAAAAATGTCAGCTGCATGGAACTTTTTCACTTTTCCGTCAAGCAACAGTAGACAAGCCTTTTATAATCACTGTTCATGCTGAGTATCAAGAGGGGATACAACAAACAATAACTTCTCCATTATAGGGTTAATACCACTTGAAAATATTACATCCCACTCAATATGTAGAACAAATGTCAACAGCAGAAGTCCCTGCGAGCATAGTGACAAAATCAGTAGCCACAGCTTTTAAGAAGACAATTTTCACACACAATATTTCACAGCATTGAATATTTCACGGTTGCTTTATTTACAGGAAATTCAATTTGGTGCATTGCTAAAATTAATAACAACATTGCTGATGAAAAGAGTTCTTTGCAGCTCTGTACTAGTTCATATCTCGCACAAGAACATAGCGCATTTGAAAAGAGGCTCTACTGCTGAAGATGGGGAATGCATGAGGATGCAAATGTGAGTTTCTCTATAGCTCAGAGGTTGCGCTCTGTGTGGGTGTGTGTGTGGATGTATACATGCATGTGTGTGAGTGTGTGTGTCTTCCAGAAGCTGCACTCTTCTGCATTGCGATTCAGCATGGTGCGCCTTGCTGTCATGCTGTCAGCGCTCAGCCAGCCGAGCTCTCAGACAGACAGGCCAGGCAAATGGGCGCTGTGGACTTCAGCAACATAACAACTGCCTCACACCACTGCCCTCACACACACAAAGCCAGCATCATGCCGAGCCCTCACTGAGGAAACCACAGACCCTCGCCACCCCCAGGGCACATAGTGCCACAAACACATAAACACACCCACACATACGAACACAGACAGAGAGTACATTCAGACACACACCATCAGACACACACACTCAGACACACACACAGAGACACACACATACACATGTTCAAAGATGCATACATCAGATAGACAAGCACAAACAGGCTACAAAATGACAAATGGCTTTATACATGGCGATACACAGAATGACAGACAAAATCGGCGTATATTAGGTTCCACAGATTTCTCAGTATCAGTGAAAATCCCACCAATAAAGCACCATTATACAGAAGAAGGCTGTTTTGTATCATATTGAGAATTTTAATAGCTTCATAATCTTATGCCAGCAAGAGACTGCTGAACTAAAGGCCAGCTTACACTGGACACACGTCTAAAGCGCTTTTAATTGTCTGTGTGAGAGAATGATCTGTTTTAATCTGTGTGCCAGTTGCACATATTGTACCAGTCTGCTGTTTTCCACTCAAAGCATGAACTCCATAGAGTTTCAGTCAAATCACGTGTCTACTTTTTATAACATTTTAAACCATACTGTAACTCATATGTACTAAAATGTTACAGTTTTACAGAGGCTTCAAAGCAGCTCCTGCGCTGTACCAGGAGTAGAGGAGACTCTTCTCTGACACCACCAGATCTGAAAACTCGATTCTGTGATTTTTATCAAAATAACCAAATCTGCTATTTCCACTAACAAGTTTTAAACTTGCTGGAACTATTTAACTAGAATAATTAGACAATAATTTCAAAGTTTAGAAACATAAAAAAGCTGACATTCACATGGAGATAGTTTGGACTGCACTTTGTTATGTTTATTTGACACAGACATATATCTTAAGTGAATTTGGGATAAAAGTTGCCTATTGCCTACCTTTATTACAGAACTATGGGAAAACAAATAAAAAATGCTAAATATTATTATGGTTAAATAAACTAAAACAAGTAAAATACAGTCAAACTTCACTGTAAAAGTGAGGACTCATATAACACAAAAAAAATTGATGTGAGGACAACTAAAGAAAAATGATGGCTATATTATATAAAACAACAAAACTACTCCAAATGCTTCCTGGCTTAACTGATTTTACATGATTTAAGGCTGTGAATTTCTATTGTTTGTTTAGGAATTTTGACAAATGAGAACTGACAGTCACATCTGATGATTTACAGTTGACAACTGACTATCAAATCAGTCAATAAAGCACTCTACAGCTAAAAAATGCTGAAGTGTGTCCAGTATTTAATCTCAAAATTAGGTCAGCTTATATTTTTGGTCACGTGAATGTTTTAAGGCTGAACAATGATATCAGAATCATATCAGCACTGGCAGATTATTGTATAAAAATTAAGAGCATCAGACAGATGTTTTTATAAGTCAAACTGATATTTTTAAACAATATTTGTTGCCGTATGTACAGCAGAACATTTTGGGTAATACTGGATGCCACAATGTCTGCATCTATTCATTTCACCGCATTTGTAACCTCGTATAAGTAAGTATTATCTTTCTCTATTATGCTAATCCAATTTGAGCTAGCCTAAATTTAATTTTACAGTTTATAAAATGTATAAATATATCAGCACCAATAAATATGTGCATGAAAAATAGTGCATACTGGCAGTGGCCCACAATTCCCAGTGCTCTGTAGGAGTTTATGAGCATATCTGAGCATATTCTGTCTTTAGCACTATGCAAATTTCTGCATAAGTTTGGCCTAAAATGTAATGAAATCTTCATTTAGCCCATAAATAGCCAGAGCCTGCCGAGGGGCCCAAAGTTTTATTACACACACAATAGCTCAATCAGTTTGCACTGAAGTCCACGTAGTCACTGAATAATGAGCGTTAGTGTGTTATAAGCCTGGAATTTTATAGGGTTTTTATAGACCATAACAATAGATAAAGAGAACCCAATATAATTATCTAGAATTATCCATTTGGAATCGGGGATATTTAAGGTCAGCAGGTTCAATCAATTTGTTGACTGACAAATTTGTTGACAGTCTGGTGTGGATATTTAAAAAAACATCATCCTAAATTTTCACCATCAAAGACTGTTTACCACACATATATGTTAATGTATGCCATGCCATGACAGACAACTTCTGAGGCCCCTAGGAAAACATTTGACAGTGCTCCTTTTGCTGGAAGAGGTTTCAAAACATCCACTGACATACATATAGCGTACAAATGGAGGAGATTCAGTACAATTGTTACTCTTCCCAGAAGCAGTCATTTAACAAAAAGCCACTACTCCACTACTAAGCCATATAATTTTCTGGTAGATCACGAAGAGCCACAGGATAACTTGTAAGGACCTACAGGGCTGTGTTACCCTGGCTTTCACTGGCAATGTCAGTGTTCATGAGTCCATCAGCAGGTTAACACTGAGCAAGCAGCATGTGTGGAATGACAGCACAAAAATTATGTCCAGGAAGAACACTTCTGCCTTTACAAGTTTCCTAAAGACTACTTGAAAGAGTCAGAAAACTAATAAAATAACATTATGTGGATGAATGAAGCAAAAATACAGGAGATCTTTTTGGATGAAATGAGAAAAGTTATGTTAAGTTATGTGGCAAAAATTGTACAATGCATTCCAACATATCACCTCTATCCACAAGAACTTCATCACCACTGTCAGACATGGTGGAAGCAGTATCATGATTTGGGGCTGTTTTGCTACTACTGGGCCAGGACAGCTTCCACCATTTGAAGAAGCCATGACTTCTGGATCTTATCAAGAAATCCATCCATCCATCCATCCATTTTCCAAGCCGCTTCTCCGTCAGGGTCGCGGGGGGGTACTGGAGCCTCTTATCAAGAAATTCTACTGGAAAATGTTAGGGCATTCATCCATAAGCTTAACCTCAAAAGAATGTGGGTCCTGCAGAAAGACAATGACCCTAGAAACACAAGTTGGTCTACAAAAAATCTCTGAAACAAGAAATTTGGATCTGGAATGGCAAGAGTCAAAGTCAAAAGTCACATAGAAATGTTGTGGTAGGACCTAAAACGTTCATGCAGAAAGCCCACCAACACAAGCTGAAGCTGTTCTGTAAGGAGGAATGGGCCAAGATTCCTCCAAGACAGTGTGCATGGCTGATATGATTCAAGTTACTGCTGCTCAAGGGGGTCACATCACTTACTAAAACACATTCACATACTGTTGTGAACAAAGACATTTAATGTCAGATCACTTTTTTTAACACATAAATGAAAAGCCATATTATTGCTTGGGTTACTTTTTTGTACAGAGGCCTCTTTATCTATGTAGATCTGATCATATTTTATGTGACATTTATGTAGAAATGTAGAGTACTGTGCAAAAGTTTTAGGCATCTAAGCAAATTTTTAAACAATTTACCTCAGCAGTGAGTTTATCACAATATACATCAGAATAAAGTCATATTTATAATTCAAATAAACATAAAAACAATAAAAAGTAACAAGAATTTCTTGGGTCCATATTTTTCCTTGACATCTTCACAGCCGCCACAGAGACTTGTTAATATCATCAATTACATCATGATCACAATTTAATGAAGCACTGATTGGTCAAATGACTGCTGAGATAGGCTCCAGCACCCCTCCGTGGCCCTGAGGGAGAAGCGGCTTAGAAAATGTGTGTATGTGTGTGATTGGTCAAACCAGGAGTTGCTTTTTAACTACATATAGTACTAGGCCTCCTCGAGGAGAGGTTTGAAAATGGCTAAACAAACAAATCCATAAAATCAGGTTTTATATATATATATATATATATATATATATATATATATATATATATATATATAATCATTATTAATTATTATTCTATAAATTTTGTTTACTCAAATATTAACACTTTCTCAGCAAATAAACATAAACTACACAAATAAACAGATTTTGAAAATGTGTCTTTCACACAGTACTGTACATAATGTTAAAGGGTTCACAAACTTTCAAGCAGCACTGTATCTGCGCACCCCTAACATTTTTAGCTCCTTTACATTAGCAACAGTGACAAAATGGCTGTATTGGCCAGATCCTACTTAGAAAACAGCAAAAGAAATCCCAGTGTTTGCAGCCATGACTTGTAGCCCACATTCATAAGCACACACGCTCAGATACATGCACTCAGCCATAGTGTTCGTGATCACACCCGCTTGTGTACGCATAGTGCGGAAGAGTTTGATATTTTCCCATTTCGTTCTAAGTGTAGGCTGTTTTCTGACCAACCACACAGTGCACAAGGTGGAGATAATGCCAGAGATAAGGCCATTACCAAAAGCAGGCACGGCTCAATGCTTTTCTATTACCACCTGCCATGTTCCTCTTCTGCCTCCAAATTCAATCAAAATGCAAAAAAAAATACTCCATGCTACCTCAGAGCTTGGGGTGAGACTTCACAGAGCTACCTGTTGTGTAACAAGCAAAGCGAGGGACTCCTAAGAGCTACAGAGCGAGAGAAAGCAAGAGTGTTAGAAAGACAGGAATGAACAGTGACAGCAAGCGAGAGGCAATAACACTAGCTCAAATGTCTCACTCACTCTAATGACTCTAACCTGTTTTGCTCTTGGAACATATTAAGTGTGTGCGAGCAGCAGAAGAGAAGAGAGGAGAGAAGAAAAGAGAAAAGAGAAGAAAGAAGCCGGTGGGTATTCCCTCTTTTGTTTTACTGCTGTGAAGTTGCAGGACCAAAAGTGAGGCGCAGTGGTGGTGACACACTGATTCAAATATTACATTGACTCTCTACTTTAGGAGCCACTCTCTTCTCAGTACACAGGGGTCCCCCATTCTGTTATAAACAACGGATTTCAGACCAAGGTGGATTTGCTGCTCTGCTTGGAACAATTTGGTTGCTCCATCCAGCACTTTATTTACCAAGAATAAACACAAGGAAGCTGCTTTGAAGCAAACAATGAGCCTGCTGAGGTGCTAACGGATCTAGGGGCTCCATAGGTCCACTGAGAGGGCTAAAAAAACATGTAAAAGCCTCAAGAAATGAAAAATCAGCCCCAAAGATAAACTACCACTGCAGCATTACTAACCTGGGCTCTTTTTTTTCTTAAATTAATTTTTGCTCGAGAGGCATCAGTCGCAAAGCGCTCCCTCTCTGCGCACACACACTAGTGCGGATGTTATCAGAAAGAGGTGTGAGGGCAAAACAGTGCACACTGGCAGAGAGATATATACCTCTAATGCAAACCGGAGATGAAGGCAGACACAGAATACTCTCGGGAGGGAGATTAGATAAAAATAACGGAACAACGGCCGCCGTCCATGTGCCGCGCTCCGCTGTACCGATAATGGATTCAGATTCATGTGCCAAATTCATGTAGGAGAGTGGTAGAAGCAGCAGATATGACATTTTCTAAAATGAAATCAGCTGAAGAAGGAAAACTTCCCTGAGGACATCAAGAAGGTTAACGTGAACCCTGGGACAAGACCACAAGTGTGATGTGTGACACCTAAATCAATTTAGCCTCTCCTTGCTTTCAGACTTCATCAAAAGTGAAAGGTGTTTATCACAGCGAAGATACAAGATCCAGTTTCCAAAAGCTGTCCATACCACAGGGCATGGCATGCTGTGTATGGAATTTGCAACTGCATGTGCAACTACACCCACTGAGACTAGATCTGGAACTGTAACACAGACATTCTAACACTGTCAAGATCAGAAGGTTAGTCTAACAATACAAGCAGTACTCTAACAGCTACAAAGATAAATTTACATGTTAAATTCTGTTACATGCTTCAAATGTCTGTGTTCAGTCTAGAACAGCCATACTGTATGTTCCTCCAATTTCAGCTTACTACCACTGGAAACCTCACAGGGGCACTAAGAGATGTTAGCATTATTGAAAAGGTGGGTTATAATTTTGACCTTTATGCCCCAAATGAAAGACCTAGCTCTTTATTGGGTTATGATTAAGTTGTTAATCGTACAACTTACTCTACATAATTAATTACTCACTCACTACTATGAAACTACAGTAGGATACTATGGCCAATACTGTCTTATAGTTTAAGTTGTTTAAGCAAACGTTCAGTGAAAAATCAAACTTACAGTATTCTCTTTATCCAAAATGTAGTCACATAATACCCAATACACATATGGTGCTCCAAGCTTGCTTCTTCAGATTTTGAATACAGCTACTAAACCATGAATTATGGACAAAAATGCAGCCAAAATTCGGGCTTCAAGATGGCTTTCATTTTTAGAGGGGAAACAAGCATGAATCTGATTGAATCCTGTAAAAAATCTATCCTAAAATACCTCACCCACACACTGTGATGATGTTAGCTGTGTATTTAGTAGTAGTTTTTAGATGCTCATCTTACGTGAACTGTTTTAATTAAAAATAGCTCTTTTTAAAGTTTAGTAACCTTTAAGGAAAAATACTGCTTTGCTTTATTGCCAAAAAGTAGAACCATATTATTTCTTGCCAAGATATTTTTGTCCTACATGTTGGCTTTAGCACATCTGTTGTGATAGTGCTTGGATCAACAGATATTTGCATTGGTTTCTTAAAAATAAGGTTGCTGTCAAAACCAAGTGCTACAAAGAGAACTGCCAGATCCCAGTGGCTCATTAAATACGATGTGTGCTGCTGATGAAAATGATGCTTTGGCAGAGTTGAAAACACAGAGTGGCAAAACACACTATTAAGAACCTAACAAGTTAGTTAAGAAGATTTGGTGGCATCTAATACAGCTGTATGCAATAGTGTGAACACCTTTGGGCAAAAAACATGTTTTGTTTATTTTCTAAATGAAAATAAGTTAACACATCCTCTACAGGAACAAACTCAAACGTGGCTTTTATGTTATGTACTTTAATGATCCTACATGGGAAATTTTGCTGCCTAACTACTAACAGTCTGAGAGCAGCACAGCATTGCCAGCAAGGCAGCGCTGCCTGAGGCATTGAGAATGTTAAGAGCCTTGCCCAAGGGCACAAGCAGGTATGCCCAGTTAGTCCTAGGATTTTAACCCACAACCTTCCAGTTGCTGGCTCACCTCTGCTATAGGCTACTGGCCACTCCTTTTTCTGCAAATTTTAGTGCGCAATCTCTATTTTCAGTTAAACATACTGTATTTGAAAACACTAACACAGGGGTGTCCAATCTCATCTGCACTGGGCTGCTGTGGGTGCAGGTTTTTACTCCAACAAAGCAGGAGGAACTGTTTGAAGACTAAGACCAACTAACTAAACACGTGGAGTGAGGTGTGTTCTAGCTTTAAAGTGAAAACCTGCAGCCGCATCAGCCCTTTGTGGATGACACTGGACAACCCTGCACTAAAACATACAATATAAAATGTGCATAACATTTGCACAGAGGACATTTTATGTTGCCAATCTGTATATTCAGCAAATAAAGTATGCAGAAGGGTGTTTACTGTGTGTACTCACACTTACTTTTCACTCAGAAAATCAATATAACATATAAAATCTGGCCATAGGCACCTAAACACCTAACAAGAGAAGTTTCCATTTTCTGTCTGCCCCCAACCCCAATACACACACACACACACACACACGCATGCACCATGCAGGTTTCATCTGGCTGCGTGATGTGAGGCACTGTGAGTGTTATTTCTGCACTTTCCCTTTGTTCAGGCCTGACCCGGTCTCTCCCTGCAGTCTTTAATCTCCCTAATCACTGGTGAGTTACGCCTCTCCACGCTTTCCCCTCCATTCCATGGGGGACCAATTACAGGCCATTAGAGGGAGAGCAAGACAAAAGCTGGCCAAGGCAGAGAGAGACACGATCGTGATTTAGATAGGGAGCGTCAGCAGAGAGACAGCTGCTTCGGCTGCTTCACAAACGCCAAGACGCACTTTCCATCCAACTTCTCTCCCCTCCTCTATTATTCACACTGATGCGTTCAGAATTGGCAACTTCACTAAGATTGAGCTAGAGTAAGGCACTAATGTCAGATGACAGTTGCTGGTTGTGACAGTTTAACCCTTAGGAGTTGGATATCTTGCCAGTGAAAACAAAGAAATGTTTTGTATCAATTATTTCTCACCCATGGCTTCTTAACAAGCAGAGAAACTGAGTTGAAAGTGCAGATTCAAAACCTTAAATTAATACTATATGTGTTTGTAGAGAATATCAGATACCCTTATATAACCCTTATAACACATTGTCAATTGTTGACATCAAAATGAATGGAGAAAGTCAAAAGTTTAAACTATCAACACAGAATGCAAATCAAACATATATGTAATGTATTTATTTAATGTACAAACAATACATAATTATTTAATTAAAATTTCCTTCTCAATTAGTTAATGTAGGAAACTAAGGGTAGATAGCAATAAAGTCAGATTCAAAATCTATACAAGGTACTAGATTACATGCTCAATGAACACTTCAGATACACCTTCACTGTAAGGAAGACCAAGTAAAATAAAATCTACAAAAATCTGCTTTTCTGTCATATGTATTTGTTGTGAGCTCAGGCTTTTAGAACTGTACTTATTACGAACAAAAGCACATCAATGTTTAGACATTAAGCGATTATTTTAAGTGAAGCCACACTAATGAATAATTAAATAATGCCCACTCTGCAGCGGTAACATTACAGTTGTATTAGGCTACATTCAAATTACGAGCCTCATTGTTCAAATTCGATTTTTTGCTGAGATCCCAGCTTAAGGTTGTATGACTGGAACTGGCAAAAGGCAGAATCAGCAGATTTTTGCTCCAAACATGCAGTTGATCAGTTTATAGTGATTTCGGCTGATTTGTGTTGCAAGTCCATGATGAAAATAATGTGAGGCTGGTGAGTACATTTGTATTCAGTACTTAAATGCTGCTGCGCCACCTGTACCAAAATGTTGTAGTATAATTATGCATAAGTCATTGTGCTAAATAGCCAGTTGCCTCTTACTTTCAGTGTAGCACTTTATGTGATTCATACTACTTAAATAGGCAAGTGATTTTCATCAGAGAATTTAAAATGCCAGTTTGGTCTATTAAAGGGCAGATTATGCCATTTATGTTGCAACATCGGCCTAATAAAAGTGCACCTATTGTGTTGCTGCGATCTTTGTTTTTTTATCCCACACAGTATTAACTTTGGGTTTAAAAAAGCTAATAAAAAAGTGAATAAAATGCAGATATGTTGGTAGAGTAGCCATGCAATACCTAAACGTTCGGCTCTTCCGAGATACAATAAACACACCATGAAATATTGCTTTATTATATAAGACAAGTCTAAACAACCGTTATGCAAATATTAGACATAATTCCAGTATTCTATCATTCATCCCTAGCTGATATTGACTTTTCTACTGGTTTACTCCCACCATTTGTGTGTGCAAGAGAGGATACTTGTTATGCATTTTCAAAGAAATACACAGCAGCCTCCCTGAAAACGACACTCTTGTCATTGTCAATGTCATTAGGTGTCACACACAATTCCCCCAAAAAGGCTCCTCCGCTCTCTCAGGCCTGATCAAGGCTGATGGCATGATTGATGGAGGAATAAAAATAACTTACGGCCAGAGAATGTAGCCACAATCTTCCAATCCCTCTAAATCCCCAAACACACACACTGCCACACAAACGCACGCACACATACACACCCCTTTTGGCCTTGTCCTGCCAAACGTCAGCTTGCCACGACTGCTGGGAGACACAGGTCTGACTGACAGGCAGTCATTTTTCTCTCAAAGGAGAGTCAAGGTTACTTTCCTTTTTCTCTGCAACAAACGATACACACTCCAATATATAAAAGACCCCACATATCCCTGCAATCATATCATCACCCCTTTATTGATGTTTACAGTCTGAAGGGCTGCTGAAAGTGATGTGATGAAGTACTGCATAATTTATTTCATGTCAAATGCACCTATAGTATGTTTGCACCGAAGGTGTTTCACAGAGCCTCCACAGCGAAATATCAGATTGGACAAGGTTCACTATAAAAAAAAATTCATAAAAAAGCTCTTAAATCATAGCCCACTCTCAAAACGCTATCATTTTGTGTGCTTTCAGTCCAAGGGGTGCCACAAGTGGTTTGTTTTTCATGTCAAAGGTTGCACTTTGAGCCAAACAACTTCAATTATTTCCCTCACAAAAACAGATTTTCAAAGATTGCTCTCACATATAATCATTCTGATAATAACCTTACAGCTTAATAACTTTCAGGAGCAACATCACCTATTTTGTAGTGGTTTAGATTCAAGTCAAAAATGAATAGCTTTTTTTAATAAGGTGCAATGAGTATTTTTTAAGCTTTGTACTAATTCTCGAATTGGGTTATAAAGCAAAGCAAGGGAGGCACTGATATGGGAATTGTCAGCCAATTGCATCTATTTATATTTTAGACGGGCTCACTGACTGGTGGTGCAATCAGAACCAAGATAAACTTCAGAAAAACTAAGCATGACAGCAGCTCAGTGACAGCTAAGAGTTACACACTACAAAGAATACATTCAATTTCAGCTTTCACTCTAACACCAGTCGCTCGACTTCACGCTCTCATAAATCTCCTAAATGGGTGTCATTTTAACCTCACTTAGCTGGAACCAAGCTTGTGCTGTGTTGTCTATCACGCCAACACCAGTCACCCAACATTTGCACTGTGAGACATTAGTTTTTTACATCTATACTAGTTTCAGCAGAACATCAGTTAGTCAGACTCAAACGTGTACTGTGGTGTGTGGCACTGTTTGGCTCTGTAGCGTGCTTGCTAAGCTAATATTAAGTTTGCCAATCGAGCTAGAGATCCAAATACCACAGAACTTTTTAGTTTAACTTTGCCTTTTTGTCCCTTTAACACCAGTTGCTTGATTTCATTCCCCCTCAGATTTAAATCACCTGAACCAGTAATTTGAACCTGTTTTGTTATCACGCTAACTAAATGCTAATCAGCTCATCTCTCCTAATTTGCAACCCTGTTTAACATTGATCAGTTCTCAGACAGATAGTCAGACATTAATTGAATGACGCCTTGAAAATCATGCACTGTGTTCACTCGTTTGGTGACCATGTAAGTGAGCTACTCTTCTTTTTTTCCAATTTTGAAAGAACAAAGGACAAGACAGCAAAAAACATCATAAACACTTTTGTGTTGCATGCAACAGCCCAACCTGACCTCTAACCAAGCCTGGAGACATTTTAAAAATATTAAAAAAAGGGACTACCTCATATATCAGTCGACTCTAAATTTCGGTTTGATGCTGATTATTTTTTGACAATTGTGATGTCATTGTGCATCCCTACAGAGCAATTGCCCTTTGCGTCCACATTTTGGAATTATTGTTTAGTAACTATACAGAAAACAAAGTGCAACAATTGAGTTTTTATTAAGTTATATTATTTTATTTAGAACAAAGAGCTGAAATAAAGAGCTAGAAGACGTTTTGATGATAAACAGCTCTACATTCGTTGTAAATGGCTATTTTTTTTTTTGTACAAGCGGAACATGGAGTGCTATTTTCCACCCTTTTGAGCGACTTTCAGGGTTTCCAGAGGTTTTTCATGTGCTCTGAAACCCGGATACAAGAAATTCTTTGACGGTTCAATTTGCTTGTGGTGGCTGACAGGATCACAGAGCCGTAAAGCACGTTTTAAACATCATGCCTCAATGGCTGAGTAACATAAATACTGCATACCTCTTGATCTCTCTCTTTTTACACCATTTGCTCCTCAGGAGCATTAACTTTAAGTAAAGCCTTGAGTGAGCGGGCCTGCGTTTAAGCGGCCACCCCTCTCTCTCACACTTGCTCTCTGTCTCTCTCTACGGAAGCTCATTTGATGTGGAGCTCCAAAACTTCCAAAGCTGAGAAGGCAAATCTCCTTCTGCCGCAAATCCCCTGTGTCCCTTCCCTTGCTTTCCTTTTCAGAAGTAGTCCCTGTGGGCTATTTATTTATATTTTCCTTGAAATCCTATTAGAGCCTTTATTATAAGGAGCAGCAAACAGAACACAATCCCGCACTATAATGTATATTGATCTGGCTTTATGGCTTCTGCTATAAATACGAGCAGCATTTCTGCATGGCACTCATTCATATTTCAGCGGAGTCGCGCACCAGTCGACATTATAAACGTGAGCCAAGTGAAAAATGAGAGTGGCTCGTTGTGCAAACTGCACTCCACTTCAGACGGCGCGACAAAAGTTCATCGCAGCCGTCGATGAGCATTGCATTCTCTCGCTCGCCAAAAGTTTAATTAATTAAAAGGACCAGTGGAAATATTGACATTTCCCTCAGATGGCACCGCATTAGCAGAACCCGGCTTGGTATTGTCGTCACAGACCAGCCAGGCCTTTAATTAGTTTCATATTTGTCGTGGCAACCCAAGGTTCTGTTTGTTGTTAATTCACTACATGATTGCGCAGTGGTCAGCGGTGTTGCCATGGTTCTCTAATTACAGCATGCCCTTCGAATTTCAATTATCGCTTACAATCGGCCCATGTGGGGAAGATAACGCAGTTTCCCCACTGAGTCCAAGCCAATCCTTGCAGTTCTGCCCATATGTTCAACCCTGTGATTTCATAACATCTCCAATGGTCTTATGGCTTCAATCATAGTCTTCGGGTTCTCTTCTGAATGTGATCTTGGCAAAGGGATTGTGGATTGAAATGCTATATTGCATATATTATACCTCATTACCTATTAATGCCTCATATGTAGGCCAATCTAAGGCTACGTTTACACAGCAGGTAAAAGTGGCCCGAATCTGATTTTCTCACCAAATCTGATTTTTTTATTTGGTTGTTCACACTATGTTTTAAATGTGATCTGTATGCAACACCAGTCTGAACAGATCAGGTCCTATACCGACTCGCATGTGCAAAAGAACAATGTTTTAACGAGGCGGCTTGTCCAGAGGTAAACAGTCATGACGGCCAGAGAATGCCTGTTGCTCCCGGAGCTTTCAGTGTCATCTTCGCCAGCATCACAGGAGCGAGTTCCAATGTTCCAATGTTTGACAGCTGGACTCATCACCCATATTGTGTTTGAGTTTGCCGTGAAAAGGGCATGTTATTCAGTGACGGCTACTTCTTTGGTTCATGTCCTTAGATTCGTTAAATGCTGCAGCCTCAGTCTCCTCCTCCTCTCTTCTATTTTTTTTTGTTACAGAAAAATCAGCCTTAATGTTTATGAGCCTCAGCAGTGCTAAATTATGATGAATGTTGAGTTGGACTGACGTAAAAGTCGCATGAATTCTGATCTGGCTGTTCAGACTGAGTCGCATTGTCAGATCGGATACGTATCAGATTCCAGTACCACATATGAAAACATCTCAAACCGGAATTGAAAATGTCAGATTTAATGTGTTTTTTGCTGTTCACACTGACACACAGATGACACATCTGTGTCACATATGAGGAAAAAGATGCTGTGTAAACGTAGCCTAAATTCATTCCCCTTTTTCTCCACTTACCAGAAATTAATTCACGGGAATCAGAACGTAATATTAAATACTCGATTTGATTTATGCTCAGCATGAATATAAAAAGCATATCATTTACTATGCTTGTTAATATATGAATTTAATTAATCCACAAAAATCCCATGTAGGGTTAAATACTAGAACTTCTTAAAGTAATTTAACAACACCCATTGTGTTTCTCTTTACCCATATTGCACAGCTGTTGCACGAGATGGGAGAAAGCAGGCGTAAAGTGAATAATGCTGGCCCCAGTTCACTCACTACCCACCATGCCAAGCATTCTGGGTGAATCCATGCATGGGCACCTCTGGATCTGCCTGTGGCTCACAACAATTTTCTCGACATCTGCACGGCCAAGCATCCAGAGTTGCGATATAACCGTGGCAGTTCCACACCCTCTGAATCTATTTGTAACACACTGTGTGAAGCTGTCAGATTATAACAAAGAAGACATTTTGAGGACAGTTAGAGATTTGAGAGGTTTAACCCTCAGGATGAAGCTGAACTTGGATGGAAAACGAATTCTCTTGCATCTGCCACCACAACAACACTCAAAAAAGTTGCTATAATAATCCTCAATGCCATTGCTGAGTTGAGGAAAGTTTACCAGCCAAAAAACATCCAGCCAACAGTGGTCCTGTACTTAGAAACAGACCACAGATGAAAGGGTGAAAGACGACACAAAACACAAACACAAAACTGGAATGTCAAAGTGTACACTTACAGGTGTCCAGTAAATGTATACAGTGTGCATTGACTTTGGGCCTGATACACTCGTACTAGTGCAACAACACTGTACTAACATGTTGGTGTCTCTGCTGAACTAAGAATGGTCCACTACCCAAACAGTATCTAGGGGTAGAACGAGGGTGATCATTTGTTCAGCAGCAGATGCAACAAAGTATGCAAGTGTAAATCTACATTGTAAAAAACTATGTTTTAACATTGTCAGTTACCAGGCTGCCTTAAAATTTTGAATGAATCAAATGTATAGTATGTTAACAGAACAAAAATATCAAAATGTCAACATATTATTTGAAGTTTTATTAACACCAAAACACCAAAGTTAACAGTGTTTACAGTGTATCAAGTGCACTGATGAATATGAATATGGCTAACTTGAAGCAGCACTCCATCAGTCGCACAACATGGCAAAATGATGATACTGTGGATCAAACAAGACACAAAAGCACTGCTTTCAGTTTAAACATACCTAAAAGGAGGACTCTGCTTGTCTGGTGTTAGATATATTGCGGCTCACCCCCCAGACTCTAAGATAGAATAGAGAAACCTAGTCGCCTGCTAGCTGGTGTTTGAAAACAGTGGTGTGCTCTGATATGGTTGTTAGGACTGATGGCACTAAAATGGTTTAATCCATCACTGACGTCCCGAGCAAGTTAATGTTCACTGGTCATACTAAGTTGTCGTTGTAGAGAAACTAAACAGCTTAAAATTGCTGTTGGCCACTTGTTTAGCATTTGTAATGGGATTGCTGAGCTCTCGTCACCAGACAGCTAAAAATAACGACTTTTCTTTTTTTAAATCAGGAGCAAAAATCAGCCTTCAAACTGAAAAGAAATGATGATTCAACATTTATCGCAATATGTATAGTTATCGAACAAAATATGAATTTTGTTTATCAGGATAACATTTTTGACAATTTTGCCCAGCTCTAATCCTGATATTTTAGCCACATGCATTTACACTTGGTAGTCAAATGCATCTCTGGTTAGTCAGACTAAGATCTGATTACTGCATGGGATGGAATATGTAAACCTGCTTATTAAGAGGCAACCAATTACTAATTGTTTATTTGTTCAGCCTTTTCATCTGCTGTTCATTTTACATAGTAGTGTCTGTCTATATTGCTTTTAAGCATTTTGTTTCATCCAGTACCCAACCATGTGCATCCTCCATAACCAAGTTCCTTGTAGACACAGATCACGTGTCCAGTGATGTACTGCATGGGTAAGAGTTTTGGTTGTACTTGGAGCTTTTCTCTGTCAAATCTGTCTTGGAGAGACAGATGTGTTTACACTGCCGTAACATCATTTGGCTCAAATGTGTCTCAGACCAGGTATGATTGATTGGATTTGTATCTATTTTCAATGTGGGTGCATATACACTTTTTTATGTAGCTTTTCCTTATTCAGATAAAATCCTGATACCTAAGATGGATGAAGTGACCAAGTGTAAATGGGGTCTAAGACACTCAAGTTTCATAGTAGCAAAGTATACTAAAGAACAGGACAAGTATAATGTAAATATAATACACTATACACCATATATAGTTATTTTAAATATAACTCTACTATACTTACTGTAATGTAATTATTCTATAATATAATATAATACAATTAAAGCCAACTATAATTATTATAGCAAATTTTAAGACACTTACAATACACTTAACCTGCAAATACAAGCACAAAAAACATGACTTGATGTTTTACAGTTCTGTTAAAGCATACAATCTGATTTTTTTTTGCCTTAATAAAGCATAAAGAATAACCAAATAGCAACTTCAGAATTCAAATACTTCTGCTCTGATCAGTTATCTACGCAACCAAATGCCCATGCACATCCTAATCTCTATTATAATCACCTGACACCTCACTTTAGTAGTCCTACTGCTAGGATCCAAGTTCAAACCCTAGTCATGTCATATGCCCTCCTTGAGAGTGCAGTTAAAAGAGAAAGGCAATAGAGGTACTCCATCTATTATTGCTCAGCAACACAATAGCCAATCAGCTGTCTGCATGGTGGTGGCAGAACAGAGCATTTAAGTTCTCTTCTGAATACAGTGCAGTATTGCTGGTACTGTAGTTGAAAAAATGTGATGCAGGCTGCGTTCACATCAGTACCACAGCCCCTCCTGGGTATCCAAGTGAGGCGGGACCTGCTACATTACTAGCTGATCTCTAATCTCTATGCAACTCCACCAAGCTTCTAAAAGCAAGCGTACTTTCACCATGTGCTGGAAAACACGCTGGCAACTCCACCACTGCACTGCTCTCAGACACTTCTTTTTCCACTTCATGCGAACACTCACTCGGGGTGAGCCACATGAAAGATAAAGGCCTAGGCTCAAGTTTTCACATGGCTGACGTAAGACCTTTTTCTAGGGCTGTGATACTACCCCTCAAAACTGGCTGATACAAATGGGAAAAAGTGAACAGAAAAATACAGCCATAAGAGGTGATAATAGGGGCCCAAGCACTCTTCACTTCGAGCAGTATATTAGTTTCAAATATCGAATCTCCAAAAAAGCACATGCTGACTAAATTTGAGAGCAATTATCCAGCATCAGCAACATTTCCCCAACAATAATATAGTCACCTGGATAAACCTGCACATCGTGTGGCTTGAATAAAATATGGACATTAAGCTAATGCTTGCTTTCTAGCAATCACTTCTATATGTGTTCAATTTTGAGTAAAATAACCTACTTTTGAATCATTTAGAAATGTTTTTTAAAGTAAACGATGCACTAAATTCAGATCTCATATACAATGATTGTGTTGCAGAGCCAAGCTTTGGTTTGGGCTTAAGGAGCAGTGTAGTCTTCTAGTCACAGTAGACTTTAATAACAGAAATGTATATTTTTTGGCAGTCTAAGATATAGGCTACGTTTGGGATAGTTTTAGTTTTATTGCAATCTGTGCTGTACACCTCAAAAAAGAATTTTAAAAACTATAACTAAAGTGTGGTGTTTTATCTTTGCTTACTGGATGCTTGCAGGCATAAGCAATGCATTTCCTATGGTATTCTTCACAAGGTCTTATAATGAAATGCAGATCTACTGGGGCTTTCGTATTGACCTGACAGTGCACACGGTATTTATTGCTGATACAAAAGTGGTCATACAATGTAAAAATACTTATAAGACTATACTATTTGTATAAATTTTGACAGTAATATATGCAAATATTCTTTAACCCACTATGAACTGCAAAGCATTCAGTCAAGCCCATATTTGATGATGTATTTATTGTACTCCAGAGAAGCAGAATATTTGGGACATTGGGCTACTACACTAAAATATCTGCATGTTCTTGATTTCACTGCATTTCCAACCCACCACAAATAAACATTACATTTCTCTCTACTGTTAATCCAGATGGAGCTAGTCACAATTTCTACTTATATAACAACATAGGAATCAGCAGATTTCTAAATTTCTACATACAAATATCAGAAACTGGTACCAGCTCACAATTCCTACATCCCAAAGCTCTCCAGAGAAGCAATATAGCACTCATGTCTTATCTTCATTAAAGAAGTAGCAGAGGAAAAATTTGGTATCTGTTTGCCAAAGCTACAGAGGCAATTCGAAGGCAGAAATGTATTAATAGAAAAAAGGCCCCTGCACTGCATATTCTTTTAATAAGAAAGCTTTAATGCAATGCCTGAAATTCAGAAAAGCACCGCACAGGCTCCATTCACACCAAATTGTGCAGACCACTGATCAAACAAGCTTTGTGGTTGGAAAGCCATATTTCATTGGGAAAGAGAGCCAGTGATCTTTGATTTTTTATTTTTTTGGAATAATAATTGTGATTCAGACTTCAGAGATCCTTGCAAGCATAGGAATTTTGTTGCCAAGTAATTGAACTATACAAGACTTCAAAACAGTGTTTGCCAAAAACTTCAAATTGGCACTAGAGATCAATGGTGAACCATGGAAATGGGGTAATTTTCCCACCAATACAAGCTGCCAAGATCTTGTTATGGACAGCTATCATTTGTCAAACTTATCAATGTCAAACTTTCTTGTACTCAATAAATTTAAGAAACTGTAATGATTCATTCTGTTGTTTCATTTATTTTTTTCTTACAAAGACCTGCTCTCTTCTCTTTAATTGGGTTAATTAACCCTCTGGGGTCTTTTCTAGATGTATCTTCTTTAATTAGCCTTAAAAGCACTTGCATATACCATGAGGCTGATGTGTTTCATATTAAAATGCTGCATTATCTTTATCACTACTTTTCAAAACTGCTGCATCAACTTCAGCAGCTGTAAACCTTTTGCACACCATTTCATGTGTCTCCAATATCACCTGAATGAAGAATGAAGGGTTTCTGACGTGATGGGTAAGTCCTTAGTGATTTCCTAAATGTCCATTGGTCAGTTTCACATAAATTGTAGATGGACACATGAATCCACTAATTGCACACAAGAGAGGCAGATGACATGTATCTCAACCCCTCTTCACAGCCTCATAACTCTGGATGTGAGTCACAAACAAACTCGCAATAAAATGGAAATGTAAGAGCGACTCTACAGATTCAGGAAATGTTTTAACTGTATTTCTGAACTTTATTCTTGCAAAGATAGAGAAACATATATATAAAGATTGAAACACCTCTCCATCATTCATGCTTTGTGTTTTCACTGTTGTATTTAACAAATCTGTTGTGAGAGTGCATGGACCAATCAATAGATATTTCAAATGATGTAGGATGTATTAACTCATTTTCACTTAGAAAATCAACAAAACATGTAATCTGATGAGAGCATACAACTGTAGGTATTTGAACTACAGTGCTGGAACATTTTGTCAACTTAGAATAGGATACTAAACAGTATTCAAACTTTTAATTATAGCCTACAACTGACGATGAATTCCTAAAAGTAATAATTAGATGGATCAAGTAGGGTCAAATAGGGATGGAACTAAAGTCAGCAGGAAGATGACCACTGCTTTAGAGTATGGGATTAGTCTTTGTCCCAGCATTTTCTCCAAACATGTTTGGACATTTTACTTGCTTGAGTATTCAGAAGATTGAGTAAAGACTGACCAAATGCCTTTTTCATCATGTAATAGCTTTCACCTGAGAAAAAATAATAAAGAAAGGAAAAACTAAGATGCGGTAAGGTTCACTACACTGTAAAAACACTTAAAATATATTCAAACTCAGTCTGAAAAGGTATGGTGTTCAAAATGAAGTCTCAAAAGAGAGTTACAGTCAGGTCTTAATGATAATGGAGATGCTCAAATGTTGCCTGCCTGAATGTGGGCTGGCTCGAACATTGCTAACTGTCAGACTACAGTAGCCTCCATGATAAAAGTCATTCCAATCAAGTGAATAAATGTAGTTGCCATGACAACGATAAAGCATTGCTCCAAGGTCATTATTCATCCAAAGCCAGAACAGAATATCACATTCCAGAGGCCTAAGCGCATACATATTATTGTCAATGTCAAAGCTGTTAAGATAGGAGATTTACTATTAATCGCTGAGGCCATAAAGGCGCAACCTGTGAGACATATGACCTGCTCCACTGACCACAGAGGCATCAATCACTGCAACAATGAGTGTCATACCTGTCAATTTCTGACACAATATTATTTCCTTCAGATTCAATTGGATAAACACATGTGTATTGTGCCATGTGGAGTAATAGGTCGAAGCTGAAAGATGATCTTGTCCTTCACCCATCTTGAGCATTTTTTCCCCAATATTTAGCCAGTATGTATGACTAAACTCTTAAAAATTAAGGTTCTTTGGAGAGATGCCAGAGAAGGCAGCCTATTTTGATCCCTACAGAAATTTTGCATTGACGGAACTTTAAAGAAACATTTTTGTAAATGAAAGTATAACGAACCTACACACCTATAACATACCAATTAGGGATGCACCGATTCAAGAATTATGGACTGATAACCGACATTTTTCATGTTTGTATGAATGTGGAAATGAGTGAAATTGGAACTATCTCTATATGGATTGGCATTATGGAGAAATGTAACACATTTTCTGAGTAGGGTTATGCAGTAAAATTAATGAACTGTAGATATTTTAGCACAGCAGCCCAGTACTGCCTAAATATTCTTCTTTTCCAGAGTACAAAAAGTGCTTCATCAAATATTTTTTTTTGCATATTCTTCATGCATCCCTTATCCAGATGATTTTTTTTTTTTTACACCCAGGCCTGGAACCTCTATTTTAAAGAATACATGCACCAGAATCCCATGTAGATCTTTCTACTTTTCAGACGTCTACATCTATATCCCTTCAGATTCTTTTCTGACAGTTACTCCAGTGAAGGTGGGCTTGCCAGAGGAGGCTGCCATGCTTTCCCTACATCAAAGCAGGAGCCATCAGAGGGAGTTTGGGATCCCATGGGAGACGTGGTGTGTGCGCAAGTGGAAATGAAAAGGAGTGACAGTTGTAACGGCGAACTGCAGCCACTTGAACTAAAGGCCGCAATCCCGAACTTGAGCCTAAAATATATGAACAGAGAAATTTCCTACCAAAATAATAACATATTCAATGTTCATTATGTGGGTCAAGTAGGCACCTCATCAAGATGCAAAGCTAAGCAAAGGTTTTGGAGTTTTCTGTTTGCACATTAACATTTTCGATTCTAAGTAGGTCGATGCATATAGGGTATGCATATTGCTTACATGGTGTAAGACATACATGACCTTTCGTGAACATTCATTGAAATGAATGATGCTCTGACAGAACACTTTGACGGATTTGTGGCAGCCGGCAGTTATCTACACGAATGGTCGGTCAATGAGAGATTTCATGTCACGCTTTAAGGCTCGTTTATGGGGTCACGGATTGCATTTCAAACAGAGCAGCCTATTAACACCAAAGCTAGCTATCAAGCATTATCTTGCTAAGCCAAATGCATAGCTCATTCATCAAGAAGCTCACTGCATGGCCAGGGAGGGGTTCTGTGCTAGGAACTGCATTATTCTCAGCAACCAGTATGCTTTGCCATCCCCCACTTACTACCTTGGAATACAAAGAATAAAAGGTTCCATAAAGGCGAGAGCTTAATTGGGTTTTATACATTTGCATCCAGAATGGAGCCTGCAATTTTTAGACTGATAAAAATAATTAATGAAAATGTGAATTATGGCAGTTTCCCAATGGAATCCAGAAACAAACAGCCTTAGATTAAATGACAATCTAAAGTAGAGCGACTATAGTGTTTTTTTTGTTTTTTGTCTGGCTTTGTTTTTTCTTGTGAGGGAGTACAGACGACCAAAATCAACCTATATTTTCAATGTATGTATATGTATCAACCTACCACTGTGCACATTTACTGGACCATTTTATGTTGTATTATTATACCTCACTTCTGCTTTTTCTTTATTTTGTTATTTTAACCATCCTGTATTTTAATGTGATGAGACCGACTTATTTTGATTCAAGAAAGGAAACAGAACCAAGCTCAATTAGCGCAAGATACAGAGCCCGTTGACAACCATCCTGGAAAGAAAGCTCTTCTCGGACAGTCCCTGGACTAATTCGCTGGACAGAATTCATTAAATATCAGGGTCTGATACGTTAGTCCTCTGGAATGAGCTGTACCGCAATATTGGAATCATATCAGCATCAGCAGATATTTGCTTATAAAAAAATTTCATCATTCAACAGATGTTTAGATTTCACTAACATTGCTGATATTCTCATTGCATATTTACTGAACTCTGGAAGAGCAGATCACCTAGGCAACGCTGGCTACTGTGATAAAATGTCTGTGTTTTATTTTGTTTTAGTGTGTGCGGCAGAACGATCTGTGTAAAATGTCTAAGTGCGATTTTTCTCACCAAGATTGTGATTGGAATTTAAATTGCAATAATTTTCTATTTTTTGTCTTTATTGTCCAAGAACGAATGTGCTTTGCCAGACTGCCAGTTCTCTGCATTGACTTTTCTACTCATTCAAATCGCAGCTTGTGCCATTTGAAAGTTGTGTTTTTCAAATTACAAAATTTGTTTAGCCGAACAAACGCAAAAATAAACATTAAATTACAATAAACATGTTACATTTCTCCATCTGGGCTCTGCAATATGACAGTATTTGTTATCATGATAAATTAGGTCACAAATAGGTTTCTTTGAGCCTATCATAGATATTATCAGTGTTAAAGAAGACTGACTGACTGCATGTTTCATTACAATGAGAATATAACTGGTCCTGTTTGAGTGGATTTATGTGCAGCGCAGTATGTTCATGTTGAAAAAATCATGTTGAAAAGTTTTTCACTGTATTTTTTTAGTTGTGGCACTACCGACTCTTTTTGCCTGTTCCAACATCGCTAATGTTAGGAAAGATAAACACCTGATATAGTATTGTGATATTGCTTTTCACCATATCGCCCACCTCCAGCTGTATATTAATCTGGGTGGATCTGGTCCTATTTTCTACATTTCATAAATGCTTATCTGCATCGGTACCAGCAGATATGCACATGAAAAATATCAGACATTGGCATCAACCCACAATTCCCATATCAGCGCATATCCAGTATTAAATAGTATTTTATCATGATGAGACTGATACGGTTTGGTTCGAGGAAGGAAGCTCAATTAGCTCGAAATATGGAGTTCATTATCAACTATTCTGAGTATGTACTTGCCCTGGGGAAAAAATAAAAAGCCCTCTTCTGACCCTCCCTGGACAGTGCTGGACAGAATTCATTAGAGATCAAGGTGTTAGTCTTTTGATCTGCTACATTAGCCTCAAAAAAGTGGGGATGAAGGATTTCCTGCGGAAGCCCAGAGCAAGGAAGTCAGTGCTAAACTCCTCTCAACTATCTAATTAGTGACCTTTCCTCATGAAATGGCATCTTTCTCCACTAAGGGTGCACTAGAGAAAAGAGAGAGAGAGAGAGAGAGAGAGAGAGAGAGAGAGAGAGAGAGAGAGAGAGAGAGAGAGAGAGAGGAAAGGGGGCATGATTTTTATCAATGGTTTAATTAATCATTAATCTCTGAAAATCCCCTCCCCTGTAATGTAAGACTCCTCCTTCTATGCTCTTTCTCTCTCTCTCTCTCTCTCTTGCTCTCTCCTTCTCCTTTTCTCCTGACTCTTCTGCGCATCATTCTACACTCGCACACACAGAGCCTCTGACTGGCGCTGCAACGGACACAGACACGCCGGATCCTCCAGCAGAGAGAAACTCTTTCTCCCTCTCCAGAAGCATGTCTCTTTCCTTCCCTGTCTCTGGCGCGAGACACACAGCCCCAGAGCAGGGCTGGAGAAAAGTTGAGCTGATAAGCCTCTTTCATCGCTTCCTCTAGGTCTCTCTCTCTTTCCTTCTCTTTCTCTCTCTCTCTCTCTCTCTCTCTCTCTCTCTCTCTCTAGCCGAACCGCATGGCCAATACGCACCAACACAGCACACAGACAGACAGTGTCTCTCAAAGCGCTGCTGGTCGCCAGCGATGAATATCAATACGCATTAGCCATTGTGTGGCCCCGGAAAGAAGAAAAGAAGGAGGGCAATTAAAGAAAGGAGGAAGGAGGGGTACAAAAGGGAGGGAATAAAGCTTTGCCGCTGTCTTACCTGCTGTTGAAGCTTAACGCAGGGAGCAGAAGGAGGACGTAAACAGCGCCGAGGAATTTCATCGCTTTTGTCTCTCGCTCTCCTCTTCTTTTTTTTCTCGTTTCTCGAACGCTCGCTCTCTTTCTTCTCTCTCGCGCTCCCCTTTATCCTCTCCTCTCTCCTTCCCTCTGCTCTGTCTCTCTTTCTCCGGCGCACACG
Organism: Pygocentrus nattereri; assembly: GCF_015220715.1. Taxonomy (NCBI): domain Eukaryota; kingdom Metazoa; phylum Chordata; class Actinopteri; order Characiformes; family Serrasalmidae; genus Pygocentrus; species Pygocentrus nattereri. The sequence continues at coordinate 14,397,381 of NC_051217.1, forward strand.
CGCTGTGGCGGACAGTCAGCCGCAGCTGCGAGAGCGGGGCGTGCGCGAGCGAGGGAGTGAGGGAGAGCGAGGGAGTGAGCGCGCGCGCACGCGTGCGTGGCCGTGGCGCGAGAGGGAAAGTGCGAGACGGCGGGTCTCCTATGGCTTTAAATAAGAGCGGACGGGGAGACGGACAGATTTATTAATGGTTAGGAACAGGTGGGGGCGGTGAGGGGGGTGAGGATGCGCGAGGATGATTTGAGGTGGCGAAGTGATGTCAGCGCCAATGCAGCCAGTGGCCTCGCGAGCTTTTGCCTTCTTTCTCTTACCAGTTCCTGGTGATGCCGTGTGTTTTCTTTTTTTTCCCGCGATATCAATCTGTCTGAGGCTCTGCTGGCACGGAGTCCCCTTCCTCCCCCTCTCAACCACCACACCCCCACCCCCCCCCACCCCCACGGGAGTGGCCAGTCCGATTATTTGGGCACGAGCCACGCCGGGGTCACTCCGCAAACACTAAATCAATCAGCGCGCGCTCTGACGGGAGGTTCATTTGTTTGACGTTTTATTTTCTGTTGCCCATCAGTCGTAATTGATGGGACGCTGCTCGGTGCCCTCGCGCTTATTGCGCGATTAGGCTGGGAAAAGAGATGATGATGAATGTAAGAGTCATCACTTCTGCTCGCGTTAACTCTCTCCCCTGTTAATACGACACATACGCTCTTCAAAGAGGTCCTTCAACGGATCTCTGGAGAATTGGATTGGTTTTGTATAGAACCCTGAGCACCCAGAGAACTATTTGCACGCTTGAAGTGTTCTTTCCACCGTGAAACGGCTCTTCAGATTGTTGAAGAATGTGTTGCATGCGGTTCTTTAGGGAACCTTTTTGAGAAGGGTTCTATTACGTGGCTACAACTTTGTAAGGCATGGGAATGAGATGATTAAGTCGTGGCCATGACTTAGTAAAGCGTGGGAACGGGATCCTAATGTGTGGCCATGACTTAGTAAGCCGTGATCTTGTCCCCGTGCCTCATCAAGTCGTGGCCACGCATCAGGATCTCGTTCCCATGTCTTACTTATTTTTACAGATACAGGATGTCACCAGAGGGGCTTCGATCTACATAGCACCAAAGGGTTCTTCTATTGTTACAAGCTTGACATCATAATAATAGCAGAACCATTTTCAAAAAGGTTCTATATAGAATCCATCAATCTGAGGAACCACTTCACCACACATGAGATGTTTCTGTATAGAGCTCTTTGTTGTAAACAGAACCATTGCCTTTACTAAAGCACCCTTAATGAATGATCCTTTTTAAGAGTGGCATGCTCAGGAAAAAGGGAATAAACTGTCACAGGGGCAGTACCGCTGTCCCTTTTGTCACCGTCAAGGGCACATCTCAGTACCTTTAGTCAGGACGCATAACTGTATCATAATCCATTGAAATGATATTTTCTAAGCTGTATTGACTCCATACACCCCGTCTCGTCTCCAGGCTTTTATGTATTGTTCTGTTTTAAATCATTAGGTTATGAAAAGTATACAAATATGTACTTTTCACCTGGGAAAAACGTATTTAAGGTGCACAGCTGGACGTTGAAACCACTGTTGCACCTTTGAGGAATCGTTTACATTGTTTATAGCTTGATGAACAAAAACACACAACCTTTATTTGTAACAGTGTATACAGAGAGAATTTTAGATTGGTTTCAGGAATTGGCACCTCCCCTCGCTTTAAAGCTAAATTCCAATGAATTTTCAAAATTTCTGCATAATTCAATGGTTGAGATATAAACAGCCAGTCAGAGTGGACTGATGTGAAATGATTCACTGCCGAGAAACATACTGAATCGGGGTTTTTCTTTACAGTGGCGGTGATAGAAACCAGAGCTCACAATGTCACCAATACAAATGCAGTCATTTTATTCACTATCCAAGATAACCGCTGAGTTTTTGTATGTAATGTTGTTGATGGTACAATAAGTGATACATCTGAAGAAAACCTCTTCTCCAAACTATCATATCAGCCAGCATATTCATAACTATTTCGTGTAGCCTAAAAACTTTCTGTGAATGAGCTTTTAGAGGTGGATGATAGGATGAGCCACCAGATTGAGCAAAAACGTCTGATAAGTGGCTGAGAGCTGCCTAAACGTGAGCTTCAGTGGAAGGAATATGACTCTGAAAGAATGATCTGACCCTTTTGTACAAAGGCCTTTACATGGTCAGTGTTAGATTTGCATAAATTTGAATAGTGACCTTGAAATAATACGGAATCTTAAATATTTCAGCATTTCAGATCACTGTTCTTTGTTTCAAATAGTTACAAATTCTAAACTTTCTGTGGCTTATTTACAGTTTAAATGAAGAAAAATGTTAACCCTTTTCACAGTAGCCATGAAATAAAGTGTATGCCTGTTTTAGAAGAAATCGCTCAGTTGAACTGCCTTGTACCTCAGTTGAACACTTTCAGTGTCTTAAATAATGATGATGTAATACATTTTGATAGACATGGAAAAGTTGATTTACTGTGTTTAAATGCAGTTGTTATTGTGACAGTTCTATCCTCCTCCCCTTTCGCCCCATTGCTCACTAGCAGCTTAACACAACAGAAGACATTTCACACACAGAGAACCGACATCATTATGGGGAAGATTTTTTATTTGGAATGACCACCAGGGAGATTTAGAAATGTTTTATAGTGTTTACTCTGTTCACTTAAAAGAGAAAACACAGTAATGGTATATTGCAACAAGGCCACGCCAGATTTCACACGGTTCATTAAGTGTAATTGGGACAAGACTTGACAACATTGAGATCTGCAATGCAGCTCTTTTAAATCTTTTAAAACAACATTAGGAAAGTATGAAAAAGCATTGATTGTCTTGAAGCGTAGAGGACCTACATTACTGGGTGCCAACAGACAGGAAAAAATAATATATATCCAATAATATTATGTTACACTACCACTTTCTTCCATCCATACTTATCATCCAGAGCTCAGAGACCCTTACTGAAAAGATCATACTGTATCAAATACTTTATTGTATGGCTGCTGCAATAATGTTGCAATAATACTGTAATATTACATGAAACATACAGTATTTTCAGCTTTATTGTAAAAGTCAGCTACTTTTCTGAAGCAGTAAAGGACTGTCATCTTCACTGCTGTTTATTTTGGTTTTAGTTTTGCATTATTTTAAGGCTAAGAGAGTCAGCTGAACTTACTTAGCACAACTCTACCAACATAAAAAACATACAATACCTTAGTGTTGCATTAAATAATGTTTTGTCATATAAGTCAGTATACAGCAGAATCTATGTCAAAACTTTTACTTTGCAAATTTTTTTTTTTGGATTACCACTGCTATAAAAATGCTAAATTTATCTAGATGTGGGATTCAGGCTGACTGTGGAATACATTCACTTTCTCACATTAAGTCTGTAAGACATACATGTAACATATATTTGCCTGCAGTTTTCCATGAATCTGTAACATGGGGGAGCAAGGAGGTAGACGCCTACACTGACATAAGCCACTTTTATTAAGGGCAAATGCAGGGTCGTGGTCATGACAGCCCAGGTTCATAAAGCCAACATGGATCAAATGGGGAACAGACATGATGAAAAACGACCAAACCAGTCCAAACTATACAAACAGCCTGTCAAAACAGGCTTACAAACAAACAACATATATCCATACACATCAAACAAAGACCAGCGAAAACAAAGGGCAAACACAGGGCTTAAATATGATGCCGGGAAGACGAAGGACAGCTGAAAACAATCAGGGGCAGAGTCACAAAACAAGGGGGCAGGACTAGGAATACCAAAGCCAAGAAGCACGTGGACTATCAAAAGGTAAACAAAAAGCACATGGGGGACTGGGAGGAGCCAAGCATGACAGAATCCTTTCATTAATACTTAAACCTAAAGCCTAACTATGAGTGGAGCCTGTTAGCCTTTGAAAGAAGAGCTGTCTGTGTTTTTGAAAAACTGAAATGACTCAAATGATTCATGATTACATAATAGGCCGATGTCAATCTGATTCTTGTAAAAATAAGTTTTTAAACTGTTATAAAAAACAGTACAGTAGGTCAATACTAAAAGAAATATTACAGTATGAGTGCTGTAAATATTAATTGTGGCAACTACCTGGAAACTCCTGGAAGTAAGGCACAGTAAATTTAGAGCATATTTTTTATAGAGTAGTCTTGGATTAAATTGTAGGTTTAGTGGTGATTCCCTGCTGAACAAAAATATATTCGCAGGATCCTGATGTTTAGTGTTCTTTAATCATTTCAAGGTTCATTGTGGTTTCATTAAAGACAAAAAGGAAACATAATCTAATTTTAAGCACAATGAAGCAATGCGCAGATACAAAACCTACAAAAATGCATCAACTCACGATTATACTGGGACACTTGCATTAGCACACAAGCAAATTTCCAAACAACTCCATTTTCAGTGAAGCGTTTCCCATTGATTTTGCTGCGACATCCGTCCTCAGCTTTGTAAAAGAACAATTTTCCTTCTGTTAGTGGTCTCCTGGCTGTTGAAGAAAACGTCTGTTTCTGAATGCCTATGCATTGTTAATAATGTTGCGAGGTTCTTATTATGGTTAACACCCCCCCCCCCTTCTTTTTTCCCTTGGGACGTAGAACAAACCCAGTGTCAACAGATTAACAGATGCCTAAACATCACAGAGGGCCATTTTTTCCGCAGCGCCCATCCCTTTTTCCTCCTGTCTCTCACCCACTCTTTTCCTCTACAAAGGGAATAAAAGATCTAGGCAGAAAGCGGGTTCTTTTTGACATGGTAAGCTCACTACCGTGTGATCAGAACAGTAAAAAATGGAGAAAGAATAAGTGTGAAGGGGAGATGGTGTAATAAAATCATGATGAATACTTTCCATTATGGCCATTAACAGACTTTGGAGTCTATTGTCTCACCGTTCTGCTCCTGAGCCTGTAGGACTCTTGGCCCCCCGCTTCTATTTTTAAGCCAGAAACTGGACGCATGGCCGCTTTGGGTGTGGTCAGAGCTGAGGTCTGTTCTGGCCCATGGCGATTGTCCTCCACAGCCCGCCCTAATCTGTCTCAATCAAACCTCAAACCAGCCAGAGAACAGGCAGCCATACTGAGGCCACAGTGGACAGGAAATCATCATGAATCAGCTTTCAACAGAGGAGAGGTATACAGTACCTACTGTCTTAAAAATAACAATACAAAAAAAGGGCTCTTTGGAGTGATGCCATAGAACAATGGATTCATCGCCCTGTACATTTAAGAGTTTTCTCTGCTCCCATCTGACGAAACTAATTAACTAATTAAGAGGTGAACTGGGTTTGTTAGAACAGGGAAAATGCCACAGTGTGGAGGGCAGTGGACTAAGAGAACCACTGCCATAGCACAATCACCTTCAATGAATGGTTCTTTTGTACATGACGTGAACGTCCACATGATGTAAATTTTCAATTGAATAAGTTCAAACTGTAAAAAAAGATTTTAAAATGATTAAGTATTCAGATGGTATATTATGATTTAATATAATATTCAACTGTTCAAAGCTTCATGTGCTAGTTGTATACTGTCAAGCCTTTTTGAGTTATGCTTGTCACCACCGAAACAGTCACTACTGAAGCTTTATAAGTGTTTTGAATGTTTTAGTAGTGATCAGTTAAAAGTTCTCTATTTTAACTATTTTTACTTCTCTGTAAATTATATATATATATATATATATATATATATATATATATATATATATACATATATATTAGTCATCGCTGTCCAGTGAAAAACAAGCAGTTCCATTGCAAGTTAATGGAACACCAATTATTCTAAGCAATATTGAATCATTTCTATTAGTCTAACTATCATGAACACACAATGTAAAGAACAGCTGCTGAGCTCTAATGATGCAGAAAAAAAAAAAAAAATATATATATATATATATATAGCTGTTCTCTTTATAGGAGAAGGAAAAAAACCTTTGCTTTTAATGTAAGTCAATGGAACATGATTTTTTTCCAAGTCACTTTGGGTCATTTCTTTTGGTCTTTTGGTCCATTCATCATGAAATTTACACACAATGTAAAGGGTAACAGACATTTTCAAATTATGTCAAAAACTGAAAAAATGGAGATACAAGGTTTTCTTCTGACAACAGCAATATATAGCTTGTTTTGATAGGCCTGTATCTTAAAGTTACTCCAAAAATTTCCTTGCATAGTGTATTTCTACCAGTATGGCAAGAGAACATGTTATTGTAAGGATGTTGTAAATAGAGTCAATTATCAATGTTGCTAAAACTTAAAAACTAATATGGTTAGATTAATGCCGCAATACTGGTATAGACAATATACTGGCTAGCGTTAACAAGTATACATCAAGGCAAGAAACTGTAGTTTATTAGAAACACATATTGGCTTCATCAACAAATAAGGTTATTAAATGCTAAAACAAAGTACAAGAAAAATGCTGCCACATTTATTGTTATACAATAGCAGTCATTTAATATTGCACTCAATTTACTTTCTAAATCTTTTCACAAAGGAAAAAAAAGGAAAACAAATCAGTATAATTATAGGTGTGCTGCTGATTGTAATAGTGCTGAAACCCCTCACTGAGCGGACTCTTTAGCTGAGTTTGTGGAGCTTTTACTTACATACAGGTCATCAGTGCTGGACTCTTGAACAGTATTAACCACTTCAAAGCCCAGGCTTATTACATACTATAACCTATTCTTCAGTACCTACAGGGACTTCAGTGCAAACTGGCTGAGCTATTCATAGGTTATAGAACTGTGTAATAAAACTTCATGTCCTCCAGTGAGCTCTGGCCATTTAAGGGGTTACCAATGCAACAAGCATGGTTTGGTAACACAAACTGTGTCAATGAGGACAAATGATGGGGAAATCTGTGAAACGCAAAATTGCTTCCTGATTTATTCATGGTGTTTTGTGTTTGTTTCCAGAGATGCTTCATTTGCTCATCAGCTTTTGCCTCATGATCACGTCCTGAGAGGACACAAAGGCTGCAGTAAGATGCAGCTGTTTGTCATCTCCCACACATCTATAATAATGTTATATAGGGCCCATATCTTTTTTTCCTGAGTTTTGCTGTGTGTGTGTATTTGAGTGCATTTATGTAAAAATATCCATCCATCCATCCATCCATCCATCCATCCATCCATCCATTCATCAATTCATCATCTTCCGCTTCTCCGGATGTAAAAATATGGTTTATTGTTTATTAATTCATTTTTTACATGGCCATTTTTGCAACCTGTCTTTATGACTTAGAATTAAATACATCTGTCATCATGTCTATCATGTCTTTAAAATAAATGAATGTATGTAAATTATCTTTGTCTATTTGGCTGCTTTATATTGTGCCTTCAGCATGAACGCGCTGGGCTAAATGAATAGATAAACATATGATTGCATTGCTTTTGCAGCTTAGTTTATTTACCAATGGATTGAAGTTTACATTTTGAAACTGTAAAAAGGTGAAGAAAGTTCTTTTATGGTATTATTACAAAGAACGACATGGCAAACTTTATTTTTAAGAATGTATATTAGCAATGCAACACACTATTTTGAGATATATTGATGAAACAATTCTCACAAATGTGTTTTCATTTGTTTCTAACAAACTTGTCAGATCATATTATTTGATATACAGTGCTGTTCAAAAGACACTGAACATCCTTTGTTACCATTTCCAGTCATAGTAGCCATTAAGTATAAGTGATTAATTTTTAGCATCAGGAAAAAAGCAGATAAACATGCAGTAACAGATAATTACTCAGAAGGCTCAACAACTAAGTAGTGTTTCATTACAATGTGTTACAAATCGTGCTATCTCATCCATTGTAACAGTTTGGGATATAATAAGGTTTTGGAAAGAATAACAGCTGGTGTGTAATGGAAATCACATTTAACATTGATAGCTCTGGTTTGTGTATGGCCCACTCACAACAACATTTTTTAAAATGGTCTATAATGTGCTTTGGAAGGAATCCTTCAAATAAAATATCATACTGTGTCAGTAAGTGCCAGTATTTTTAAAGAAATCTGCAGGGATGTTGTTCCATGCCTCAAAACTTCAGTCTTGCAATTTGCTCTTACTGCATTTCACTGTCCAAGTAATCTATTACATATTCAGTGATACTGAGGTCTGGACCCTGGGGCGGTCATTCCATAGTTCTGAGAACACCAGCAGTTTCTTTGTCTGATTTGCAATTTTTTTTCTTTTTTGCCTAATCTGTTTTAAAAGTAAAGCCTTCTTGACAGGTACACTCTCACTGGGGCAGTACCCCTCTTGTCACTGGGATGGGACCCACAGCACTTAAATGAGCACTGAATTATAAGCTGCACTTATTTTTATTGTACTTCACTGTGTATTGTACTTTATTGTATTGTATTGTTTGTTATTGTATTGCATTGAATGGCACAGAGTTCTGCGTTCAACTCTTCTTTTCTTTTTCTCTTGGTGTCTGCAGTGACATCTTGTTTCTATCAGTATCTGAGCTCAGGACTGTCTTTTTCTCTAAGATATTGGTAACTAGCAAAGATACTTTCTCTAGATAGACAAAGCACTTCTTGTAAGTCGCTCTGGATAAGAGCGTCTGCTAAATGCTGTAAATGTAAATGTAAATGTTCGTCTCAGTACCTTTAGTCAGGGAACATAATTGTACCATAATACCATAAGAGGTTATAAAAAACAAATATATAGTTTTCCACCCAGAAAAAAATATTTAAGGTACATAATTGGACCTTAAAACCACTGCTGTACCTTTGAAGGTACATTTGCATAGTTTGTACCTTGATGAATGAAAAATGTCCCTGCACAGGCCTTTTATTTCTAACAGTGTACACATCCTTTTAGACTCATAGCATAGATTTCTTTACTCGGAGTGAATAGATGGACAGAAACGACCTTGGGGCTTGACTTTCTCCTGTGTCTCAAAGATGAAAGCTTTAAGTACTGTTTATCTGATGGTGACAGTTCTGGTGATCTAGCTGATCTTGTACCGTTGTTAGGAGTCCCATTTTCTTTATATCTATTAATAATTTCTAGAACTTCAGTTTTGGAATCTCACATTTTTCCACATATTTTTCTTTAGACTTTCCCCTTTCATCATGCAAGAGGATTATCTTCTATCTGATCTCAGAAACATCTGAAAAAATGATCAACTTGTACTTGATTGGAAACTAAATAAATTAAGGGTGATCTGGCCTCAGTCCTGCACATGACCATGTTGCAAAAAATTGAAATCTGGGGTCATATGAGAAAAAGACAGTGTAAGAGTTTGTGTTGCATTGCAGAGGTTCTGTTGTGATGTTTCTAAGCCACCTTAGATAAGAGATAGCACCAGCACAAACGCTGCAAAAGATGAGTCCCCTTTGGCTCTGACATCCCAAGTATCAGCAGAAGAACTTCATACATGCAGGAGACATAAATGACAGAGCACTTACGCTGTGCTTTCTCACACTGAAGGCTCCTGGGTCAAAATTTCCTCTGACCTCTGTCTGAGGTCCATCTCACAGCCTAAAAACATCAGAATTGCTCTGACATGGGCAGGATTTAAGATCACTGACAACAAAAAGATGACGTCCAAAATTGGATGTGTCCTGAGGGGGAACAGAGTTCTGGGTGAGCGAGATGGACGACTGAAAAGACCCTTCAAAGTGCCAAAAACAGCTTGGACCAGCAAAACTAAAACCACTGAACACAGTCAAAACAAAGCAAAGGAATAAAAACAGCAGCGTGAACAGAAGGTCTGACACATCAGCATCTAAGTGAAGTAAGTAAATAAATAAATAAATAAGTGAAAGCAATAATCTAAAAGTATATAAACATAAGCTACTCAAGTGTTCCATGTCCCCATAATATTAATTACAGAAAACAAGTACCAATTAGAGACCACTTACTCTTCTTACCGCACAATGTTGAATTATACTTTTATTGCACGTTACTGGGTTGTAAAATTCCTTGTCCGATGGAAGATTAATAATTCATTACTATGAAAAAATCAATGACCCATGCACACGGAATGAAAATGAAATGATTACCACCACTGAGGCTACGAGGGACGTTGGGCCACTACTATTTATTGATAATGTGTTCCTTGGAGTTGCTGGGTAGTGACTCTCTAAGTGCAGTAAAACCTGAAGACGACAATAAACCAGTAATCTGGGGCACTGAAAAGAAGCGTTTTCTAATAACGTCTGCTCTGCATTCTGGAGATTCTGTATCACGGCCCCACTCTCTAATATAGATTGCTAGAATCTACAATAAGCTCCAGGCTGCAGGTCGAACCAATAGCATCGCTCTTGCTAGAGCGCTCACTCGACAGAGGGCAGCTTCCTCTCTCCACAATTACTCATACTCCCCTCACAACCCTCAGAGGCAGCCCGCCGACAGCAACCATTCATTCTGGCAGCAGAAAACAAGAAGTGTGCAGTTTTGCCATGCGCAGATGCTATGCGGTGCAGCTACTGTACGGGCTCTACACTGGAGCTGAAGGCATAATAATACAAACACATTATGTTAAATGTGTCATTATAAGGTGCAGACCAATAAAAGAGGCTAGTTAATGTTTATTCTCCAAGATGCTTATCTGTAGTCTGAGAAAGCAAAGCTGATAAAAGGACTCATTATTACAGAAGATTCAAATTGCTTTGAGAACAGTGATTGGTATCATTCTACATCCCAAAAAACAAGAAATTAAACAGATTGCATGCAGTTACAAAAGGAGCAAAAACGAAAATGTCAGAGGTGCAGGATGTCTGGAGAGCTCTATTGTCTCTTTAGGTAGGCCTTGTTCTCCTTACAATTTGAAAAGGAGGAATTGGCTTGTAACTTTGCATATAAATTTCAAGTGCTCCTAATAGCATATGCCTCTGCCCTTTTCATACTGCTACTAACTTGCTGCAGCAACATGACAGAGCAGCCAGAAATAACCTCCTCCATGCTCTTTGTGTGATGCAGGGCTCAGCGTGTGCGACATGATTAAAGCATTCGAGTCATTAGTGCGATAACAATGAGCACACATTAAAAAAACATGCAGATTAATTATGGATTTAATGTCAGCTAAAGGGGCGTTTTGGAGTGTGGGGTGGAGCATGGCTCAGTTTTTCTTTGCTCTATGCCATTAAAGCTGGGGTTATGTTATACAAGCTCTGCACCAGTTATAGCCATGATTTACAATCAGGCAGAGTCAGTGCAGGTTGAACATGCACTCTTAAATATAAAGGTCTTAACAGCTCTTTGGCGTGATGGTAAAGAAGTGTAGGTGTAGGTTCCCAGTGAAGGTTCCCTAAATCAGCTTTCAGTGTAGACAGGCAGGTCCCCTATTGGCCGGTGGAATGGAAATTGTCAGTCATTTTCAATTAATTTAATTCAATAAAATATAATATTTTTCTGGTAAGTGTGTCATGTTAGATGAACTAGGACACTTTTGCCTCTCTGTGTGTGAAATCTTGTGACTCTGTATTTAGCTGCCTGTGAGCAATGAGGGCTGTAAACGGTGGAGTGAGAACACCCTGCTGTGAAAACCCTGATAGTGTGCGACTGCCACAATATTGAAAAAATAGGATTTAATTGGAATGAAACTCTAGCAGTTAGGTCCATAATGATTTGGACAAAGTCATGATTGTTTTTCATTATTTAGCTATAATTAAATATATAATTGTATATTTTTTCTATAATTTTAGACATTAACTATTTTTTGATATTTATTATTTTTAATATGTTTAATAGTTACTGTTGTTTTGTTATTTTAGCTGTCATATACATAGCATGTTATTTTCAGCAATGCGTATTGCAGTTCAAAGTGCAGACTTTCAGCTTAAATAGGACAATATTTACATTCAAATTAGGTGAACAGTAGGTAGTACCTGCCCCGTCCCCATTTTTAAGGGCTCAGAAATACTTGGACATACTAATATAATCATAAATTAGTCTTTTTTACAACCCCAATTCCCAAAAAGTTAGGACGCTGCGTGAAATGATTTGCAAGTCTCATAGACCTGTTTTTTTTTTTATTCACAGTATATCCTAGAACACAAATCAGATGTTGAAAGTGAGCCATTTTACCGTTTAATGAAAAAAATGAACTAATTTAGAACTTGATGGCGGCAACACATCTCAATAAACTTGGGACAGGGCCACGTCTACCATTGTGTAGCATCCCCTCTGCTTTTAACAACAGTCCGTGAACATCTATTAAGTGAGGAGATCAATTGCTGGAGTTTTGGGAGAGGACTGTTGTCCCATTCTTGTCTGATGTAAGATTCTAGCTGCTCAGTTCTGGGTCTTCTTTGCTGGATTTTTCATTTCATGATGTGCCAAATGTTTTCTATTCTATTCTATTCTAGTGAAAGGTCTGGACTGCAGACAAGCCAGTTCAGCACCTGGACTCTTTTGCTTAGCCATGCTGTTGTGACGGCTGCTGAAATATTCAAGGCCTTCCCTGACAGAGACGTTATCTGGATGGGAGCATATGTTGTTCTAAAACCTTTATATACTGTTCAGCATTGATAGAGCCTTTCTAGAGAAATTCAGGCTTTTGCACTGTGTGCTGATAACAACCTTGATGGTCCCTCTTGACTCCTTGTGGCTGTAGTTTCCAAAACGAATTTCAAATTTTGATTCATCTAACCACAGAACAGTTTTCCATTTTGCCTCAGTCCATTTTAAATTAGCCCAGAGAAGACAGTGGCGTTTCTGGATGGTGTTGGCATATGGCTTCTTCTTTAACTTGCATTTGGGGATTGTACAACAAACTGTGTTCACAATGATTTCTGAAAGTATTCCTGAGCCCATGCAATGATTTACAATACAGAATCTGTTTTAATGCAGTGTCATCTGAGGGCCTAAACATCCTTAGCATACAATATTGACCAATGTCCTTGTTCCTTGCGTACCAGGGATTTCTCCATATTCTCTGAATCTTTTGATGACATTATATACTGTTGTAGATGGTGGGATATCCAAAGTCTTCGCAATTTTATGTTGAGGAACATGTTTCTGAAACTGTTCCACAATTTTTAGACATAGTTTTTCACAGATTGGCAAACCTCTGCCCATCTTTGCTTCTGAGAGACTCTGCTTCTCTATAATGCTCTTTTTATACCCAGTCATGTGTGGTAGTTGCAAATTGCTCCACCAGCTGTTTTTTTTTAGTACCACTTTCGTCTCCAGCCTTTGGTTGCCCCATCTCCCCCAATTGTTTTTGAGACATCTTGCTGCCAAAATGTTCTAAATGAGGTAATGATTTTCATGAAATGGTAAAATGTCTCACTTTCAACATCTGTGTTATGTGTTCTATTTTGAATAAAATATTGGTCCATGAGATTTGAAAATCATTCTGTTTTTATGTACATTTTACCCAGCATGCCAAATATTTTGGAATTGGATTTGTAATACTTGGTTGCAAATCCTTCGCAGTCAATCCTGAGGTCTGGAACCAGTAAACATCACAAGATGCTGAGTTTCTTCCCTAGTGATGCTCTGTCAGACCCTTCCAGCAGCTGTCTTCAGTTCCTGTGTGTTCTTGGGGTGTTTTGCCTTCACCCTTGCCTTCCGTATGTGAAATGCATACTGAACTGGATTGGGGTCAGGTGATTGACTTGGCCATTGCAGAACCTTCTTCTTCTTTGCCTTACAAAGGTCATGGATTCCTTGGTACACTTGAGGTCATTGTCCACCTGCACTGTAAAGAGCCATTTACGCATTTGGCTGAGATCTAAGCAAATAACATAGCCAAACACACTTCATTATTCATCCTGCTGTTTTTCTGGAGTCACATCATCAATAAATAAAGTGGACCAGTTCCACTGGCAGCAACACATCCCCACACCTTAAATCTACCTCCAGATGAGGTGGTATGCTTTGGATAATGAGCGGTTCTTCATATTCTCTTCCCATCATTCTGGTACAATTTAATCTTTGTTTCATCTGTCCATAAGATGTTGTTCCAGATCTGTTCAGGCAGTTTTAGTTTTTTGGCAGGCTTAAATTTGGTTTACATCTTGCGCTAAAACTCTCTTAATTGTTGACTTCAACACAGTTGGTCTGACCCCCTGGAAGCTGTTCTTGATTTGGCTCACTGTTGTAGTGATGTTTTCTTCACCAGGGAAAGAATTCTTCTGTCACCCTCCACAGTTGTTTTCCATTGTCTTCTGGGCCTTCATGATTCTAAGCTGACCTGTGCATTCCTTCTTTTTAAGAATGTACCAAATAGTTAGTTGGGCACACTTAATGTTTTAATCTCTTTAATGGTTTTGTTGTGATTATTCAGCATAATGACGGCTTGCTACAATGGCAGTATAGCTCTTTCCTCTCTCCTCTTCACATTGACAGTTAACAGCAACAGATTCCAAATCAAATGGCACACTTGAAATCAACTCTAGACCTTTTATCTACTTACTGGTAAGTGAAATAATGTGGGAATAAAACAGACTTGGCCATGGAACAGCTGAACAGCCAACTGTGCATTTGTTTTTGAGTCCTTACAAAGGGGATGCCTTATATGAAAATGGTCGTAACTCCTACACTGCTCATCTGATTTGGATGTAATTGCACTTCAGTTAAAGCTGAAAGTCTCCACACTGAGCTAACATCCATTATTTAATGTAAACTCTAATAATATGTGCTGGACAGCTAAAATAAGCATAACTTTGTAAACATCTAAATATTTATGGACCTCACTATATAAATAAATGCTGACTTGCTTGCTCATAAAAGTCTGTTCTTTTCCAGTTTGTAAATTGCCCAAATTCAAATCATACAAAATATATTCTATCAATGCTACTGAAGAGCAAAGGCAATTCATTTTGTTCTTTAAAAATCCAGTGTTCAAGCCAGGAACCAGTTAAAAAACTTTATTTTAAAGAATGTAGTCTGCAGATTTTTACGCAGAGCTGACGGGTGGTTCAGAAAATCAAGAACTAATAACTAAACAGACTAATTTCTTGGCTCTTTACCTACTTTCAAGCCAGCGAGTATATATGGAGTATATCAAATGTTTGATTTTTTAATGGAAGCTGGACGCAATGTAGCAGTGTTTGTTGCTCATTGATTGACATCTAAATGGATTCCAGTAGCAGTCAATGAAAAGTGAGAGTGCAAAACAAAGTTGCACTATGAGAAGATAACTCAATACTATGAGCCTGATAGGATATGTAGCTGTCAAGAAGCTGTGACAGAGTATAGAAAATAGGCAAAAAAGAATAAAATTTGCTAATGAAACAAAGAATCTGCTGGCGTTCTCTGTGAAAGGCAAAAAATCCAACCAACTTTGGAGGTTTAGAAAAATATCCTGGCAGATTTTTTAAAAAAACTGACCGCAAGTCTACCAAATAGATTGGTAGCTGTAATAAAGGCCAAATCAGACACACTAGATACTATCTATCATGAAAATTTAAGATTAGATTTAGTTTTTGAGGCTTCTACATAATTTTATTCTAAAGGCAGCCTTTTATACTTTTCTGGTCGTTCCTTTAACTTTAATGTGTTATGTAGATTTTTGTGCATGTAAATGGTCTGCAAAGTCACAAAGTACATGCCAGAAGAAAAAGCTCTCTCCCACGAAAAAACACTTTTCACAGCTGCCTGAATTTCCTACTTGGAATTACAGTCTTTTACTTTGTTACAAGATGACACAATCCTTACTGCTTAACCACTGGAGGCAGGGAAGAGCTTGTTCAATTGTGTCTTGTCGAGAAGATGCTGACCTGACTTTTAGGATCAAACTCTAGCTCAAACTGATATGACAGAAGCGACATTACTGGAAAAATAACCACAGCGGTAATTTACAGCTGCTCAAGAGAGAAGGTTTTGTCTGCAGATTGCAACACTTGATTGGAAGGTGTAGGGGCAGAGCCACTCTGGCCGCTGACCAATCAGAACAGAATGGGCAAGCTGACCAATCAGAGGCCACTGAGCTTATCAAAAGGAGGGGCTTGAAGACACAGGAGCTTTAACAGATTCTTTGAGACAGAGGGTCAAAATAGATGTACAGTGAAAAATAATGTGTTTTTGGAACATTGACACATGTAAATCTATTTAAGTTAACTCAAAAAATAAAATTATGAACACTGAAAATGAGCATAATAGGTCCCTTTTAAATATATATTTCTTGCTTTTCTGACACTGAAAAATCACTGAAAAGTAACTGTTAGTAACTGTAAAAGTAACTATAGTAAGTGTTCTTTGACTGCACATGTTGACTTGATAGAAGTAACTGAATAAAGCATTGTAGTTACTCAAGAACAGGATTAATAACTCAACAAGAAGCCTAGAGTTCATGTCAACTGTTTGCACTGCCTCAAAAATCCTTTTCACAGGTTTGCAGAGCTTTGAAGTAAACAGCAGCATTCCTCAAGGTGGGCCATGCCTTCGTCCCAAAGCCTTGACCTTTTATTGAGCTTTCCAAGAAAGCAGGCGGTCACCATGTGCTGTGGAGTCACCTGAAGAGCGGTCTTTCAGAGCTCTGTTCCTCACCAACTAAGCCATCTGCCACTTGGGAGGGAGGTCTCTAAATGTCCTCGAACAAGGTCACTCAACTCGGACCGAGAGCAAGAGCCATCACTATTTTTCTACCTTGCCCTTAGGAGCACAGCTCTGCTCGTGCTTCTTTCTTGAAAAAAGGAATGTTTTCTGTCCTTCGATAAAAAGTAACTTGTCGTGGAAATGCTCCGAGATGGATTGTGATGGTTTATGTTGCTTCGTATCCATTTCTGGTAAATGGCTTTATCAGGAGGATGAATGCACATACTTTTGAGCACTAAAGTGCTGCCTTGTTGTATCTTTCCTATTTGTGCAGTCAGCTGCCACTGACTGATATGGCAGCACGCAACGGATTCCATTCGAACACATACATCAACACAACCACGCAATTCTACCCAGACACCCATATAAATGAAAACAATCCATTCCATACAAACGGCCTCGGCTGCAGTCAAAGGGAGATGTCATCTGGGCCCGAGCGGGATTTGAAACGTTGTCCTCGTCAGGCCCCTTTCACATTACAGCGGCTGTGACAGAGGGGATTGGACCATCGCTCTGTCATGATACAAGCCTGCAGAGAAAGAAAAAGGCAAATTACAGCTAATTATTAGGTTGCAAAATGTGTGACAGAGTGGGGTGGCGATTTTCTGCTGCAAATCCTCTGTGTAAAAGCCTTTTAAAAGCAACATTGGCTGCTCAACACAGACGGCGTAGGTGCACCCCCCACAGAGGTGGGAACACCTTTTTATGGGCAGGGAGAAAGCTGTAACTGCCTATCAGTCCATTAACAGCAAAAACAGAGAAAGAGAGACAGACAGAGAGCGAGTGAAAGAGAGACAGAGAGAGAGGAAGAGAGACAGTGGTTTCTAAGCAGCAAGGCCCACAGTGGAAGACATTTAGCTCTATCTTGCATGGGAGCTATTAAAATGTGTTAAATGACAGGTCTGTTTCATCGATTCATTTCATTAGAGCATAAATAGATAAGTCGCATGAAAGAGCAGAAGAATGTTTGATAAAGTCCTTTTCCTGTGCAATGAAATTCAATTTTAATCAAACGGAGAAATATTCATATTGATGTTCTTAACACAGTCGACGCAGTGTCGCACTCTGCTAATGTCAATAAACGGCTCAGCTCTATTCGGCTGCTTAGAAAGACCATGTGTTTATGAAAAGCATTATAAAAAGAAAAGGAGGCCTGGATTATTGCGCTCATACTAAAAAGAGGACAAAGTGGTTGAATCCATCCATCCATCCATCCATTTTCCAAGCCGCTTCTCCGTCAGGGTCGCGGGGGGGTGCTGGAGCCAATCCCAGCAGTCTTCGGGCGAAAGGCACGATACACCCTGGACAGGTCGCCAGTCCATCACAGGGCAGACACACAGACACAGACAGTCACTCACACACTCACACCTAGGGGCAATTTAGCATGTCCAATTGGCCTGACTGCATGTCTTTGGACTGTGGGAGGAAACCGGAGAACCCGGAGGAAACCCACACAGACACGGGGAGAACATGCAAACTCCACACAGAGAGGACCCTGGTCACCCGGCCGGGGAAAAGTGGTTGAATCTTACATTTAAAACCAACTCTTTTGCACCAGGCATCACTTTTCATGTCTAGTTTGAGGAATAAATGAGGTCCCCTGACATTAATATAGCCCTGAATGTAATGACGGCCATAATCTGTCATGACAGATTGGTGTACTGTAAATGTAGCCACAGATCTAAAATTACTTTGACGTTGTTATTTTAGCATTGGGGCTGCAAAAGGCTGAAAAATGTATAGCCTTGTGAGCAAGGCTAAGGTCTCACTGGCCTTACTCCACATCTTAATGCAGTGTCAAGAAGCAGGAACATGCTCATTTTCCCACTTAAAGTGCCCTGTCATGAGCAGTAAGTATTATTAGTTGAAGAGCAGCATTAGACTTTAGTCTGTTTATAACATGCCTGAGTTTTAAGAGATAAGCATTTTAGTTGAGTAGGTAGTACTGCACAGGATTCCTTGTAAAGTACTGTGCAAACGTTAGAGACCACCTTTATTTATTTAATGTACAGTCAAAGCAGCCATACATCACAAGTTATTCATTTTTCGGGATGAATATATCTACTTCTATGAGAAAAAAAAGTGAAAAAAGAAAGATTATTTTTAAATATGTGATTAAATCTATGACTCCTAACAGCCTTGTTCTGCCCTCATTAAAGAGCTCCCCTTCTTCAATTAGACAGACAGATGACTCCCATAACACACTGGTCAGATTTGGTAGATTTATTCAAACTGACAGCATGCAAAAGGTTTAAAACTAAAATGAAGAAACAAAATAAAACACACAATCAGCATAAAATATGTAACTGCTACAATATCTAACAGGCATATCCGAGCATATGTCCTACAACTAACCTAGCAAGCTACTAATTAGCTTAATATGTGAAAAGACGAGGTGCCAAATAATCAACAATTGTTACTTCAATTAAATTACCAATATGCGGAAATATACGCATCATATATTTATACTAGCAATATCCTTCAAAAATACTCACAGACGATGCGTCTACAAGAGATTTCAAAAGAGGATGAGTTTGGATTCATCAGCTGCTCAATTTACCATGCCCAGAACTAGTGTGACTGAAAACAAAGATTCTAGGTGACTTCTTCTAAGTGTCACATGCCCACCATGAATTCAAGACACCACCTAGTGGCAGGAGGAGGAAATAACACACCAATTACCCATGAAATGAATTCAGTCCAGAACACTCCCCGCCTGGTATCTAAAAAGATGCCACCTTTAACAAGGAGAGTTTAAGAAGAATAAACCCTAGTCAGTCTCTGGGGAGAGGAGTAGGACGACCTCTGAGACAGGTCGCAGAAAGGTCTTGCTTGACCCATCCTTTGCAGTCTTGATCTCCACCTTCCTTACCCTCCCGTCTGCGCTAGGGAAGGTCTTGATGATGATACCCATGTGCCAGTCGTTTCTCTGCAATTGATCATTTTTCAAGAGGATGACATCTCCTTTCAGATTCCGTTTCTCCTTTTCCCCACTTCCTGCGTCTCTGCAGAGTGGGAAGGTACTTAGACCTCCATCGATGCCAAAAGGTGTTGGCAAGGCTTTGGACCTGCCTCCACTGCTTGCCGTAGAGGTCCTTCTTGTCAAATTCACCCTTGGGAGGAGGAAAGGCTCCGACTTTCTGTGTGAGAAGTGTCGCTGGTGTCAGGATGAATGGGGAGTCAGGGTCTGTGGACACAGGAACCAGAGGATGGGCGTTGAGGATAGCAGAGACCTCCGCCATGAATGTAGTCAGGACCTCATGTGTGAGCTTAGCTGGGCCGACCTTCAACAGCATAGAGTCCAGGATACGCCTTGTCAGTCCAATTAGCCGCTCCCAACTGCCCCCCATGTGTGAAGAGTGTGGTGGGTTGAAGATCCACTTACACCCATTGTCACTGAGATATCCTTGCGCCTCTTTGTCTCTGGTCACAGAGTCAATCTGCAACTCCTTACAGGCCCCGACGAAATTGGTACCACAATCGCTTCTGATCTGTTTCACTGGCCCCCTGAATGAGAAGAACCGTCGTAGAGCATTAATGAAGCTTGAAGAGTCCATTGACACCAGTACTTCTATATGTGTGGCCCTGGTACTCATACACGTAAAAAGCGAAGCCCATCTTTTGCTGCCAGCCCTCCTCTGGTCCGCCGTGCCGTGACCATCCATGGTCCGAAGATGTCCACACCCACGAATGAGAAGGGAGGATCTGCGCTGAGGCGGTCTGCAGGTAAGTCAGCCATCTTTTGAGTCTCCATCTTCCTGCATAGCCTTCTGTATGTGAAGCAGTGATGAAGGGTGCTGCTGATGCACCATTTCCCACTGATAATCCACAGGCCTGCCGCTCTCACAGCACCCTCGGTGAGGTGCCGTCATTGGTGCTGGACCTGCTCATGATAATGCCGAATGAGCAACGTTGAGACGTGGCTCGGCCCAGGTAAGATTATAGGACTAACCTCTCTTCCATGCAGGTTTGCCTTGGACAGACGTCCTCCAATCCTGAGAATGCCAGCACTGTCAAGGTAAGGACACAGGCTGAGGAGTGGGCTTTGTTTAGGAATGGCTATTCCTCCCCGAATGCATTCCAACGTCTCTGCGAAGGCATCTTGTTGGACAGCCCGTATTATGACGTTTCTTACTTCCTCCAAGTCTTCTGTGGGACAGGGCCCTTCATGGATGTGCTAACCTTTGCAGCTGTTCCCCTGTGTGAAGGAGTGGGCAATATGCACAAGCTTAGCAACTGCTCGATTGAGTGACCGCCAGCTGGAGAACATCTCAAAACGCTTAGGGCCAAGGTTGTCATTGGTAACCCTGTTGAAATGACAAGTGATGTTTGGGCGGACGTCCGAGTCTGAACTAGGGTCGACCAAGTCAAAGGATCTAGGTGTAGGTTTGACTTCAGCTGGCATCAACAGAAATGGTGGTCCACACAGCCATGTGGTGTGAGGCTGCCTGCTGGGACTGCTCGTGAGCCGTGGTCAGCAGGGTTTTTGCTGGAGGGCACATACTTCCATTGCTTAGGGCTTGATGACCTCCTAATGCGCTGCACCCTGTTGCTCACGTAGACGTAGAATCGTCTTGATTCATTGTGAATGTAGCCTCGGACCACCTTACTATCCGAATAGAAGGTCACGGTGTCAAAGATGGTGTCCATCTCATCCACAATTGCGTCTGCAATCTCTACAGCCAGGACCGCAGCACACAGCTCGAGCCTTGGGACTGTTGTTTCTGCACGTGGAGCAAGCTTGCCGAATACAAAGCCCACCTCCACATCACTGCCCGCATTGGTTGTCCTCACATAAGCAACAGCAGCTATAGCAGTAGTGGAAGCATCGCAGAATACACACAGGTCCTTATTGCCTGCCTGGTGGAGAGAGATGGAGGTGTATTGGCGCGGGATCTTGAGCTGTTCAAGCTCCTTCAGAGAGTCCCTCCACAGCTTCCATTCTCTGTACTTTTCCTCAGGGAGAGGGGCATCCCAGTTACATGACTCTGTGGTGAGCTCCCTCAGTATGGACCTTCCTTGAATGATTACAGGGGCAGCGAAACCTAATGGGTCAAACAGACTGTTTACTGTTGACAGGACCCCACGTCTTGTGTAAGGCTTCTCTGCATCAGCAACTTGGAAGGTGAACACATCATCTGAAATATCCCAGCTCACCCCTAAACTCCTCTGCATGGGAAGGGGTTCTGTGCTGAGATCCAGGTCTTTCATCCCCTTAGTGAGATCGTCAGGAGGGAAGGCTCTCATCACAGCCACCCTGTTAGACAAGATCTTGTGAAGCCGGAGGTTGGAGAGGGCCAACATGTCTTGAGTATTGTGAAGAAGAGTGATGGCTTCCTCTTCTGAAGGGACAGACAGAAGGCCATCGTCAACATAGAAATTCCTCTCAACGAACAGCCTAGCCTCTATGCCATACTCCCTCTCTCCCTCTGCAGCAGCTCTTCGGAGCCCGTATGTGGCTACGGACGGTGACGGGCTATTTCCAAAGACATGTACGCACATCCTGTACTCTATGACGTCATCATCCAGGTTATTATTGCGATGCCAGAGGAAACGCAGAAAGTTCCGATGGTCCTCACGTACGACAAAACAATGGAACATCTGCTGGATGTCAGTCGTCACTGCCACTGGCTCCCTCCTAAACCGTAGCCATGAGGAGGACATCATTGAGAGACACCCCTTGGTGTTGTGCACTGGAGTCGAATACCACCCTCATCTGTCCAGGCCTCTGAGGATGATATACCCCAAAGAACGGTAGATACCAGCACTCCTCATCTGGTGGTAAGGGCGGTGCCACTTCAGCATGTCCATTCTCAAAGAGCTTGCTCATGAACTCAGTGAAATGTTCTCTCCTCTCTGGGTGTTTCCTGAGTGTCCTGGTGACTGTAGCGAGACGGGTCCTTGCCTGCTCAAAGTTATTTGGCAGACGCTGACGTGGGCTGTGGAAGGGGAGTGGAGCCTGCCAGCTATTGTCATCACCCTGTTTCAGTTCCTTCTCCATAATTCTCAGGAAAGCAATAACTTCCATAGATGGAGCCGTCTTGTCATCGTCCTTTGTGTGACAGAAGATGGACTCCCCCATGTGTCGCGTTTTGTCATTTGGCAAGGACAGTTGTTCTGAGACTGAACGACTCTGGAACTGGCAAGTGGGGTTGAGCTTCTCTTTGATTTTGATCTTGTTGAGGCAGGGACACAGAACGCTGGAACGTCCATTCTCAAGAATGTAGGTTCTGTAGGTGTTCACAGGCGAGGGTACATGTGCACCGTTAATACACACATCCCCTACTATCACCCAGCCGAGGGCTAATCGTAAAAAGGAAGGCCTTATGCTCGTCCAGCCGTTTCGCTCTAAAGGCTCTGCACTTAGGTAGGGGGTGGGGCTTTTTAAGTATGGGACACTCTTTCTTCAGGTTGTCTGAACCCTTGGTCTCATTCCCTTTGGCAGGATTGGCCACCTCTGTTTTATGCACGGCTAACAGGGTTTTAGCTGACTTTGGTAAGAATTTCTCCCCTTTAGGTGGCGTGTTGCTGGGAGCTGCGGCAGCAAAGCTCGGATCATTCCTCATCCTTGCTTCAGCACATATGAAGTCAGCAAACACGGAGAAGGGTGGGAAGATGACGTGGTGTTTTTCTTTATACTTCGTACCGTGCACCATCCACTTCTCCTGAAGGTTGAATGGCAATTTTTCCAGGATAGGGTTAATGCCTCGCGCTGTGTCCAGGTAAGCCAAAGCAGGCAGGAACCCATCCTCCTTGGCTGCCTGTATCTCCAGGAGAAGGTCACCTAGTTCTCGTAGCCGCTTGGGTTCTTTATTGGAGAACTTGGGGAACCGTTCAAGCTTGTTAAACAGAGCTGTCTCCATGGCCTCTGGTGATCCATAAACCTCCTCTAATCTTCGCCAGACCATATTGAGGGCCTCACCAGGGTGGTTGATACGAACTGACCTCACTCTCCTTGCATGCTCCGCAGATTCTGGACCAAGCCACTTAATCAGCAGGTCAAGTTCCTCACTAGGCTTCAGACCCAGATCTTCAGTGGCATTAAAGAAGGCGGACCTCCAAGCCCAGTAGTTTTCGGGTCTGTCATTGAACTTTGTGAGTCCAGCTGTAAGTAGCTCACGGCGAGCTAAGAACCTTCCCAGCACATTTGCACTGGATTCTTCTCCCCTTGGATAGCTGCAATCCGCTGTATCTCGTCTGGGCGTCCATCGGTTCTTTGGTTCAGATGCTGAGTGTGATGCAATAAATCCACCTTCTCTTTTTGGTGTGAATTGCCCTGGTGGCCGTTTTGAATAAGCAGCTGTTGCAGTTGGCATTGTGGCTTTCAAAGACAAACGTTGACTCTCACTTTGACTTGGTAGCTCATGATGTATCTGAGAATCATCATTAGAGTTGAGGTTAACAGCTGCTGAGAGAGTAAAATCAGCCTTTTTATCCTGCTCTGGATCGTCTGTGCGCTCATTAACTTTCACATAAGCAGCCTGTTCTTGAACATATTTCTCTGTTCTCTCAGCTGAATGATAGAATGAGCCTTGGTCGACATCATGAACTCCACTGAGCTCCCCCATAGCTGCCGAAACCACTGCCGATTCCAATACATTAGCTTCAGCACAAGCGGCGTCGGCCTCCTTCTCTTGCTGTATGGCTTCCCATGTGGCATCAAGACGCGTCTCCTCTACTTTCAGCTGAGTCTTCTTTACTTTAACGTCAATCTCCCTTTGCGCATACAACGCTCTTGCCCGTGCAGCTTCTGCCTTAGCTCGTGCCTCCAATGCAGCCAAGCTAGCTGCAGATCTCACAGTGCTTTGATGATTTCGATGTTTTAGATGAGCGTGAACACCCTGACCTTGTTTCATAATCCTTTTCTTCTGTTACTGACATTTTGGAACTGGGATATGTAGAACAGGCAGGATATTTTACTCGCTGCTCTAGAAATCACTGTTGAGTTAGTCTTTTTACTGTTCTGCCCTCATTAAAGAGTTCCCCTTCTTCAATTAGACAGACAGATGACTCCCATAACACACTGGTCAGATTTGGTAGATTTATTCAAACTGACAGCATGCAAAAGGTTTAAAACTAAAATGAAGAAACAAAATAAAACACACAATCAGCATAAAATATGTAACTGCTACAATATCTAATAGGCATATCCGAGCATATGGCCTACAACTAACCTAGCAAGCTACTAATTAGCTTAATATGTGAAAAGACGAGGTGCCAAATAATCAACAATTGTTACTTCAACTAAATTACCAATATGCGGAAATATACGCATCATATATTTATACAAGCAATATCCTTCAAAAATACTCACAGACGATGCGTCTACAAGAGATTTCAAAAGAGGATGAGTTTGGATTCATCAGCTGCTCAATTTACCATGCCCAGAACTAGTCTGACTGAAAACAAAGATTCTAGGTGACTTCTAAGTGTCACATGCCCACCATGAATTCAAGACACCACCTAGTGGCAGGAGGAGGAAATAACACACCAATTACCCATGAAATGAACTCAGTCCAGAACAAGCCTAACCACCAAAAATGTCACCATCAGATAAACTGTACTTAAAGCTTTGATCTTTGAGAGCAAAAATCAGATCTGAAAAAAAAATCAGGTGTTTCTGTCCATCTTTCCACCATGAGAAGACAACACTGTGGGGCTGAAAGGATGTGTGGCTGCCAAGAAGCTGCTACTGAAAAAAGGAAATAGACAAAAGAGACAACAATTTGCAAATCAGGCAGAAAAGCTCTTGCCGTTCTCAGAACAATGTACTGACAAGTCCAGAAGTCAAAAACATTGAATTGTGAGAATCAGAAAATACAACCAACTTCTAAGACTGAACTTTGGAGGTGTGGAAAAATATCCCTGCTGAATTCTTTGAAAAACTGAAAGAAAAGAATGGAAGCTGTAATAAAGGTAAAAGGTAAACAAAATAAATATTGAAAATGTAATACTATACAATGTTCATTGTCTAGTTGTTTATTTGTTTTCTCCTTGTTTTATCTTTGATATGTGTGTACACCAAACATGCCACCATCCTGCCTTCCGACTACCCATTTTAAAATGTTGATCCCAAAAAAATCTAATTGTATGTACAACCCCAATTCCAATGAAGTTGGGACGTTGTGTAAAACATAAATAAAAACAGAATACAATGATTTGCAAATCTTTTTCAATCTATAGTCAGTTGAATACACTACAAAGACAAGATATTTAATGTTCAAACAGATAAACTTTATTGTTGCAAATATTGCAAATATTCACTCATTTTGAATTTGATGCCTGCAACACGTTCCAAAGAAGTTGGGACAGGGGCATGTTTACCACTGTGTTACATCACCTTTCGTTTTAACAACACTCAATAAGCGTTTGGGAACTGAGGATACGAATTGTTGAAGCTTTGTAGGTAGAATTCTTTCCCATTCTTGCTTTATGTACAACTTCAGTTGATCAACAGTCCGGGGTCTCTGTTGTCATATTTTGCGCTTCATAATGTGCCACACATTTTCAATGGATAGACAGGTCTGGACTGCAGCAGGCCAGTCTAGTACCTGCACTCTTTTACTATGAAGCCACGCTGTTGTAATACGTGCAGAATGTGGCTTGGCATTGTCTTGCTGAAATAATCAGGGACATCACTGAAAAAGACGTTGCTTGGATGGCAGCATATGTTGCTCTAAAACCTGTATGTACCTTTCAGCATTAATGGTGCCTTCACAGATGTGGAAGTTACCCATGCCAAGGGCACTAACACACCCCCACACCATCAGAGATGCTGGGTTTTGAACTTTGCGCTGATAACTATCTGGACGGTCCTTTTCCTCTTTGGCCCAGAGGACACGATGTCCATGATTTCCAAAATCAATTTGAAATGTGGACTCGTCAGACCACAGGACACTTTTCCACTTCACATCAGTCCATCTCAGATGAGCTTGGGCCCAGAGAAGCCGGTGGCGTTTCTGGGTGTTGTTGATATATGGCTTTTGCTTTGCGTGGCAGAGTTTTAACTTGCACTTGTAGATGGAGTGACGAACTGTGCTCACTGACAGTGGTTTTCTGAAGTGTTCCTGAGCCCATGTGGGAATATGCGTGGTTTTTAATGCAGTTTCTTTTGATGATATTATGAACTGCAGATGATGAAATCCCTAAATTCCTTGCAATTGCACATTAAGAAATGTTGTTCTTAAAATGTTGGACTATTTGCTCATGCAGTTGTTCACAAAGTGGTGAACCTCGCCCCATCCTTGCTTGTGAACAATTGAGCCTTTCAGGGATGCTCCCTTTATACCCAATCATGACACTCACCTGTTTCCAATTAACCCGTTCACCTGTGGAATGTTCCAAACAGGTGTTTTTTGAGCATTCCTCACCTTTCCCAGTCTTTTGTTGCCCCTGTTCCAACTTCTTTGGAACGTGTAGCAGGCATCAAATTCAAATTGAATATTTGCAAAAAAAAACAATAAAGATTATCCATTTGAACATTAAATCTTGCCTTTGTAGTGTATTCAATTGAATATAGGTTGAAAAGGATTTGCAAATCATCATATTCTGTTTTACATCATATTTATGTTTTACACAATGTCCCACCTTCATTGGAATTGGGGTTGTAGCTGTTGAGATGTCTGTGTCATTTTCTGTTTAAAATATGCTCATATTTTTTACTGAAACTGAAAAATGGTTAATTTGTGCTTAATTGTTGTTTTGACTATAAATTAAACAGATAAAGTGTGATCTCTGTGCAGTACTATATCTATACTCAGTGGCCATTTAATCAGGAACATCTTCCATATGGTGCACATTGGGGGTTTGCAGTTACTGACCATAGCCCATCCATTGCGACACAGTTTGTCGGCCACCGTCTTTGCCATCCATCATTGAAAAGGGACCACCACTGACCTGATATTACTGAGGTGGTAGATCATTCTCAGCACAGCAGTGACACTGTCACAGTAGAGGCATGTTATTGCGTGTGGAGCTGAGTATGAGTGTATGCAGCAGCACTGTTGGGATTTGCAGAAACCTCAATGTCATTGCAGGGTTGAGAATAGTCAGCCAACCAAATAAGTCCAGCCATCAGTGGTCCTGTGGTCAGAAACAAGCTAAGTCCATTTAAAAAAGATAAGATGTACATCTGCAGGGTTGGTATGACTGCTGTGCTGAGAATTGTCCACCACCCAAATAAAATCTGATCAGTGGTGGTCCTATCTGTCCTATGGTGGTCCTTTTCCATTGGTAGAAGGGGTGCAGTTGGGCTGATAAATTGTGCAGCAATAGATGGGCTACAGTTAGCAATTACAATGCACCTATACCGGATAACATGGCCAAAGTGTTCAGATACAAGTGTACTTAATAAGCCTGCAAATGTATGTTGTTATTGTGTGTCAGGCCTGTTTTACAGTAAAACTGAGAGAAAGGCCTCCCCTGAGAACTGCGTGGGCTATAATGCTAGCATACGGACATCAGCAGGCACCTGATGTCCCCAACCTTTAATTTACACAATGATGACTAATGAATCATTAAGCAAATCTGTCACCTTGCAGAACAGGCATATTTTTTTTCTTCACCTTTTTTTTTACCCTAAACAGCAAAGTAATGTCATTGGCTCCCTGTGCAGGGAAAGCAGAGGCAGCAGAATTTTAAATATTCAGATGGGGCATCTGATGGAGGAAGAAGAGGATGTCCCTGAGAGAGAGCTCAACAAGGATGGCCCTGCAAACAGCTTGGGCCACATAATAGATGATGACACAATGTGAAGTGATGTTTGGTAATGAAAGAAATACCAAACATGTCACTTTTCTTTGACAGCAGCACATTTGAGATGGAAACGCAAACTGTGTTACATTTAATTAGGGCTGCATGATGGGACAATGCTGTTGCTTGTGCAAGGAGAAATCCTGAACTCAAGAGATCTTTGTGTCTGCTCTTATGTACATCTTCTGTCAAACATTTTATTGAGTCCTCATGGAAGTTGTAGGGAAATATTATTAGACAATTCATTTTGAGCTGGTCTAACTATGTTGCATGTGTAGTATTGAACAGCATTTCCCATTTTCAAAATTTATGACTCCAACCACACAGGCATGACTGCTGGTGTGGGTCCTTGCACTCAATGATGCACAGAAATGCTACTTAAGTGCTAATAGTGCCCTCTTTGTGGGAAATTTGAATTATTCAGTGTACACTTAACAAAAACGAATGCTAAAGTACAAGCTTTTTACATGGCACTTCTGTTTTTTCAGTAAAAAAGTTTCAGTTATTTCAGTAAAAATGACAATTTGTTCCACTTACTGAGATTTATGCTTTTTAGAAGCTTTTGGTGTAGCTTTTATCTCAGTGTTTAAAAATGGAATTTGCTTAATGTTCGTCTTACTAGAACGATGCAGTTGATGTTCTCTGCCTGATTGTTGATGGTGTCATTAGTGACCCAACTTTTTTAAACTCATTATATTTTTAAAAAATATGGTTCTAAAGGATTATTTTTTATTTCTTAGCATAGAAGAACCACAGTCAGTAGATGGCTCTTTTGAGAATAATTTTTATAAATTAAGTGTGCAATTGTGAAGAAAGATATTGTACAAAAATCAGGAACCACCTTTCGTTTATTTAATTTCCAGTAAAAATGGCCATTAAGTGCAATTTATTTATTGTCCAGTGTCAATTAAAAAAAATCTCTGGGGTGGTCAGTTGTTCTGAGAACACCAGCAGCTTCTTTGTTTGATTTGCAAATTTTCTTTTTTTTTTTGTTTTGTATTTGTCTCAATTACAGCCTCTGGACAGCTACACATCTTTACAGACGCATAGCATTATGTTGTCTTCTCACAGTGCAAGGATGGACAGAAACACCTCGATTTTTTCAGATCTGAAAAAAGATTGGAGTTTGATTTTCTCCTCTCTCTCCAAGGTGAAAACTTTGTCCACTGTTTGTTTGACGGTCAAGGTTTTGGGGGTTTACCAGGTCTTACATGGTTGTTAAGAATCTCATTTTATCTCCTGAAAAATAAATAAATTGTGTTTACATTCCCTTATATAGATTACATAAATAAAGTGTGGTCACTGATTTTTGCTCAGTACTCTGTCAATAAGCTGTTAGTAATTGAATAATGAGCCAGAGTTGGAGTGTTTAATTGCACTGTGTTGACTGTGTTGAGTTTGCTGTGAATTGTCATCTGCATAGTACTGTTTGTCAGAGACATGACGTAAGACTGGTGTGCTCCATCTGTGCCTCCACTCCACCCATACTCATCAGAGCCACCCATACTCATCTTTCAGTTCAAGCTCTGCTTTGCACACAGAGCTGTGGGTTGGAGAACAGGCATAACTACCTTACCATCCATTTTCTAAGCCGCTTCTCTGTCAGGGTCGCGGGGGGATGCTGGAGCCTATCCCAGCAATCTTCGGGCGGAAGGCAGGATACACCCTGGACAGGTCGCCAGTCCATCACAGGGCAGACACACAGACACAGACAGTCACTCACACACTCACACCTAGGGGCAATTTAGCATGTCCAATTGGCCTGACTGCATGTCTTTGGACTGTGGGAGGAAACCGGAGAACCCGGAGGAAACCCACGCAGACACGGGGAGAACATGCAAACTCCACACAGAGAGGACCCTGGCCGCCCGGCCGGGGAATCGAAACCAGGCCCTCCTTGCTGTGAGGCAACAGCGCTACCTACCATGCCACCGTGCCGCCCATAACTACCTTATATAAATGCTAAATATAACTTCAGCAATCTATATAATGTCATTGTAAAATGCATAACTAAGTGACATCAAGCTGTTACAAGTCAACAGTTGTTGAGAAATACTGCATAATTAAATCATTAAGATGTAAACAATGCCATTCAGAGTGGTTTGATGTGAAATGCTCCATTTTAGAGAAAGTTAATGAACCTTGTGTATGAAAAGCATCACATGTTTGGACTTCTCTCTCTCACTTAAAACATTGGTTTATTTCAAAACAACAAAAAATGGCTACTGGATACTCATATCTGTCAACATAACAATTTTATTGTATGTTTGGTATCTGTGGGGAGCGCTTGTGCAGCGCTCGCTCTCTGTCTCTCCCTCTGTTCAATGTGTTCACTTTCTGCTGCGTTCCGGCAGTAAGTTCAATCCAGGCGGAAACTAGAGGCAAATCCTCAGCCTTCATAGCAGTATCACTGCAAACTGGTTATTTACATGTTTTTGTCTTGTGTGTGTTTGTGTTTTATGGGCTTAGTTGAATGTGTTTGCAACATTTTTCATTTTCATCAAAAAACATGATTTTTGTTGTTGTCTTTTGAGAAACAATGTGTATTTTAACACATTTATAATAATCTTAAGTCTGGCACATTTACTTGTATAATCAAAATAATGTTGATTATTGTGTATTGTCCCTACTAAATACACACACACACACACACACACACACGTACATTTTGTCTATACCACTTATTCGGGTTGCAGGGGAGCTGGAGCCTGTCCCAGCAGTCATTGGGGGCAGAAGGCAGAGTAGACCCTGGACAGGTCGCCAGTCCATCACAGGATGTATTAAATAAACAAATAATACAAAATAAAACACATGAAATCTCAGAAGATGTGTTGGTTCAAAGGTCCTTTTAGACAGTAAAAAAAATAAAATGCTGTGTTTATGTTGTGGACATTGTAATGCCTGGTTCCTATCAACACCACTGCAAAGAAATCTAGGTCAGTAAGAGTCTCTATAATGAATCCTTTCACATCACACCACTCTGCATTGGACTTCATTTACACTGCAATGACTGAACTATACTGAAATTGTGAAAAACGGGTGGAATTTCCCATTAAACTAGCAGGGCAAATAAACTGTTTACTTTCTGTGTTAATATTTAGAAAGCATACAAACAAACTGAGACTGAGTAAAATGAAAGTAAATACAAGACTGACTGGAGTTGTGCTGTTGTAATTATATTAATTATATCATAATTTCAACTGCCATAATTACTAATCATAAAGGGTTACAATTAATGCATTAGCACAGTCTACTCCCCAGTGTCCCCACTGTGTCTAAATCAAGCAGGTCTCATCAGAAACATTGCTGCTGAGGAAATATGCACTCCAAGAATTCAACCGTTTTTTTTTTTCTGAAAGAGCTGGTTTTCACCGAGCCTTCTGCGAGAGCTTGGAGACATCAGAGGCTTTCACATGGCCTCACGAATCACAGTCGTTCCTCAAGAGTACACTATGAATATGCATGGATATGTACAGTCTCCGCTGTTCTTAATTAATGATCACATCAGTAAAATAATCAGAAGCGTCATTGGCATAATCATGCAGTCAGACTCCCAAGAGCGGGTCAAGGTGGCGAGGGCTTCTTTCAGGAATATCAACATGCCTCGTGTAATTCAATGATAAGCAAGACATAGCGCTGAGAGTGGGAATTGACACTGAAATTTCAGTTTTACATTTACTGCCCACTTTTTTTTCCTGTGGCTCATACAGTAGCCAGTCACCTGCAGGGTAATAAACAATAAGCTGTTACACGTAGGAGGAAAAACGAGTCCTCGATAGCCAGAGAAACTTGGGCAGAATGGGTCACGGAAACAGATGGTCAGTGCTTTGGAGAGCAGAGGAGGAGGAGGAGGAGGAAGGTGGAGGAAGAGGGGCCGGCCCGAGTCTACTGTCGCTCAGTGCAGAGAGGAGGCGCGTCAATGATTTAATGAAGTCCTCTTCTCACCTCCTCTGGAGAGGCACTTTAATCTAAAGCCTCTGCTGCACCGCTCCTTTCTGACAAGTGCAGGAAATGCAATCAGCATTGCACGCCACCCCTGAGACTGTTTCACCAAAGTAAACACATGAATTAAATGTTGCTTGCAGTGTTACCATCTAAAGCCTCTCTCAACACCAAACACATGCTGCCATGTTCTCTTGGCAGCCAGAGAGAACACGATGCAGTGATGGTTTATTAAAAGGAATTACAGCCTATTATTTTCAGCATTCCGTAAGACTTGCGAGAACGGAAGGGGGAATTATGTTTTGGATTCAAATTTTGATGTGCCCTGCAGGCTCTGTGGGGCACCGTCCAAAAAAGGAAGTGTTAGCTGTCAGACACTGTTCCTACTTTTTCCTCAGTAAAGCACTGTATGAAAAGCTTTTAAGCTTCAGTGAACAATAGAAATGCCAAAAAAGAAAAAGACAAACTGCTTAAAAATACATACTGGATATGCTGAAAGCAAAGTAATGTAACTCGTTCCACTCATGTGTTTCCTTTACACTCCATTGCCCTTCACTGAATTTTTAAAAGGCTCATATTCTACGTTTTCTTCCATTTAATTTGATTTTTTTTTCACCTAAAGTCTTGCTATGACATTTGTTTGGATATGTGTAAGACAAACAATCATTATTCATTTTACATGACCATCTTCAGCTTCTTTTCATCACTTAGGCTGGCTCTACAATCTTCTTCTTCTTTCGGCTGCTCCCTTTAGGGGTCGCCACAGCGGATCATCTGCCTCCATCTTGCCCTATCCACTGCCTACTCTACTTTTACACCAACCATCTCCATGTCCACCTTCACTACATCCATAAACCTTCTCTGAGGTCTACCTCTTCTCCTTTTACCCGGCAGCTCCATCTCCAACATTCTTTGCCCAATATATCCACTATTCCTCCTCAACACATGTCCAAACCATCTCAACCTGGCCTCTCTGGCTTTATCTCCAAACTGCTCCACCTTCACTGTCCCTCTGATCTGCTCATTTCTAATCTTGTCCATCCTTGTCACTCCCAACGAAAATCTCAGCATCTTCATCTCCGCCACCTCCAGCTCAGCCTCCTGTCTTTTCGACGGAGCCACAGTCTCCAAACCATACATCATAGCAGGACGCACTACTGTCTTGTAAACCTTCTCTTTCACTCTTGCTGCTATCCTTCTGTCACACATCAGCCCTGACACCCGTCTCCACCCACTCCATCCTGCCTGCACCCTCTTCTTCACCTCTTTTCTGCACTGTCCATTGCTCTGAATGGTTGACCCAAGATATTTGAAGTCATCCACCTTTACGACCTCTACTCCTTGCATCTTCACCTTTCCACCTGCCTCCCTCTCATTCACACACATGTATTCCGTCTTGTCTCTACTGACCGTCATTCCTCTCCTCTCCAATGCAAACCTCCACCTCTCCAGATTCTCTTCCACCTGCTCTCTACTCTCACCATAGATTACAATGTCATCTGCAAACATCATGGTCCATGGAGCCTCCTGCCTGACCTCATCTGTCAACCTTTCCATCATCATTGCAAACAAGAAGGGGCTCAAAGCCGATCCCTGATGTAACTCTACCTTCACCTTGAAACCATTTGTCACTCCAACTGCACACCTCACCACTGTCTCACTATCCTCATACATGTTCTGCACCACCCTAACATACTTTTCAGCTACACCTGACTTCCTCATACAGTACCACAGTTGCTCTCTTGGCACCCTATCACATGCCTTCTCTAGATCCACAAAGACACAATGTAGCTCCTTCTGACCTTCTCTGTACTTCTCTACCAACACTCTCAATGCAAAAATTGCATCTGTGGTACTCTTTCTGGGCATGAAACCAAACTGCTGCTCACTGATCTAAACTACAGTAGTCCAATTTCCACCGGCACCCTGCTGGTCAACAGCACCGGAGGCGGTCGTTGTTAACCCGGGCCTCGACCGATCCGGTATGGCAATCATATTTGTGATCCGCATGAAAGTTTTGGCACAAGTTTTACGCCGGATGCCCTTCCTGATGCAACCCTCACCATTTATCCGGGCTTGGGACCGGCACCAGAAGTACACAAAGTACACCCCTAATGGCTGGTTTATGATTTTTTTTTTTCTGCTAGATATTATTCATATATACTAATTATTAAGTGGTTGTTATCATATTGTTTAGGCTATTCATTAATTTCAACCTGCTGTAAGTTGAATGAGTGGTCATTTTAGATGTTTTTAGTGTTATGACATCCATAAACAACTAAAAACAGGCTGTTTTCACATATTCACTGTATAAACTGGAGAGTGGATGATACAATCTGAATCTTTAAGAATGCTTACATACTTAATCAAATGCTTTTATTTAGAAAAGTGAAGTGTTTTTCCATGCTGTGGGTCTTTTAAAGAGTAGCCTTTCCTCTCTCAT
Organism: Pygocentrus nattereri; assembly: GCF_015220715.1. Lineage (NCBI taxonomy): Eukaryota > Metazoa > Chordata > Actinopteri > Characiformes > Serrasalmidae > Pygocentrus > Pygocentrus nattereri. The sequence continues at coordinate 14,432,056 of NC_051217.1, forward strand.
TGACTTTTCTCAGCTCTGAATAAGCAGTGTGATTGTGGAATAGCAGTGAAAGAGCACAGAAAAATGGAGCTGGAGCTACAAAGCCAGTGTCCCACATTCTAACCTCAGATAGGTGTGCTTAGGCCAGATTTTCATGCATGTTTGCCTTTGCTTTAAATGCTGTGATGTGCGTGAAATCAGGCCCATGTGAAGTCAGGCTTTCACATGAACCGTATCTATCAAGGCCACCTGAAAGGCAAGCCTATTCAATTGAACACTTTCTGGAAGATAGAGAGGGGATAAAAGATTGTGGAGGTAGAGCACAGCTCCGCACAATTGGTAGGCTATTATGAAGGAGGAGCAGTTCCTAAAAAAAATCACTACCCTGTAATTTATCCAGGGAAGGTGCTTTAGCTGCACTTAATAAACCTTTTTACTTTGTAAATGGCAGAGCTTGAAGCCTGTTTGGGCTTAAAGAGAGTAAAGGGAGAAAGTCTGGGTTAACCAGCCTGCCTCCTGATAACTGTATCAGTGTAATGTTGTTCAGAGTGATGTATTTATCTGGATTAAAGATTAAAAAAAAGAAGCTGAAGAGATAACATGGGGTAACTACTACTAGTATCTGCTAAAAACTGTGATAGCATGACATGTGTGCTGAAGAAATATTGTGTTAAATTTGCTGAACCTATCAGAATCAGAATCACTTTAATTTGCCAAGTATGTTGCACATACAAGGAATTTGTCTTGGTGAGTGTGCGCATGTATGATGTAGCATGCGAAACAGACCACAGAACCAAACAGACTGTTATTAAGGATTTACCTAAAGGAATTAAAGTACAACAAATAGAATAAAGAAAAGTAAAGAGCCATGGAGAGGAGCTAAAAAGATGGATATTTGTACATATCCAGATATGAATGTCTATACATATGCAGGTCTGAGTATACATATACTATAAAAACTATTATATACAGAATAATACAAAATGATATGAATATTTGCATAAATTTAACATCTTCATCAGTTGTGCAAATAAGCATTATATTACAGAGAAGTTAGAGTAATATAGTGCAGCAGGTTGTTGTTGTGTGAAGTGTCCACTGCATTTAATGAGAGCTACAGCTCTGGGGGGAAAGCTGTTAGCATGTCTGGTTGTGTTTGTTTTGATTACTCCGAATCATCTACTAGAGGGGAGTAGCTGGAAGAGGAGATGTCCACGATGAGAGGGGTCAGCTGTTACTTTGCTGGGCTTCATCACTCTACTCTTGTAGATGTTCTGAAGATATATATTATATCAACACAATTATTACTAAAAAACAAATAATGTCCAGTTAATATGTCATGTTAATATGTCAAGGTAATAAATTATCAATGACAAAACTTTATTTAATACATGCTCCTGATTTGACTCATGAACGAGCTGTACTATTGACTGAAGCTCAGCTGCCCATGCGCTGTACATTGCTATTACAGAATTCACAACTGTAGCTCTCGCATTCAAATACAGCTGTTAAAATGTTTAACCCCTTAGATGGCCAGGGCTCACCTGCAAGCCCAAAGTTTTACTATACATTTCTATAACCTAAGAACAGCACAGTGAGTTTACATTATAGCCCATGTAATTACTGTTTAATAGTTACTGAATAATAGGCCTTAGTATATAATAAGCTTTGGATTTTAAGGGATTAAAGCAACACCCCCAGCACCTTCAGGACCACACTGGACAGTGCTCACAGGAGACCTTTGAATTAATCAACAAGCAGCAAACTAACTAACTAAACTAAAAATATCAAAGTGTAAAATTACGATCTATAGGAGTACATGGGCTGCATGAATGAGAGCAAGGTGCTACAGTCTCGGAGGAGATGGAACAATTGACTGAATATATAGTTTATATGATATATCCACTTACTGCTTGGACTGCTGCTCTCTGGTCATCTGTAATACAAATTGGTAACTGTTCATTCCATGAAAAAAGACAGGATGTTTAAGTTCATGTGGACCCTGCATTCACACAATGAAAACAATTTTTCGTTACTTTTAACAGTTTATTATGGTAAAAGGTCCAGGAGCAGGAGTGGCTGACAAAACCTGTTAACTAACAGAGAAAATGTGTTTTCTCAGTGATGGTAAAATCTGTAAAATAAATTTTTTTTAAAATGGACTTTTAGTGTAATTCAATAGTTTCACTAGTTCAACTACTTATTCTGAAATACAGTCCTTTACCATCATAATAACAACAGTAACAACCATTAAAATAAGCACAAATGTCTGTAAAAAGGTGAACATATGATTTTGTGAACTTACATTCTATTTCTGCAAAATAACAGCAGCAGTGTTAAAATACAATACATGTATGGTTGTCTGGTTTATTTACATGCATTTTGACCATCATATAGTACATCTGTAAATCTGGTGGACAGTGGCATCTACATATAAAATATTGACAACAAAAGAACCATTTTGGCATTTTATTCAATGTTCACTGTGACATTCAGTTTTATTTATTTATTTAGCCTTTGTTTAAACCAGCGTAGTCAGATTGACTGGCGAAGACAGTGCACAAAAGATAAAAAGAGACAAAAGAGACAAAAAGAACAAAATAACTAATAAAACAGATGTTAGAAAGAAGCGGAAGCTTTCTTGTTGGCATACCCAACCAACCTTGACAAGGCTTAGCTGATATTTTGTAGCCTCTATACTGAAACTTAAATACGCATTGGTATTGTCAGTGGAGAATAACGACACCTTAAAGCAATTTGCCTCTGACATATGCCTGTGTACCTGAACATGCTTACCTGAAACATGCAACATCAGGGCTGTGGGAGTATTTCATGTTTGACATAAACAACAGCAAAAATACTCATTGCAAAATCTGTAATGCCAATCATTTGAGGGCAGGCATAACCAGCTAAGATTTTAAAGCATTAAACTGAATATCCAATTCAATTTAACCAGTAAAAAACATTACTATCCAAACTTAGTATGGTTTATTTGTGACACTGAATTTAAGCAAAATAAGATATTTAAATATCTGGATTTATAGGCAGCTATGAGGTTGTGAGGTTAGACAGAGTTAGGATCTGTATATATATCAACATCAGAAGGCAGAACTCTAATGCTCAGATGTACCAAAAGATCTTGCTGTACAGTGCTGTGCAGTCCTCACCCTCAGATCTTTTCTTTTCCCACTTTGTACTATAATACTTCATACTAATAATGTTTGCTATCCGGTGTCGACCATAGGAGGATGGGTTCCCCTTCTGAGTCTTGGTTCCTCTCAAGGTTTTTTCCTCTTTTAGGGAGTTTTTCCTTGCCACCGTCGCCGCTGGCTTGCTCATGGGGGCTCGGACCCGGATTTTCTTTTCTTTTCTTTTCTCTCTGTAATACTGATTGTCCTGTAAAGCTGCTTTGTGACAACACCTGTTGTAAAAAGCGCTATACAAATAAATTTTGCTTTGCTTTGCTTTGCTTAATCTGTTCCTTTTGGTACAATATACCATATTCAGGATGATGAACGCATTTGATATAAACATTTAAATCTGGTGCATTCAATGCATTGCTTGTTTTCAATGTGTCTTTTTATTTTATTTTCCTGTATGTCAATTGTGATGTACCAGTGCTAACAACCCTTAAAAAAGCCGTGAGCCACCAGGCCCAAACTTTCACTCCTTACTCCTATAATTCAAGTATAACTGCCAGCTTTCCTTGTAATTCTTGTAATTACTAAATAATAAGCCTCAGGTTGTTATAAGCCTAAGAATTTACAGGGTTAAAAATAACTTCTTAAGCCTGGTACTCTATTCAAGACCTCAATTCATGCATAAAATATGTAATCCATTACCATAATTAATTATATTCAGGTTTCAGGATGTGTCTGTTGCCCATGAGAATGTTTCAAATGAATGTACATTTTAAGGACATGGGGTTTATTAACAGAGATTAGCAACAGTATTAAAGACGAAGTTCCATTTCTAAAGCCAGGCATTGGGATACAAAGTTGTGAGGCCCATTTTTAATAGTGCAGGCCTGGCTGTGGTTAATTGTGTGGAGCCCAGTGCAGTGCTGCACTGTTTGTGTTGTGTCAGCTTTGAGCTAGGGCTTTAATTACGCCCCTGAGGAATACTGGTGGCACCTGCAACACTGCGAGGAACAGCAGGTCTCTTTGTAGGTTCTACAGATCATGTTCTTCTGCTTCAAGAAAAAAGGATATCTATTACATACTTTAGAGCAGACCTAAAGGAATGTATTTACGTATATGACATACATTGGAAAGTAGGTGCATTTGTAGATCCTGCTGACTGTGTTCTAGTACAGCAGAAACAAGATTCACCTTAAACACCTCGGAGCAAACCTAAAGGAATGTATTTATATGCCAACAAAAGGTTTATAAAAGTGCATCAAACCATGCAATAATCTGACTAACTGACCCTGATCTCCGCCAGTTACCTGGACACCAGTGACCTGATTCTATATGTAACATACATTATATAATTTTCCTTTGAATAAACCTACCGATATAGGTGGGCATTCTCACAAGTGAATTTAGAAGCATACCAGCCCACTAAGAACAGGTTGTATAATCTGTGAACCATGTGTATCTCCTGGCTCTCTGAGAACTTCACAACTTTACCAACTTTCCAGACAAACTGCAGACAAAGATGTGGCCACCTTGCTAAAAAGGTGTAAGTAAAAACTTCCTATACATTCTTTAATAAAATGTTTTCCTTTTCTTTTCAGTGAAAGGTTCTTTAGGGAATGATGGGTGGTTCTTCTATGGTATGATCAGTTTACCTACCAAAAATAATCATAGTCATTTTTTTAAATGATGATTTTACAACTTCTATTTATCTCTTACACTCACTTCTTTAGGCACACCCACCTTGTATGTACACTCACTGTACATTTTATTGAGTTCTACTTACTATATTGGTGAACTTTGCAGTTTTATGATTAGACACCATAGTCCATCTGTTTCACTGTATTATTTGATAGTCCCTTTTACTTCATTAATCAATAATCAGGACCCCCTTAGGACCACCACTGAGCAGGTATTATTTGGGTAGTGGGTGGTCAGCACTGTAGTCATGCTAACATGGTAGTGGTGTGACATGTTGTTGAGGTGTTTGTCTGCAGTGGTGAATCGTGACTGTTAGAGCTGGGCTGTTAATTATGTCCTATTATGTAAAAACATGGTCAAAAGTGAGGAAAAAACTCTAATGTTAACTTCTGCTACTACCCTTATGGGATTTTAAGCCTTTAATTGTCCAGGCCCATTGCCGGGTCCAAAGTTTTGCTACACACTTCTAGAACCTAAGAATAGCTCATCCAGTTTACATTATATTCCAAGTACTTACTGAATTATAAGCCTTAGTATGTAATAAGCCTGAAAGTGAAAGGCAGTAATAGTACACTAGATCTAAGCTAGTGGCATTTTACATGAACTTTGGATGTTCTAGATTAAACATTTGAAGCTTGTAAAACATTCATGCTTTACTTGAAACTTGGGACCAATATTTTTAATTTGCCTTGTACCAGTCTGACAGTGGTTCTCTGAGTGCCCTGATATATAGCTAATAATGTTTTCCCTCACACATTGGTCAGGCTATCACTGGTATTCAGAGTCTTTAACATATCTAGGACCCTTTTTTTCTTAAAAAAATTGATCCAATCCGATTGTATATCAAAACCTGATTGGTTGATTCCACTGTCAGTTCCTAATTATGGTGGTGGCTAAACTGCCCTCTTTAGCTTCTGAAGTCCTGACAAATAGAAGAGCTTGCCTAAATGCCATGGAAAATAAAAGCCCTGCTAGATAATTTTCCATTGGACCCTTTTTCCCCAATCAACAATGGGATAAAAGCATTTCTACTTTAAGTATGATGATTGTATCAAACAGAAATTAAACAAAAAGTTAGGCATGTTATTTATTTCACAGAAATCATCTTTCTCTGAAAGCCCAGAGGGCCTTGAGGGTCCCCCACTGTTGATCTGGTATATCAAACACGGCAGTATTACCGGAGTTTGTAAACTGCTCAGTGCCACTGCAGGACTGAGAATAGTCCGCTTACCCAAAATATCCAGCCAACAGCACCCTGTGTCCAAAAAGTGATGAAGAACTACAGAATGACCAACACAATCTGTGCAACAATAAATAGGCTATCAACTCTAACTTTACATGTCCAGTGTTGACCAGAATAGTAGGTGGGTCTTAGTATAGAGTGGATAGCTTTATAAAACTCCAGCAGCACTGCTGTGTGTCCAACCTCATCCATTAAAACACACCAGTATGGCTGCAAATGTTTCATAACAATCAAGCAGCTGCACACTTGATTCCACCTGTTTATTCAGCTAGTCTCAGTTTTCAACAACTCATCGTGTGTTCTGCTGCATTGTTTGAATAAAAACACGCTTTGTGAATAAGATTGGACACACTTACACTAACATGTCACTACCATGACAGTGTCACTGCATTGCTGAGAACAATTTAGCACTTAAATAAGAAGTGATTAGTCCCATGGAGGTTCTGACTATTATTGAACAGGGTAAAAGGGGGTTAACGAAGCATGCAGAGAAACAAATGGACTGCTGTCTGTAATTGTAAGTGAAGCCTATCTGGTACGTGATAGGGATGCATCCATATGATTTTCTCAAACCGAGTACATGTAAAAGTACAACTTTAGTACTGTACTAGTAAAATGAGTAATGAGCACAGTGTTAAATCATTAAAATCTAGCTGATTTAAAATGAGATGCATTATCTAGCTATGCTATATTGGTTACCTTGGATCCAACAGGGTGGCAGTACAGAATAGGTTTTGTTCCATGTCAGAAAACCACTTCTGTACAACTGCAAGTATGTTTCATAGTTTTGATCCCTGCTCCTCATTTGTCTCTGTAGCACAGAGAAACAGGAATGGGAGGGGGGGGGGGCACGGCCACCCTAAACCAACCCCCATGTGCACTTTCACTTTTTATGTTGTCTTTAAGGTGAGAGCAGTTTGGATATCAGTGGTTGGTGGAACAACCACCCAACCTCTCATATCTTCACAGTCTTGGCCACCCCCTGTCCCCATGTTCTTGCACATCACAAATAATGCTTGTCAGTCCAGCTGTATTGACCACCGGCAGAAGAACTGCTTAAGCTTTCAAAACTACCCCCCTTCCTCCCACCCAAACAGCTCTTATCACTTCAGTAAGTATGGCTGGGCAAAATTTCTGCAGGGTGAATAGGTGGATATTCAGTACTCTGTTAAAGTTTTATGCACCTGAGAAAATATATTTTAAAAGCTGTTTATTTGGACAGTAAGCATTTATTTCACTTCTTACACCCTTATTAGCACTTCTCTTAGCAAAAAATACAAGTATCATAAATACAGTAAGTTATGATATAAATAGGCCTCATTCACCAACTGTTCATAAGACAAAATTTCTTCTTAAAACCCACTTAAGACTCATTCTGGCATGACATTCACCAATGTTTTCTTATGTGGGTTTTGTTCTTAGGTAAGAACAGAATCTACACACATTCAAGAACAAACAGGTGTGAACAATTCTGTGGTTTAAGATGTCACGAATCTGACAGACTTTTTCTTGGGACCTGTCTCAAGAACAAAGGAAAAGAAATCTTAGGAAGATATTGGTGAATGACGCTAAACGTATATGTACCGTATATGGAAACCATACCTGCACTTGTGAAAAGATGCATATTTAAGTATATCAATAGTATACTTTAAGTATGTGCAGAATGCTAATTTATGAAAATACACATAAAATAAATTGTTATATATATGTAATCATAGCTTAAAAACAATATAAATATGCATGTTACAAGTTATGCTAATATATTAAAGTATGTTTGAAGCTTAAACCTTAAAAATATATAGTTTTCAAAGACTTAAAGTTCTTTTATTTAAAAAAAAAAGAAAAGTAGAAAACTAATTTTCCCATGATCTGGGTCTTTTAAAGCAACATCCACTGAAAGGTTCTTTAGGGGAAGAACGCATTTCTGGCACATTTGTTTTTAAGAGTGCAGTCAGTGAGCAGTGCTGGAAGAATCAAATGCATCACTTCCACTTATAACCTGTCATAACTTTTTAATGAAGAATGATAAATGTGAAGGTCATGTTTTATGTCTTGCTTCGATTGTTTCTGTTCAATCCCTTTTCTTTTCCCACCTGTTCTTTGAATCCCTAACTTGTCAGCCAACTCCCCCACATTAGTTAGAGAAGTGTTGTTTATCAGAAGGCACAGGATCTAAAAGAATATCTTGCCAGTGGTAATCAAACAACCTGAGAGGCAGAGGCTTTGTGACATGTAGACACAGACCTGTCATCCATCAAAGTGTGAGTCCCCCTTGCTCTGTTCTTCAAAAGGATCACCGACTACTGCACATCATCAGCTCATGCACACTGCATGAGGAAAAGCTTCCAGAGAGTAAAAGAACAGTGAAGGACTTTTCACATTGCTTAATTAGCAGCATCATTGCCAGACATTTATCACTTACCCATTAGTACAATAGAACTGTGCTTTACTGAAACTAAACTCTCAGAGGGGGTCAAAGTGAATATGAAATGCAATACATTATTTAAAATAAGCAACTCATTTAAGCATCAAACGTCATAAGTCATCCTTTTCCAAGTGATGGCCAATATAATTAAGATTTTCAAAATTCCTTTAGTTGCACCCAGAAGGAAGTATAGGATTACAATGCTATTTGGAAGAAAGATAATGGTTACCAGGAACAATAAATGATAAAAAAATTCAGACTGACATGGGCAATATTTATCGAGCTAAACATACATATAGTAGTGTCTGTCAGTAAGGTGTCAGGCCGCCATGTTTGCTAACGCAACATACCAGACATCTTGGCATAGAGATTCAAGGTTCCTAATGGTGCCCTGCAATAATCCATGCCATGTAGCTTGAATATTCTCAGTTCGTACAGATTTTGTGGTAGGGATGGAGTGTTGATAGCATATCCAATAGCATCCCTCACATTTTCAATAGGGATAGGTCTGGCGATGCAGCTGGACATGGCATAGTACCTGTGTCTTCAAGGCAAACTCTTGAGATGGCAGCAGTATGTGGATGAGAGCTGTCCTGTTGGAATAGCGCACCATAATGTGCACTCCTTAATGACATGTTAGACTGTCAATGTACCTATAATGAAGACCAAAGGCGATCTGGCATTGTACGAAATTGCACAGCACACCATGACACCAAACCTTCTCAACATGATGCATGACAATAACCCATTCATCTTGACACTGACCACAATGCCTCCACACATGAATTCGTTGGTCATCTCTAACAAGACAAAGGCAGGACTCGCCTCTAAAGATGACCCACTGCTACTCTGATTCACTCCATGCCAGTCTGGCACAACACTGTTGCAGTCTTTGGCAGTGTTGATGAGGTGTTAAGGGCAGTTGTCATAATGGTCTGCATACATCTGCATTATGCAGCAGTCTGCCAATGGTACCAGTACTAACAGGATGACTCATGGAGGGCATCACTGCTCACTGAATGTCTGCAATCATGGCTGTTGGAGTGCTCTGTGCACATTGGACAATCTGTCAGTTCTCCCTCTCCATGGTTTGTGTAGGTCTTCTAGATCCTTCACGTTGCTCGTGCATGCCTTCTTCTATCCACTGCCGCCAACAGCATGCAAAGGTAATATCCATATGACCGGTATGGCAGTCAGTAGTCAGTCAAACACAGCAATGTTACCTTTCCTTGGTCCGTGTGGCCAAGTGTGAAACTTGAATCATTTGCATGTCTCACACTGTCAAATCTACTCACCAAGTTTCATTTCTGTTGGTTGATTCCTTCTGGGTGCAACTATTTTTTTGACAATACAAGTGTTTACAAAAATATATATAAAAGTGCATTGGGAAGTGGAATACTCTATTTTACCTTAAGATCCCCAGTCATCTGGTCACCACTACTCCAGTTTTAAATATATATAAATATATATACAGTTTTCCCTATACAGGTGAAATATTGCTCAAAAGTGAATTTAAAAGCAGACCCACTCTACAAATGCAGGTTACATAATGTGTGAAGTCTGCATATCTCCAGGCTCTCTGAGAACATCAGCTCAAATATGTTGTTTTTTAAAGCTTCAGACTCCATAATCCCAAAGCAAACCTCCTTTACATAAAGCAAACTGCAGCTCTGCTTTCTGCGCTTTCCTGCTCACATTCTCCCAGCGCTGCCTCTTACTCAGGAGATCCTGCTATTCCCCACGCTTTTCCAAACAGATGGTGAGAACTAGAGATGGATATGTTCATGCAGATTGACTCATCATGGATGAAATTCATCTTAATTGTCCAATTAGTAGGCTAAGTGGAGACTCCCCGAAAAGTTAACTAATATTAATTTCCCTGTGAATATGAATGCGCGCTGGCCTGCATGCAGGTATCATAAACAAAAGATTTAGCACAAGTTTAATGAGGGAGATCAGGTTATTGATCAAGCTCTCTCAGCCATTATGCGACAAGCAGATATTTATATCCTCCCTTTGCCAACTTTTCACCATGTCGGTGGGCTCGTGCTTTCAGGCCTAATTCCACCACCAGTTTTGGACCCATTTTGTCGTGCCTACAGGGGGTAAACTCCTGCTGCTGTCCATGCGCCTGCCACTTTTGCTGCTTCTCTCACAGTCACAAATGGCAATCACTCAGAGGTGGAGCCTCTGCTAAAACATGCTTCATGTGTTTTAGTATGATGTGGTGAATGCGTTTCTGGAGCGAATGCTGCTAACTACGTCATTGCTGTCCGTTTTTTGCAATTTCAAATTTTTCTGCAAAATTTGAGCTCATCAGCTGTGATCTATATTGTATAGAAATGCTCAAAAGATGCTGGGAATAAAATGTTCTTATATTAACTTACATTAAAATTAAAGAATGTTTTTGCCCTCTCCTGTAAAGATGCCATTTTGTACACACTTGTAACAGTATAATACTTTATCAGTACAAAAGTACACAGATTTTATGATGCCCCTTTCAGAAAAATGTATGTATTGTCACAGTTTCCCCTTGTTCCTGTGTTTCTTGCCCTGTGTTGTCGCCATGTGTTTTTTGCCATGTGCTTGTGTTTTGTTTTTGGTTTTTTTTGTTCTTGTGCTCCGCTCTTCCCCCCCCGCCTTCCCCATTAGTATCTTTAATACCTGTCTGTAGTCTGTCTCCTCCCTCTCCCTGGTGTTCCTTGTTTGTTGTAATCTTTATCTAGCCCTTTGCTTCAGTCGGTGTTTGTCTAGTCTACTTGTCACTTTGTCTGATGTGGTTCTTTCCCTGCTTTGTGTTTTGTTTGTGCTTCTTTGTTTAAGCCTTGAATTTAGTTACTTTGTACTTTGCTAGTTTGTTTTTGTTATTAAAGTCTGCTCGCACTTATATCCAGCTTCCCTGCTAATTCCATACATGACAGAATTTCACAGATAATCCTGCATGAATTTTTATATTCTTTAGTTATTTTTTACATACATGAGAAAAATGTGTGGTGACGTGTCATTTCAGGGCACACAGGTCGCATGTGAACACACATTATGTTACATGTGTTTACTTATGATCATGTGTTTTTTAGACATTTAGCTTGTGAAACATTTCTATGAAGAGCAATATGTAATAAAGCAATATAAGACAAAACCATGCATTACTGCAATATTATTACAGGTATGACCTTTGGATTATTGCTTTTATAAAACAGTGATAAAATAAAATAAAAAAACTTCCCAAACAGAAAACACATTTTCACAGTAAATAACATATATGACAAATGCTTTGCAATATATATTTATTATTTTGTTATTTTCATTATTTATGTACATTTGCAACCCCATTTTCGAAATGTTGGGACGCTATGCGGGAATGTAATTAAAAATATGATGCAATGATATGCAAATCACGTAAACCATATTTTTAAAGGAAAGTACTACAAATAGAACATATCAAATATAGAAACTAAGTAATGTTATTGTTTTTTGAATATTATATGCTATTGAATTTAATGCCAACATCCCATTCCAAAAAAGTTGGGATGGGGGAATATTTACCCATGTTTGTTATAAGATTTCAGCTACTTAACAGTTCGGAGGCTTATTTGTTGTATTTTTCATTTAATAATGCACCAAAAGTGGTGAAAGATCTGGACTGCAGGCAGGCCAATTTAGCACTCAGATTCTTTAATACGGAGCCATGCTGTTGTAAAACATGCATAATATGGTTTGGCAAAGCAAGGCCTTCCCTGAGAAAGATGTCATCTGGGTGGCAGCATATGTTGTCAAACAATATGTATATCATTCAGTGTTAATGGTGCCTTCACAGATGTGCACATCATTCATGCCATGTGCACTAATGCATGCTATACCATCATGAATACTGGCTTTTAAACTGTGCACTGATAAAAAGCTGAGTGGTCTTTAGCCCGGAGGACACAGTGACCATGATTTCAAAAAAGAATTTCAAATGTTGATTCATCAAACCACAGAACACTTCTCTAGTTCCCCTCAGTCCATTTTAAATAAGCTCATGCCCAGAGAAGGTGGCAGCATTTTTGGATTCTGTTTATATATAGTTTCTTCTTTGTGTTTTAAAGTTTTAACTAGCATTTGTGGATGCAGCAACAAAGAGTGTTCACACACAGTGTTTTTTGGATGTGTTCCTGAGCCCATGCAGTGCTTTCCACTAGAAAATCATGTCTGTTTTAAAAGCAGTGCCGCTTGAGGGCCCAAAGATCATGGCCAGCAAATACTGTTTTTTGGCCTTGTCCCTTGCATACAGAGATTTCTCCATATTCTGTGAATTTTTAAATGTTATTATATATCATAGATGATGAAAAGCAAAAGTTCTTTGCTGTTTTTCGTTGAGAGACATTACACTATTTGCCAGACTCAACAATTCAGTGCAACAATCAATTCCTGAATTGTTGCACTACTTTTTTACAGACTGAGCCTCTCTGGGATGTTCTTTTTATACCCAACCATATAATTGACCTGTTCCCAGTTAACCATATGTTTTTTAGCATTACACAACTTTACCAGCCTTTTGTTGTCCTGATCTGTAATGGGGAGCAAGGAGGCGGACGCATATGCAGAGATAAGCGAGATTTATTATGGACAAATCCAAAATCAGGGTCAAGACAGTCCAGGGTCAATGAGCCAACACAGATAGAATGAGAGTTAGACAAGATGACAAACAAAAGACATATTCAAACAGTTCAAACAACACACAGTAACCAGAACAACCAACAGCAAGATCAAACAAAGCAAACAAAGACCAGCCAAAACAAAGGGCAAACACAGGGCTTAAATACGACACCGGGAAGATGAGGGACAGGTGAAAACAATCAGGGGTGGAGTCACAAAACAAGGGGCAGGACTATGGATACCAAAACAAAGAAGCACGTGGACTATACTAAAACACAAACATATACAGGACTGGGAGAGGCCAATCGTGACATCATCACAACTTTTTTGGAACATGTTATTCAAAATGGGCAAATATTTTTCAAAAAACAATACAATTTCTCAGTTTCAACATTTGATGTATTGTCTTTGTGCTGTTTTCAATTAAATAAAGGATTGGAATGATTTTCACACTATTGCGTTTTGTTTGTATTTACATAATATATTTATTTGGACAGCACCCCAAGTTTTTGGAAATGGAATATATTGCAATATAATCTCATGTGGAAATGTATGCATCTAAGCTCAGCCTATTTAGAAACCAAAATGCAGAAGAAAAATTTTCTAACGTTTCCTTGTAATGACAAATTACAGCAAATACAAGTGCAGTTTTGCATTAAAACAATACATTTACTTCACACAATCTGTTCTGATGCTCTAGTCTATGTTACATACATTGGTGTTCTGTTTGGGTCAATAAATGATATTATTAATTAAATAATTTAAACATAGCAATAAACTATTCTTCCATTAAGAAAAGCAGTTCATTCCGATTATGCTATTTACTAAGCAACATGCACTGCTATAGGAGACAGGAACTTTCAGTCAACCATCACTGTAGTCATTTGCAGCAATATGCTTTCTTGAAAAGTTTCAACTCATGACATTCCTGTACCTGCAATTTTGTCAGCTTCGCATGGCTGTAGTGACAGCTGCAAAGTGCACACAATTCCAGGATGCCACAAAGACATTTTATGAAACATAAAATAATAACTTGAAAATTGAGAATGAGTTACTTGACTGGGCTAAAACTGTCTAACACTTCAGTTCCACCACTAAATATTTTGGCCATAATCTTGAAACACAGTGGTTACATGCAAAATAAGGTGGATATGATTTCCTCTGTTGTGTTAATATCAACCTAACAGGACCTGGCATTTGCTTTCCTACACTGGGTTTTAAACTACTAATAATGCAGCAAAAGTATGGACATTTGAAGCATGTAAGGCATTCTAGAAACGTGTGAATAGGGTTAGGGTTATGAAACTGTGAATCATTTAGTAAATACTTTAATTAATGGAGGAGCAGTTTAACCTGTTAGCTATCCTGCTATCTTATAACCCAGTTCTAAGCTTGTAAGTCCCTTACTTTAAACTAAATGTGGTTCTTCATTTATCTGTCTGTACATTCAGTGGTCCATGCGAGCAGCATAGCAGACCATTCACAGCTCAGTGCTTTTAGTGACTTGCCACATTAATACTGTCAAATACAGAGCACAGTTGTTGTATGGCAGTCATTGGTGTGTTTAATCGTATATTACAACAGCTTAGAACCCAGCACAGCTAATCAGATTTTGGGAGCAGAACTGTCTGTGAATGATAAGTCTTTTTGTTAAAGATGTGAAAAAAGAAATGCTCACTTTTTAAAAATTTCAGTTGCTGAACGTTGCGAATACATAATTAACATGAACACATCATTTTCATAAGAGAAATAAATATAAATATGCATGAAGTGTAAGTGTTTTTTTAAGGTTTCAAATTTTCATGGTTGTCTTTTTGTATAATTATTATATACAACTCCAATTCCAAAAAAGTTCGGACGCCTCTTAAAATGTGTCACGCCTTGTATGAACTCTCAGAAGAGAACAGACTGCATTACCTAGACTCCTTCGGGAGGTCACGTAACTCCTCAACCTCCTTCTGGCTCAGGCTCTGACAAAGACTACAATGCCCAGAACACTAACGGGGATCACATGACTGATGACGATCATGAGCTGACTTATCACTGCTCTCAGTCCCCAGATTACTAAGTACTTGCACCTGTGTTTGTTTGTCACATGTTGGTTTTGATGGTTTTTAGCCCAGGCTTTAGAATCAGGCAGTGCAAGGTATTGCTTCTCTGTGAATGTACTGAGTGGTTATTTCTGATGGTATTTGATGCGTTTGACCTGTTGCCTGTTTACTCTCACTCTGTTTTTTTTTTTTTTTGCTTATCGCTTTTGTACTTTTGCTTTGGACCTTTTGCTGTGTGTTTGGACCTTTCGCCTGCCTTTTGACTACATTTTCTGCCTTGCCCTATTGTTTAGTTTGCCTCGTGATATGATCACTCTCTTAATCTTGCTTCACCTTCTGGTTCTGACCCATGCCTGCTATTTGACTACGTTTACCTTCTATCCTAATAAATTTAATACTCTTGGTTTTATCCGCACACGTCTGGCTTCTGTTGACTTGTTACAAAATGTAAATAAAAACAGAATGAAATGATTTGCAAATCTCATAGACCCGTATTTTGAACTTAAAACTAGAACACCGAACATGGATCAGATGTTGAAAATGAAAAATATTAACTCAATTAGAACTTAATTCCAACTTTTTTGAAATTAGGGCTGTATTATGGAGGTTTTTTTATGTGACATCACAATATTTTTACAGCATAAAAAGTGTGTATTCTGCAACCCCAGTATCTGAAAAAATAATGTTAATATATCAATCATGTCAGCTTTATTTTTTAACATCTTCAAGGTAAACATATTGCAACTGGACACAGTGGAAAGAGAATTTTATGAAGCTCATATTTGCATGCATACAATCACACACTATCCCCCATACACACTCACCACCCCCACCCCCCCCCCCAATCAAATACATGCACTGATTTGTAGGTCATGATGCCTTTGAGACGGTGTCATCCCTGCCAGTCCCTCTATTGTACCCTGTTCGAAGGCTTTTACCATTCAAATTATAACAGGATCATAAAACTGAGGTGGAAGGGATGAGATAAATAAATAAATGAACAAAGGACTGAAACAGAATTAATTAGTCTGCCAGCCAAGCTACATTTCCCAGATGTTAGGATTGCTCTAGTGTGTTATTACATGTTGTCGCTCAAAGTCTGTGCAAATGGTCAGTTGGAGAGCCAGGAAGCCACAGCTGAGCCATGCTTGGCCCTGCTGACTGTGCGTGGTATGTGGTGTGTGTGTGGTTGGAGGGGACAGGAACATGGCCCTCCATTTATGAAGCCTGACCCTGTTTTGTAAGCTATCTGCCCGGCTGGGTTTTCAGGGACTGATAGGAGGTCAGCAGCATTTTTTTGTGCAGAATAATAATGAGAAGTGTGATAGGCACCGCTGCCCCTGAATCTATTTTGCAGCACCGGGGGAAGAGTTCAAAGGGACAGAACATAATTCCCTATTTCTAAGGCAGAGCCCAATATTGCGAGCAAGCTGACTGGCTCTGCACACAGCCTTAGCCCTTGGCAAACACTTCAGGTCAGTTGTATCACTGCGTGGAATAATCGTGACTCAACTGTGACAGACTGTGGCCTGTTGGTTCTGCTGCCAGCGACGGTCGACATCTAAACACTGGAATAAAACCTCTGCAGCCCTCCACCACTACCACCAACACCACTACCAGCATGAGCTATTTCGAGAGCCACTAATTGTCCCTCGCCAGTCAACACAATTAGACCATGCTTCATTCAAAAACAAGCCATTCAGGAGCTCAAATTTATCGTAAATTGGATTACAAGACTTAAAGTAACTTGCTTAAATGTGTGCGGTGTTAATTATTCAAAAAAATAAAGGCAGGCGATTCCCTTCACTTTTTCTCTCCTGATGTCTACCAGTGCCTGGTTTAATTAACATTTTCAAATTATCTCAAATCTTTAAACTCCTCCAGGCTTTTATTGTTCCAAAAAGCTGTTAAGTGAATCACTGATGCTGTTTAGACATTGTTTCAACTTGCTTTTTCAGTAAAGCCAGCCTAAACTGCATTTTAGAGGCTTTGAATACTAGTTGGTGTATCCAAGTGAGTACCCAAAAACTTACTCTTAAAGACTTTTAAAAACAATCATGTTTGGGCTTCATTGTTAACTATTATTTGAAAGATTTTCTTTACTGCCTGAAAATATAACCAATTTGAACACTTTCAGTTCATGTTTTTGGTACTCAGTGGTCTGGTGGACCCACCATATTAGTGTTTTTTAAATCAATAAAGACATAACAATGTACGTAAAAATACCAGATGTTTAAAATATCACACGTTAGCAGCTGTAGCCAGTTAGCAGCCTGTCCATGTTGTCCACCTTCACACATGCACACATATACAGACAGACACACACAAATACACATGCATATAAAAACACATACACACACATACACACACTGACAGCAGGCCACGTAGGAGGAGAACAGAGTGAAGAGACACAGCACCTCCACACTTTTACTGCCCATGGGTTCAGCCCAACATCACGTGTAATATAAATGTGTGGGGCTGAACAGTGTGAAGTCCTTGAAAATGTGTTATTTATATGTTATTCACTGAAAATGACTAAAGGCTAAAGTATCTAAGATTGAAATAATAATAAATTACATCATTTTATCTTTTGGTAAACATTGAAAATGGGTCCCACAGATATTATTCATGAGATGGTAAAGCTGAGTCAGGGGCAGAGAATAAGTATCATTATACTTACATATTAGAGATGATTCATAAGATTTATCATGCCAGCCCCTTACCTCAAATTGTGCACTTTTCTTATCAGCAGTATTGTCTGATATTTTTACACGCTCTCACATCTGTTTTCTCTTGCCTTTTGCTCTTTCAGCTATATCAGCTATGGAGAAGGTAATAGTTTTGATGAAGATAGATGAAGTGACTGGCATAAATTTATGATGCATTCAACTAAACCAGCTATAATTTATTTTTTACATTTCCTATTACAGTTAGTATTCTGTCTAAAGGCAGATTTTCTAAAGAAATTTATTTTAGGCTGTAATGCAGATGAAATGTATTTTAAGCTATGATAGACAAATAAATACCCATGTAAAAAATGGATACTTGAGCATTCAAATTACTTAGGTCAGCGCTAGTTTTGGACTACTGTATCACCTTCAGATTTCAGGTGTAAATGCACCCAGGAAGAATTATGATTGGATTAAGATGGGATCACTCAAACCACTTTCAGAGGTTGGCAGAAATGGATCTTGACTTTATTTAACAGATGTGCAAATGAAACAGTAAATGGAGGATATGTGATGTGGGATCAAGTGCCTTCATAGGCCAGTGAAAGCATCCAAATCATCATCATCATCATCATCATCATAATCTTCTTCATCATCGTTAACCGCTTAGTCCAGATAAGGTTGAGAGAGTTGAGAATCCCAGATCACCCTGTCCCCTGCAACTTTCTCCAGCTCATCCCCAGGGACCCCAAGCCATTCCCAGCCCAACTTGGAGATATAATCCCTCCAGCAGGTCCTAAGATGACCTTGGGGTTTTGTCCCGGTAGGCCCCACCAGGAGGCGTCTAGGGGGCATCCAGATCAGATGCCCGAACCACCTCAGCTGACTCCTCTCAATGCGGAGGAGTAGTGGCTCTACTCTGAGCTCCTCCCGGATGACCGAGCTCCTCACCCTAACAAACAGAGTGTAGCCCACCACCCTGGGAAGAAAGCTCATTTCCACCGCTTGTATTCGTGATCTCGTTCTTTCGGTCGTTACCCACAGCTCATAGGTCAGGGTCGGGATGTAGCCCAACCAGTAAACAAAGAGCTTCATCTTATGGCTCAGCTCCATCTTCACAACTACAGTCCGGTACAGTGACCACATTATTGCTGCTGCCTGTCCCAGCCTGCGGCCGATCTCACCATCCCTCTTCCCATCACTTGTGAATAAGACCCCAAGATACTTAAACTCCTCCCCCTGGGGCAAGTCCTTTCCCCTTACTTGGAGTGGGCATGCCATCCTTTTCCAGGCTAAGACCATGGACCAGCATCCAAACCGAACTTGTCTATTTGTATGATACCAGGGAAAAGGTAAATGAAAGTAAAGCAGAAAAATGCTTTATTTATTTTTTTATTATTCACAAAAGTAAAATCTCACTTCACCTGGTCACACTGAGAATGCATTTTAGTGAAAAGTGTAAATGTAATCCATGAAAAGTACACTTTATGGTCAAAAGTATTTGGACACCCTCCCAATCACTGATTTCAGGAGTTTTAGCCACATCCATTCCACATAGGTAACAGGTGTACAAAACCAAGCACACAGCCATGCAGTGTCCATAATACAAAGACTGGCAGTAGTTCAATGACATCATAGAATGCCACCCTGACCAGCTAGTTCATGTTATTTCCTCCATGCTTGATCTGCCTTAGTCAACTGTAAGCGCTCTTATTGCGTTTTGATGTTTTTTTGTTGTGGCTAAAAGCAACAACAGTCATGAGGCTGAAGACCATGCAAACCCACAGTGCAGTGATTTTGAGTCCCTGGAAGGGACATTAAAATGAAATGGATTTCCATGGCTAAGCAGCTGCACGAAAGCCTACGATCACCATGTGCAATGCCAAGCATCGACTCAAATGGTGTATAGTATGCTGCAACCTTTTTTTCCTTTCAAGTTACTCATGCCTTAATTTGGTATTTATGAAATGAACTGCTTAGATCGCCAGCAGGCCCAGAGCTGTATTACAGCCTAGCCTAAGAATAGCTCAGCCAGTTTGCATTGAGGTCCCTGTAGTTACTGAATAATAAACATAATGTAGCCATGGGATTTAAGGGGTACATAACATTCCAATAATAGTAATTTGATATACATATACATAATAGTCGGAGTCAGGTCGGTCGGGAGTGAATTCTTGCCCCAAGTGGAGGAGTTTAAATATCTCAGGATTTTGTTCACGAGTGAAGGAAGGATGGAGCGAGAGGTTGACAGGCGGATTGGTGCGGCATCTGCAGTAATGCGGACCCTATACCAGTCCGTCATGGTGAAGAGAGAGCTGAGCCAGAAGGTGACGTTCCGACTCTCACCTATGGTCACAAGCTTTGGGTAGTGACCGAAAGAACGAGATCGCGGATACAAGTGGCCAAAATGAGCTTTCTCCGCAGGGTCACTGGACTCTCCTTTAGAGATAGGGTGAGAAGCTCGTCGGTTCGGGAGAGGCTCGGAGTAGAGCCAATGCTCCTCCACGTTGAGAGAAGCCAGTTGAGGTGTTCCAGACATGTCCGACGGGGAGGAGACCCCAGAGAAGACCCAGGACATGTTGGAGGGATTATATCTCTCGACTGTCTTGGGAATGCCTTGGTATCCCTCCGGAAGAGCTGGAGGAGGTGGCGGGGGAGAGGGAGGCCTGGGCCTCTTTGCTTAGGCTGCTGCCCCCTTTGACCTGGACTCGGATAAGCAGATGACGATGGATGGATGGATGGATGGATGGATGGATGGATGGATGGATGGATGGATGGATGGATGGATGGATAGCACTTATTGGCACTAAGAAAAAGCACGACATCACCTCCATCTGAACCTCTCTTTAGGCTTCATGTCCTTTACAGAATCCAATTCAAAAATATCTTCATGGGTCAGCTCTTTCCTGACTGGCTTAAGGCTAACTGTGCTTTTTAGGTTGCAGTTCTGAGTCTACCTATAAATATTAGAAACACCTCTTCTGTTACTGGTTTCAAATCAAGACTCAAACCTTACTTTTTTACTCTAGTGTGTGATATTTCATATATTCCTATTTATGTACATCACTTTGGTCATCTGTTGTTGTTTTAAATCTGCTTTACAGATAAAATTGACTTTATTTACTTATTGCACATGTTCATGTAAGGTGTAGACAAGCTCATTGAGTTTGTGAGAGGATGGTGTAGTGAGAAGCATTTCAAACAATTGACTCTGAGAGTTGAAAGCCACACAACACCGTTGTCTATTTATGAGGTAGGTACCGGTACCCTATCCAGCTCTGCACACGGCCTTAACGCTCTGAGAGTATTTCAGGTTGAGGGCAGTTGTAGCACAGGTAGTGCGGAATACCCCCGTCTACTTTTTAGTCTGACCTGCTTTGAGAGTGCTCCACCAGCAAGCTCTGCTCCTTTCATCCCAGAGGTAACTCCTCTCAGAGTCATTTTAACTCTGACTCGTGCAGATTCACTCGCTCTTTTAGTGTTTGCCTGTTTTTCTTCTATGAGAGCTTCCTCACCCACCTCTCTTTCATTCTTCTCTCTCTCTCTCTCTCTCTCTCTCTCTCTCTCTCTCTCTCTCTAGTCTTGCTTTTTGCCCGGTGCTGACAGCACTGTGTCTAATGTAGCGTGAGTCAAACTTTACAGCGCTCCAGGGCAGAGCAGAGCCGGCCCATTGAATCACCAGAGACGCACACATCAGGGTATGGGTCTTATAGGAATAATGGGCGGCAGACATTTTGTCGGAGGCACTGTAATAAACAATAAATAAGCAACAACAATCCGCCAGGAGTTTAACATTTGAAATCAGCAGCAGAGCTTTATTGGGAGGATTTTGGGTGCCACATGGGGCTAAAACGCCTACACTGTACAGTTTGATAAAAACGATCTTTATCACGCCAGAGGACTATTTTCACACACACGCACACATGCGCACACTCACACAAAGGTTTGTTTTTATACCTTGTCAGGACATGGAGCCATACATACTTCAGAGTGGTAATCTGTAATTTGTAGTTCATATTGCAGCTCAGTTTTAATTGAATAGTATGATTATAGTAGTTACAGCAGAGCACACTCTCCCATTGGTTAGTCTTTCAGGAGTCAATTTTAAGGCCTTTCACATTAGATTAACTATCAGCATAATTAGAAGTGACAGAGGAATTAACCAAGCATATGTTGATTTATAATAGGTGGGAAAGAAAAATCATCACTCTAGGTCAGGGGTCTTATGACATACTAAGGCTTATTATTCAGTAACATAGACTACATAGACTACAATGCAAACTAGCTGAGTTATTTTTAGGTTGTAGTAATGTAGAAAAACTTTGTACAGGTACAACTGAGCTAAAGCCCAAAGCAAAGCTAAGTAAGTCTGTATTTTCATTTGTATTCTCTTATATTTTCAGCCTGTAATAAGACATTAGCATGTACTGAGACATTTAGGGGCATTCGGGGCAGTCGTGGGCTGGAGGTTAGGGAACTGGCCCTGTGACCGGAAGGTTGCCGGTTTGATCCCCAGTGCCGACAGTCCATGACTGAGGTATCCTTGAGCAAGACACCTAACCCCCAATTGCTCCCCAGGCGCCGTGGATAGGGCTGCCCACCGCTCCGGGCAAGTGTGCTCACTGCCTCCTAGTGTGTATGTATTCACTAGTGTGTATGCGGTGTTTCACTTCACGGATGGGTTAAATGCAGAGGTGGGATTAAAAAAGTATCACTTAATTTACAGCCAATATGTTAACATTTTACACCAACAAAAAGGACATTTTTGGTTTGATTTTTTGTCGAAATTAGTCAAAATTGCACTTCTTAGCATTCGACTTTCTGACCCCTTCTCTAGGCCTTCTGGAAGTCTTTGATGTGTCACTGACTATGAATATGAGTGTTAGCCTCTGGCTCTGTGCCAGAGCTCCTTACTCAAAAAGCCACTGTAAAATTGTTACATACAAAGTAAAATATATCTTAATCTCTTTCAAACAAAATAAATGGAATGCATTTCATAAGATTCAAATGCCCGCAAAAATGTCCATGAGGAGCAGTGTTAGGTTAGTGTTAACAAACTTGAAAAACCCATTGGGATGCTAGCAGAAAGTAGCATTATAATAGAGGTGGGGTTTTCTTGTATTTATTTTATTATGGAAATCCTGATACATCACCAATTGTGAATATAGCAGTTTTTAGTCAGTAACTAGAAATGGAAACCAGTGATTGCAGCACTATCCTATATCCTGAAAGAATAATAACTCTAAAAAACATATATCACCACTTTACTGTTTGTCTCATTTGTAGGGGTGAGGGGCCATAACCTGACAAATCTTGTTTTTTGCTAAATGATTAAAAAACGTTTGAGGAAGATTAACAATCTTGTTATACAAGCAACCTACACATCTCTGCTATAATCAAATACCTGCCATTTGTGAACGACTCAGCTAAAAGTGGAGTGAGTGAAACTGTTACATCCTACATGCAAAGTTAAAGGTAATAGAGGCTAGTCGTAACAGCACCTAGAAACATGTATTAAACACACTTTTTTTGTACCAGGCAGGCTTTTCCAACCATCATAATACATATGCTTCCAAATAAATATGATTTGTCTTGAGGCTGTGCTAAAAATTCATTTTTGGCCAAAAAAGTAGACTCAGCAAATATTAGCGTAGTGAAAAGGTTTTATTTGAATATGTAGTGTGATTCCGATCAATCCATAAATAACACGTTTTAAAAATGAACTATTTTGATTTTAAATGCAGGGATATGGACTTCTGGACCCCATGTTTACTTGGGAGGCTTAATTGTAACAGTCTTAAAACCAACCCTGCTGTGCGGAGACTGTACTCTTGTGTTGATATTCATGGGCTTCAAAACACTTCAATATATTACAGCCACCAGGAGGGAGATTACAATTATTTAGGTGTAAGTTCTGCAACTTAAAACACAAAATACACTCAAAAAAACATACTGTCATGTTGTAAGAAAATGAGCTTGACTGCTGTCTAAAAAGTTGTCAGGGATTTTCTAATGTGTCCCTTTGTTGGTTTCTGTCCCTGTCTAATTTGTTTTCTTATCCATGTGCTTTATTTTGGTGTGAGCTCCTCTCCTGTCTTCAGCCCTCACCTGTTCCTTGTTTCTAGCCCCGCCCTCTTTAAGTGGTCCTTGTCTTCTGTGTTTGTATATTAACCCATTTCTTTTGGAGCGAGCATTATTTGATGCCAATGTTAATGTACATGTTTGCTCTCCATGTTTGTTTGTTTGTTTGTTTGTTTCTTTCTTTCTTTCTTTCTTTCTTTCTTTCTTTCTTTCTTTCTTTCTTTCTTTCTTTCGAATGAAATTCCATTTTAAAAATGCAACCGGCCCTTTACATTGGTTCATGATGAATGAATCAATATAAATGGTCCAAGATTACTTTGGGGGAGAAAAATAACATTTTTCTTCTTCCATAAAGTTACAATTTTGATAACTACTCATATGTAAAAATAAATAAATAAATAAAAAGACAGAATTAGTGAATAAGAAATCGTTTGGAAATTACGTATAAATACCTTTAACTTCATTAACCAAAAATTTTAGTCAAAATAAGCTTGTTGAAGTTGTAGGTTAGCACTATCTGAGCATTTATGTCTTTAAATGTACAAACATACACACACTCACACACACACATGCGCACACACACACACACACAGGAACACATGACAGGTTAATTATGTCTCCACCAGTTTCTGGCGCTCCCTGCTCTGGTGATGTTTAACGGTAGAAGAAGGCCTCAGCTCAGACAGAGCTCCTGAAGCAGCCTGACTCCAGTCATTTAGCTTAATTAGACAGTCTGGACAGCAATTAGCTTCAGTGGGCCGAAACAATGGCTGTACATTTTCTGCACGTTAATGTGCTTACAAACCCTCAAATCGCTTTAGATTTTTTATTTTAATGAGCTCCAGAGTGAGTTTCTGTTTGGGATGGGCAACACCTCTCACTTTCTGTTAGATTTGATGCTAATAATACAACGACTAGTATCTTAATGTCAGTGCCAACATCAGTACTTTGAAGTTTTACATGTTTGTGATTTCTACAGTTAAAATTTGCAAAAACAGACTTTGCATTTGTATTGACTGTCTAAGCCTATATGTACCTGTTAATCACTACTAAGCCTTTCACACATACCCTGATTGTCACGATTGGCCCCTCCCAGTCCTGTCCATGTGTTAGTGTTTTGGTTTAGCCCATGTGTGTTTTTGTTTTGGTTTTTCTAGTCCAGCCCCTTCGTTTCAAGTCTCCGCCCATCGTTGTTTTCACCTGTCCCTCGTTACCCTTATTTAAGCCCTGTTTTTGCTGGTCTTTGTTTGTTGTATCGGTCTGTGTTTGGTTGCTTTGTTTGAATCTGTGTTGTTGGTTGTTTCTGGTTTATATCATGTCTGACCCACAATCTATCCGTATTGGCTCAATGACCCTGGACTGTGATGACCCTGATTTTGGATTTGCCCTCAATAAAAGTCGATTACCTCCGCACATGCATCCATTACCTCGCTCCTCGTTACACTGATAGTGTGCAAAGCAAATAGTGTGAAAGGAAAAATAGTTCTTATCCTACATATTTGGTACAATATTTTGTGCACTTTTTAGCATTACGGGCTGTCAAATGATTATAAAATAATGCTATTACTTATTTTATAGTTAATTGAGATTAATCATGTTTGTCTTATTTGCTTAAATTTAAGGAATATGTTTTCTTTTAAAGAACATCTTCTTATAGCCATAAGAATGTATTTATTACTTTCAATGCAGTGAAAACATTTTCAAATGGTTCACATAAGTAATTAATATTACTTTGACAAAGTTCACATAAACCTGAAAATCTTGAAAATCAGATGAATACACACAGTTATGCAGTCGTTGGAAATAACTTTGATTTTATTTAGATCATAATCAATGGCTGTTTAAAAGCTGTTCTATGCAGTTTTATCAGTAATGACACCTTAAGAACATAAACAAGATTGGAGGTTTGCTGTTTAAAGCAGACCTGGAGAAACTCAATCACACCTTAATCTGTAAATGCATCAAACTTACACTCACAACTTTCTTTAGCTTGGTGGTACAAAAAACAAGCAACTGTATGCAGACCTGATACTGTGCCATTTTGGAGGAAACAGCTAATGTTAGATAGATAGTTAAATACACCATATGGACAAAAGTATTGGGACACCTCTTCTAATTTTTGAATTGAGTTCGGGTGTTTCAGCCACACCCAATGCTAACAGGTGGATAAACTTAAGCACATAGCCTTACAGTCTCAATAGACAAACACTAGCAGTAGAATGGGTTGTACTGATGAGTTCAGTGACTTTAAATGTGGCACTGTCATAGGATGCCACTTCTGCCACAGGTCAGTTTGTAAAATTTCTGGCCTGCTAGATCTGTCCCTCACAAATGCTAGTGCTATTGTTGTGAGATGGGAGCATTTAGGATCTAGTATCTAACAGCTTAGTCATGAAGGAGTAGACCATGGGACAGGTGAGGGCTGATGCACACAGTGCACATCCTCTGTTAAATCACTCAATAAAGAGTTCCAAATGCTTCAGCAGACCAAGACATTTTGGAAAATGTTATGGTTCCAACCGTTTGAGGAAGACCCTTTTCTGTTCCAGCTTGTCTGAGCCCCAGTGCACAAAGCAAGGTCCATGAAGGCATGATTGAGTGAGTTTGGTCTGGAAGAACTTGACTGGCCTGAACAGGACCCTGAACTCAACCTCATCAAACACCTTTGGGATGAACCAGAACAGAGATTGTGAGCCAGGCCCTCTCATCCGAAATCAGTGTTTGACCTCACAAATGCTCTTCTGGATGAATGGACAAAACTTCCCACAGGCACACTTCAATATCTTGTAAAAAGCTTCACAGAAGAGAGGACACTGTAACAGTTGCAGGACCGGATGGACCGACCCCATATTAATGGGATGTTATAAAAGCTCCAGCAGCTGTACTGTATAGGTGTCCCAATACTTTTGTCAATATTGCATAGCCTGGGTGACAAGCAACATTGAGTAGCAGTTTCTCTATTTTTTCCCCACCTGCTGTCTTCTTTTGGTTCATACTTCCAAAGTTTGCAAATTTGCAGGGACAAAGTTCACCTACGACTGCCCAAAGTGTGGGCATTTGATTTAGCCTGCCAGAAAGTTACTCTAACCCCACCCCTTAATCCAATGAGACTGTTTAGAAGTTTTGTTTTTTTTGTGAAAAAATATAATATGAATTCAATTTGAAACCTACCTACTTTCATTATCCGTATGTTATTTTGTCTTTTTGTGCCATGGGCCACCACAAACATTATGTCTTTGCTTCACCCCAAAAGTGTGAGCACCCCTGATCGAGATGACCTCGGTGTGGAGTGAAATGAACCATTACTGGAAGTAAAGACCTGTTTCGTGTTCCTCCATTTGTTCTCATTCAACTGAATTAGCCTAAAATTTCATTTGCGTTCAGTCTGACTGTGCCTTAGCTATTCCGCAGTACCACTCCCCACATGTGCTCAGTGTCAACGATTTTACATCAGCTGCTGATTAAGCATTTAGAGTGCATGTGAAAGCATCCACAATCCAATCAATGACCCTCAATCAGTCAATTATATGTTGACAGGCAACAAGAAAACAACCCCCCTCTGCAACTTCTGGTCTATTGAATTTGGCAGTCACCTCCTGTTTGAGGTATTGGGCATTGCTTCACCAGGCTGAGATTGGAGCGTCTGCTTTAAACCCTTTAAAACCCACCAAACAGAACAGCTAATGCATGATGGGAAAGATAAACATTGGGGCACACAAAGGGAGTTCATTAAAAGCAGAGTTTAGACAGTCAGCAAGCAGAGATGCTGGCAGGGTGTGTTTTGCTGCTATGTGCTGTTGCGTTAGTGCAAGAAGGCTGATGGATTAATTAATAGCTCGGTATAGGAAATGAACAGATGAGGGGAAAAAAAACACTGATGCAAATCCTCTACCTCTAACAGACGCATTAAATGTACACGCACACAGAAACTTACTCACATAAACAACCTCCTACTCAGCCTCCCACACAGCATCACACAGGAACACACACACACGCTCAGCCCTTCTTTTCATCTCAGTAGGGAAAGCTCAGAGGAAAAAAATTGCTTGAGCCCATGGAAATCAAGTCCGAATCCATAAATCTTCACTTTCGCACACGCGTTGCTTACACCAGATATAGCTGGAATTTCATTTAAAAGGGGCCTCTATACAGGTTGAGGGGTCCAGCTAAGAAGCATTATGTGAGGCCAGATATCCTCCTGCCTAGTTCCAAATTTGCTACACCTGCTCCAGCTAATCAACTCATCCCGAGTCCTTGATTGGCTGGCTCAGAAACATTATATTTCCAAAGGTATTCGGTCATCTGCCTTTACATGCATATGAATTTGAGTGAGATCCAATTCCTAATCCATAGGGTTTAATATGATGTCAGCCCACCCTTTGCAGCTATAACAGCTTCAACTCTTCTGGGAAGGCTTTCCACAAGGGTTACCAGTGTGTTTATGGGAATTTTTGACCATTCTTCCAAAAGTGCGTTTGTAAGGTCAGACACTAATGTTGGACGAGAAGGCCTGGCTCGCAGTCTCGGCTTTAATTCATCCCAAAGGTGTTTTATCGGGTTGAGGTCTAGACTCTGTTCACGCCAGTCAAGTTCTTCCACACCAAACTCACTCATCCATGTATTTATGGACCTTGCTTTGTGCACCAGTGTGCAGTCATGTTGGAACGGGAAGGGACAGTCCCCAAACTGTTCCCACAAAGTTGGGAGCATGAAATTATCCAAAATCTCTTGGTCTGCTGAAGCATTAAGAGTTCCTTTCACTGGAACTAAGTGGCCGAGCCCAACTCCTGTAAAACAACCCTACACCATAATCCCCCCTCCACCAAACTTGGCACAATGCAGTCAGACAAATACTGTTCTCCTGGCAACCGCCAAACCCATCCATCGGATTTCCAGACAGAGAAGCATGATTCATCACTCCAGAGAACACGTCTCCACTGCTCTAGAGTCCAGTGGTGGCACTTTGCACTACTGTATTCAATGCTTTGCATTGTGCTTGGTGATGTAAGGCTTGGATGCAGCTGCTTGGCCATGGAAACCCATTCCATGAAGCTCTCTATGCACTGTTCGTGAGCTAATCTGAAGGCCACATGATATTTGGAGGTCTATAGTGATTGACTCTGCAGAAAATTTGGCGACCTCTGCGCACCATGTGCCTCAGCGTCCACTGACCCCACTCTGCCATTTTACATGGCCTACCACTTCAGGGCTGAATTGCTGTCGCTCCCAGTTTCCACTTAGTTATAATACCACTGACAGTTGACTGTGGAATATTTAGTATCGAGGAAATTTCACGACTGGACTAGGTTAGGGTGCCTGTTCAGCACCTGAAGTCCTAACCAACAGGAGGGTTTGCTAGCTATATCTACCTAGGTACAACAAAATAGATACATTTTAGAAATGTTTAGATAAGTTTCAAGAGTTTAACTGTTTTATTTCCAACCAAACCTTAACGATGAAATAAGAGCATTACTACAATACTTACAAGCATGATGATTTTATTAAAGAAAATGAGCTAAAAATTACACTTTTTTTCCACAGAGATAATTAGATCTTCTCTGAATACATACTATAACAACTGACAGAACACTAAGGTTGGTAAAGTCTAATTAAGTCCAACTTTTACAGCACTGGGTGGTGTCGGGTTGAAGACTGTGATTTTTTCTTTTTTTCTGTTGTTTTCAACTTTGTTTTCTTGACAATGATCGGCTTTATTATATACCTGGTTTGTTAGCTAGTGATGCTGCAGTCTATGCTAGGGACTAACCCATTTCAGCAGTGTTCCCTGAAATAATCTGCTGTTTGTATGTTGCCATTATTCTACGCCTTATTGCAGAACTTGTTTAAAACCATGGCATTACAGGACCAATGGTAGCATGCAGGCATGCTAATGTTGCCATGGTGATAGCATCAACCAAAAACAATCAAACTAGTTTTGCTGGTCACTTTTACATTTTATATTTCATTTTGTCTAGCTTCCACATGAGGGGCCTAGGCCCCCCGTTGTAACACCCCTGGCTTAAACACATACAAAAAAATCATATGCATGCCTGCACACACCCTGCACCCCGCCCCCCAATGTGCACACACACACACACACATGCGAGCCTTCCACTCAGCACCTATAAATCATAGTGCAGAGCCTCTCGGCCTCCCAGCCCTGTCAGCACTTCACACACTTCACGCATCCCCCCTCAACTCCACCACACACTCCCCACATGTATATATTCATTCCAATCACAAACGCTTATGCCTTATTTATGGGGCTGCGCAGAAGGCACCTTTGGCATCTGTGTGGGTTGTTCGGTGGTAAATTGCTACAGCCCTGACATCGCCGGGGCCGCCTGTTTATGGAAATGAGACTTGATGCTTTCACCTCCAAGCGCGTGTAATATCACTGCACTGGAAGATGCCACCCTCTTGTGCCTTTTTGAGGCTACAAAATTAGCATGTCATTTCAAGAGCCCATATCATGGGAATAATCCTCAAATTTTGAACAATTAAAAGGGGGATATTTCACCATTATTTTCATATTTGCTACATAATTCAATCATGCTAAGATGTCAATGAAATGATTCAGAGTGCTGTGATATGAAACGGGAAATGTAGCCACTTGGTTGTCTTCAAAGTGGTGTTAATAGTAACTGGGGTTGCAATGTCAACAACACAAATATAGCCATTTTACTTTCTATTTAAAATGACCAGTGAACATACATGTTGTCTTTGCAATGTTTTTAATAGTAAAATAGTAGTAAGTCTGGAAAAATATTTTTTGGGAGTTATATTTTGTCATTTTTGTCATTCCTCTCCACCATGATCCAGTTTTATCCAAAACTGCCAAAAAATAATAGAAAGCAACATCTCAAGCATCACCATTTTCATATATATTTAATGTAATAATGTAAAATCTTGAGGCAGTTAAACATTACAAACTTCTGGTTCACATTACCACCACTGTGAACAAATCTAACTGATGAGTTTCTCTAAAACGGAACATTTACCATCACACCATAGACTACACTGTTGGAAATAAAGGTACTGTACAGATACGTTTTACATTACTCAAGGTACAAAAAATGTAAATGTTCCCTCAAAGGTACAACAGTGGTTTTAAGGTCAATTGTGTACCTTAAATAAGTTTTTTCCAGGTGTACTTGTAAGTATCTTTTCAAAAGCTAATGTTTTAAAACAGAACTATAAAAAAAAGCCTGGAGACGAGACAGGGTGTGTAATTTCAGTGGATTATGGTCCAATTATGTTCCCTGTCTAAAGGTGCTGTGATGTACCCTTGATGGCATCATCCTAGTGACAAGAGTGGCACCGTGACAGTTTCTTTTTTCTGAGAGTGTAGGCTAGTAATGTTGGCTGAGGTAACAGACCTTCAGCATTTGTTTATTTATCTTAAACATTTCAGACTGACTGCTGCACTCAGAATAAATTTCAAACACATGTCAACTACTATGAGTTTCTGTGGCCTCATTCTGAGTTGAATTTAATGCAGTAATGGCAAAATGCTTAGTGTGGGGTTGTGGTGTTTACAGAAAGTGAGCAGTGCCAGAAGTCACTGAGGGCTGGCATGCGCTCATGATTGGTGTGTGCGCCTCCATTAAACACAATGATTTCACATTTTTGGACCCTACACAAAGTTCTGCATCTCATTAGGTGTGAAAGCTCTTAGAGTTTGATGCATGCAGCCTCATGTACAACTCATGCCCCAGTCTATGCATTTCATAAAAGAAAATCAGCGTTGGAAATCATTGTTTTTGTGATGTCACAAAAGCAAATATACCCACCTGTCCCGTCTACAGCAGTCCAGGCCTGTCCATGCATCCTGAAGTTATAAAGGAGTGTTTCAAGCTGGACTGCTCATTGACTGAGGGAGAATACAGGGCAGCCAATCAGATCAGACTTCATTTATATATTGCTGCTGTCAGAACAAAGCCTTGCATCTCCATTTTTGAGTTTTTGACATCATTTGAAAAGGCCTGTAGCCTTTTACATTGTGTGTAAATTTCATGATGAATGGTCCAAAAGAAATGACCTAAAATTACTTAGAAAAAAGTCTGGTTCCACTGATTTACATTGAAAGTAAAGTTTTTTCCTTCTCCTGAAAAGTTGAGATTTTGGGGATACAAGGTTTTGTTCTGACAACAGCGATATAGTCACTTTAACAAAAGTAGGTCATTTAGTTCTAAGAAATAAACTGAGCTTGACAATGGTCAAATAAAAATGAACTATGATTGTTTTGCTACATAAACCCACACAAACATCATAAGTAAACATCAGAGAAAAGGTGTATGTCCTTCAAGCATTAACCATATCAGCGTCACTCGCTGAATAATGTTCCGGTCCTTTTCCTTTTCTATTTAAATGGTAGATTGGACCCTTGTTAAATGTGTGCTTCAAGCATGATGTTTAATGTCATATAATTGCCTGTAATGTACTGTAGGTTTTGCATGAGTCATTGCTTTTACCTTTTAACCACAACTATAATTGAAAACACAGCAGTCATCCCAAATTCTATTTAATCATAACAATTCAATTACACTGTTGTTGAAAAGTAGCATGAAAACAAAGTGAGGAAATGTCACTGCAATCAATTTTGAACTTTTATACATATGAGCACATGTTTATGGTTCCTCAAGTAATAAGTATAATTTACTCCTAATTTCAACCTTTTGCTTTGTTGTGCAGTTGATAAGCGAAGGAGCTGATCTTGAAGTCGTGATCAGCCGTGGTGTTTCATGAAAGCTACAAGCTCGGGCTTCTTGAAGGTAGTGCTAAACCACAAACACTGTGATAATTATTCTACGTCTGTGGGCGAAAGCTTGTAGTGCCACTGTGATCAGCTCGCATTTCAAAGCACTTGCTTCTTAAGAGAGCACACATTACCCGTATGATCTCCTTATTTGGTAGTTTGTTGAGCCAGTTATGAATCTCTCTACTTGCTTTACAGATGTGGACTTTGGTTCAGTGGCTAGGAGTTGCTGAGACAGAAAAACAGGCCATTTTTTGCAAGATAGTGGGCCAATGAAAAAGCTCAGGAGACTTTTCAGGAGATATATCTGAGATTAGATATAAAGTAGTCCACATGTAAAAGGAAGAAGAATGTGAAAATAAAAATAAGCAAAAAAAATTCACTTCCTAAAACTGGAGTTTAAAAGATACAGAGAAAGTGGGATTTCTAACAATCGAGTCCTGATAGATCACCTATACTGTCACCATTAGATAAACAGTACTTAGAGCTTCCATCATTGAGAGAGAGGAGAAAATCAAGCTCCACTCTTCCTTCAGATCTGAGAATATCCACAGATGTTTCTGTCCATTCCTCCCACAGCCCAGAGACATGCAGTCAGGCCGTTTGGACATACTAAATTGCCCCTAGGTGTGAGTGAATGTATCTATCTGTCTGTTTGCCCTGCGATGGACTGGCGACCTGTCCAGGTTGTATCCTGCCTTTTGCCCAATGACAGCTGGGATAGCACCCCCAGCAACCCAGAAAGAGAAGTGGCGTAGAAGATATGTCTTTGTGCGTATGTGTGTGTGTGTGTGTGTGTGTGTGTGTGTGTGTGTGTGTGTGTGTGTGTGTGTGTGTGTGTGTGTGTGTGTTTCTGTCCATCCGTCCATGGTGAGAAGACAACTCAACACTATGCTAATGCTATGGGTCTGAAAGGATGAGTAGCTGTCAAGAAGCTGTAACTGAGAAAAGTACACCGACACAAAAAAACCCACAAAAAACTCACTAATCAAACTAAGAAGCTGCTGGTGTTCTCAGAAGAAAAGACCGGCCACCCCAGAGTCCAGACTTTGTGTGTGTTTGTGATGCGACAAGTCTGATTGTGAAAATAAGAAAACCAACTTCTAAGA
Source organism: Pygocentrus nattereri (assembly GCF_015220715.1). Lineage (NCBI taxonomy): Eukaryota > Metazoa > Chordata > Actinopteri > Characiformes > Serrasalmidae > Pygocentrus > Pygocentrus nattereri. The sequence goes on from NC_051217.1 coordinate 14,465,847, forward strand.
CTGAACTTTGGAGGTATAAAAAATATCCCTGCACATTTCTCTGAAAAGCTGAAAGCAAGTCTCCTAAAAAGAATGGAAGCTGTATTAAAGGCGAAGGATGCTGCGCTAAATACTGGAAATGGTCATATTACATTTAATAATATCAATAAATGTAGTGTGTTGAGGCATTGATGTGGACAAAAAAAAACTAACAAAACAACTAACAAATTCAAAATTCTCATTCATTCATATCATTTAAGCATCATAATCATATCATAAAAATGAGAACATTTAGAATTGGCAGAGATGTAAAACTGTTCTGGGATAGATCTGAAGTAGTTAAGTTAGATTTCAGATTTTTAACATTCTCAAAATGAAACTTACTGTAGTGCACAGGAAACTAGTGTGTGAGCAACAGTTAGTCTATCCAGTTCCATGTACCTAACTGGTACTTTTTTAGGTATTTAAAATTAATTTTCAAATACTTTCAATTCAGCTCAAATATATGTTCCACATACTGCTGTTCAAAAGCCTGGAATCAGTGTTTTCAACAATATCAAACCACTTTAGTTGCAGACACGTGTAAAGATGTTTCTAATGTTAGTCCTTTGACATCTTTATTCATTGAATAACCAACCTTTGTATTATTATTATTAGTAGTATTATTAATATTATTAGTATTATTATTAGAATTACCACAATATATAATTACAATATTTAACTTGCGTCCTATTTAGATGGCAGTGTAGATTAAATCTGTATCATCAAAGTAGGGCTATGAATACTCTCTTTTTAATAATGAGTTTAAGATTCTATTTTATATTTTGTTGCTGTAGAAACTAATCCATAGCTAGTTTCTGCTCATGGGTGTATATGTGCTCACCTGCATTACAGTGCTGAGCTGCAGTGTCGAAGCTTTCGTAAGGAAATTTAGTGCCATCTCGTGGCTGAATGCATACATTACAGTCAGAAGAGTGACCCTAATGAAAAGACACACTAACAGTTTAAAAAGATAGAATACAAGATAAAAAAGTTAATTTGCATATGTTTTTTTTTAATGTAATTATAAGATGAACTGTCTGCCCTATGACTGGTGGGACCGCTGGGATAAGATGAACTACAGCTTGAGGCCTGGAGGATGTGTAGAGTGCTTCACACAGTATCTTATAATTGTGATTTCAGGAGAACTGCATATTCAGCAGGCAAATTTTAATCCTCTGCTGTGTAATAAGAGGAATGAAGAGTAGGCGAGCTGTTTGAACTGGTGAGTCATCATCCCAGATAAAGCTTTTGCCGCTCTACAGAAATTCAGAAGCTTACTCAGTGTTTGTTAACTTTGGCATGCTGATGTAATTCAGATGCTTTTGGTTTGGGAAGGAAAGTGAATTCATTTCATTAACCTTAAAACTGGGTATAAGCTTACATTGTTAATGCTTCAGGAAATCTGTGTAACCTTGTCTTTACAAACAATATTTTATAATTGGCTCCGAATGGATTGCAGTTCCAGTTCCCAGTGAACAGTAATGTAAGTATTTTAGGGTTCAAACTAGGTTTTATGCAATTACAATTACACTCAACAATTACACTAAACGAGTTAACCGGCACCAGTCATTGAGTAGTTTATGAAGTAAGGTTGTCACAATGCCAGGATTTTGATTTCTGATACCAATACCAAGTGTGGTATCACAATGCTTGATGCTGAAGCAATTCAATGAACAAAAAAGCCAGATAAACAAAGTACATTGGCTTGGACACAGAAATAAAATTCAAAGTGTTACAGTATTAAAGCACAATAAACAGTAAATATGCAATAAATTGTTCAGCAGTGTGTTTCTGGCAGAGGATGTGTTAACTTAATTTCACCGAGAAAATCAATAAAACATGTTGTTTGACCAGGGATGTCTAAATTTTTGCATATGGCTATATGTTTATGGCCTCTGTTTTGATTGGTTGCCCTGAAAAGCATCTCATTCAAAAAGCTGTCTAGGCTGAAACATTCCTTATAACATCAGCGTGAGTGAGCGAGGCTAAACTGCTGTAAGCTAGATAGGCAGAGACATACAAACATGTTTGTTGATGTCACAAAAACAATGACTTAAAACAGAGAGCAAACAGTACGTTTTGAACATACTACATATTTTTTAAAGAATAAAATGTGTGGTATGATGTGGTCCCTTTAAATAAAAAAACAACTGTAAAGTTTTGAATGTTAAATGATTGTTTACCATGTTATAGCATTGAAAATATAATGAACTTTTGACAGTTAATGCAACACTATTACATTTCATTTAACATTATATTGACCAGCCTTCTGCCAAATGTCAGCTGGGATAGGCTGCAGCACTCCCCCGCGACCCCGCAGCTTAGAAGATTATATTGACCAAATTACAAAAAAAACAATGTATATATATATATATATATATATATATATATATATATATACATATAAAATAAACTCAAAAAACTGCAAACCTATGTTTTATGAGGAAAATCTTGTTCCTTTAACCAACTCCTTGGCAGAGGACTGCCCAAGCCTGCCAAACTCTAATTTAATGCCTGCCTACTCTTAGAAACACAGAGCACTGGCATCTAACAGCACTGACTTATCTGTATGAACAACTGACACATGCCTTTGCTTTGATGCCAGTGAAAATTAGTATTAGCTTTTAACCTGACCTGACACTCCTTCTCACTCACTTTACATGACTTTTAGACTTCTCTCTGCTATAAGCAGAAGCTTATGTCGGTTAAATTGTCAGAACATACTGTGACTTCATCTTAAAGTGGCCTGTGTAGTAACTGCACATGTGGCTCACCAGTCCATCTGCTTCTTTCACATTCTGACAAATTCAGAAAGACACTGGCCTCATGCCTCAGGCCTCAGTCTGCTAAAAAACTAACACTTGAAAGAAGCTTCACCTGTCAGGAGGTCAGTGATGTCCAGCACAAGGCAGAAACAGCTGAATAACACAAAGGTGAATGCTGTACGATGGCTTTTAGATCTCAATTAATGTAGAATGTGTGTCATTGTTAGGAAACAGCATCATCCAACCAACCTGAACAATGTGGAGCAAATCTCCCACACACTTAAACCTTGCATTGCAACAAAAGGTGTCTCTACCAGTTAAAATTTTAAGGGAACTGACTACTTATGCAAGCAGATTCTTTTTTAAGTTTCTTTATTTTTTAAAGATCTGCTGACAAACAATTAATTTTTACTTTGAAAATTTACTTTAAGTAAATTGTATTACATTTAAGGGTACTGGATTCTTTTGCAAGGTGCTGTATAGCCACCAACTAAACCTACAGCAGTTTGGCCATGCCTATTCAGGCTTTTTTTTTAAGTTATAAGGAGAGTTTTGCTCTACATAGCTTTTTGAATGAGGCACATTCAGTACAAGGCAACCAATCAAAACAGAGGTAATTTATTTACATCATTCTTAAAGCATAGAAACATAAAAAGCCTGTTTATTTCAAATAAATAAAGAGAGGTTGGAAAATGATTAGGTTAAAATGAATGATGCTTGGTTTTGGTGCATAAACCCATGCAAACATTACCTTAAGTAGAAAAATAGTAGTACTTAGGATGTAGACGTTTGAAATAGATATTCTGTCCAAATATTTTCTGGTGTCACTTTGTTCAGAATGTATTGAAATCAAGTATCAATCAAGAATCAGTATCAAAGTCGAAGTAACTGCATTGCAATTGGTATTGAAAGTACTGGATCCATATGCTTTACATGGATGAAGTGTCCAAATACTTTTTGGTGCCACTTTTTAAACAAAAAGGTTCAAGAATGCGTATCAAATTGAGTATCGGTATTAATATTGATGATAGAAAATGCAGGAAGGACTTGTGATTGACATTTTAGTATTAGCGAGCTTGCTTATTTATTCACGTACTAATTACTGACTGACTGACAGACTGACTGCCTGACTGACCTATTTACTGTCATAAATCCTCCCGGGCTCTAGGCGGCGCAGTGGTGCTGATCTGACGCTGGATTGTTTTTCTTACTGCTGGGCTGTTCCGTGCATCCATGGTCGTCCATAGCAGCTAAGCTAACTAAATCAGTTGTTTACTGTTATTATTATTATTATTATTATTATTATTATTATTATTTGTAAAGGTGTTCGCATATTTATCTTGAACGCCATGTCGTACAACTACGTGGTGACAGCGCAGAAGCCCACGGCGGTGAACGCCTGTATCACTGGTGAGTGCGGGGCTCCGGCTGCGTGTTAACTGACTGCGCTTCCCGCCTTTAGGCTCAGAACTGGGCCTGTTTTGGTTCGCACTTTAGCTGTTTTCCGCAAATACTTAATCCCCTTCACTCTACCTTTCCCTATTGAGTATTTCTGTGACCTAATGTATCCTGTATGACCTTACAAACGATCAGATATGCTGAGTTATTTACTTTAGCTTGGTCGCTAACGGTAGCTAGTTAGCTGGCTTGCTAATAACATCTGAGCGAGCTACACACGCTCGAGTTAGCGACAAACAAGGTTCGTTGACTTATCGATTGATTTGACACCTTCTGTGATTAAACAGTACCATTTGGCTTAGTAGGTTTGCTTTGACGTCTTTAGAACTGTTGGTTTGTTTTAGGTTTTTCTCGCTAGAAATGTGAACACCCTGATGACATTAACGTGAAATAGGAGCCATTTAGAAGCCCCTTGAGCTGTCTGAATGTGTAGCTGCTATCTGGTTTATACCAGTGGGTCATATTTTGATTTGCATGGCTGTCTAACTAAACCTGGCATGTGGCTTAAAGATGGTCTGAACGTGTTAGCTATGCATGTCTGGCAGGCTAGCGTTAACTGTCAGAGCAGGCTTTTGAGGTTGCAAAACCAAAATGCAGTCTGCTGTGTCTTTCTAAGAGTATATTCGAGCTCATGCAGTTGAATGTTGTCTGTCCTGATGGCTGACAGCCAATTTATTCCATAAAATTACTTCTGCCATGGCTTTATGTAACTCACAAGGTCAGTCCTTGCACCTTCTTGGAAAACATCCTACAACAGCTGTTAGTCGTGACACTTGGGAGTCAGATCAAATCAAAGTGTATTTATAAAGCACTTTTTACAACAGGGGTTGTCACAAAGCAGCTTTACAGAAAAAAAATAGGTTTACTCACTTTGAGAACACAGCTGAGAGACTCAATTTCTAGGTTCATATCTGATAAAAACCTTTAAAATGATCAAAAATGATCACAGTTTCTAAATAAAACATTTTATTGTCCCTTCTGTACCTACAGGGCACTTTACCTCTGCAGAGGATCTGAACTTGCTCATAGCGAAGAACACACGCCTGGAGATCTATGTGGTCACCGCTGAGGGGTTGCGGCCTGTCAAGGAGGTTGGCATGTACGGGAAGATTGCCGTTATGGAGCTCTTCAGGCCTAAAGTAAGTTAGTTTTTTCCTGTGTATCTGTCTTTTGAGAGATGAGCTTGCACAAACCGTTACTTTTTCAGTTAGGCTATACGAATGGGTATGGAATTGATATGCATTCTGTAGGAGATGTTCTAAATTAATTTGTTTATTTCTAGGGGGAAAGTAAAGACCTTCTGTTCATTTTGACTGCCAAATACAATGCATGTATCCTGGAGTACAAGCAGAATGGAGACAGCATTGACATCATCACTCGTGCTCATGGAAATGTCCAGGTATGAACACACACACACATGGGCTCTGTGTTCAAAATTTATTTTGCTGCTGAGTGTTCATACTGTTATGAATAATTTTCATAACTCATATTTCAATGTGTTGTCATCTCCATTTTATCATTTTATTTCAAGGATCGGATTGGCCGCCCCTCAGAGACAGGCATCATTGGCATTGTGGACCCTGAGTGTCGCATGATTGGCTTGCGACTCTACGATGGTCTTTTTAAAGTCATACCACTGGATCGGGACAACCGTGAACTTAAGGCCTTTAACATTCGACTAGAGGAGCTGCAGGTTATAGATGTGCACTTCCTTTATGGCTGCCAGGCCCCCACCGTCTGTTTCATATACCAGGTAAATTGAGTTGATTTTTATATTTAATCTGTTTCTCCTCCTAGGTCGGTCACTGAATGGAGCTGGCAGTTTCATATTTAGAGTGTTTTTCTTTGCATATCGTGTCTTATTAGCACTTGGTACAATTACATATTTGGCAGACCTTATCCAGGATTACAGTTTATTTACAACCCCAATTCCAGTGAAGTTGGGATGTTGTGTAAAACATAAATAAAAACAGAATACAATGATTTGCAAATCCTTTTCAACTTAGTATCAATTGAATACACTACAAAGACAAGATATTTAATGTTCAAACAGATAAACTTTGTTTTTTGCAAATATTCACTCATTTTGAATTTGGTGCCTGCAACACGTTCCAAAGAAGTTGGGACAGGGGCAACAAAAGACTGGGAAAGTTGAGGAATGCTCAAAAAACAAAAGAATTTAGGGATTTCATCATCTAAAGTCCATAATATCATCAAAAGATACAGAGAATCTGGAGAAATCTCTGCAAGTAAGCATCAAGGCAGAAAACCAACATTGAATGCCCGTGACCTTCGATCCATCAGGCGGCACTGCATTAAAAACTAACATCATTCTGTAATGGATATTACCACATGGGCTCAGGAACACTTCAGAAAACCACTGTCAGTGAACACAGTTTGTCGCTCCATCTACAAGTGCAAGTTAAAACTCTGCCATGCAAAGCGAAACGCTGCCGGCTTCTCTGGGCCAGAGCTCATCTGAGATGGACTGACGCAAAGTGGAAAAGTGTCCTGTGGTCTGACGAGTCCACATTTCAAATTGTTTTTGGAAATCATGGACATCGTGTCCTCCGGGCCAAAGAGGAAAAGGACTGTCCGGATTGTTATCAGCGCAAAGTTCAAAAGCCAGCATCTCTGATGGTGTGGGGTTGTGTTAGTGCCCATGACATGGGTAACTTACACATCTGTGAAGGCACCATTAATGCTGAAAGGTACATACAGGTTTTGGTGCAACATATGCTGCCATCCAAGCAGCGTCTTTTTCAGGGACGTCCTGTTTATTTCAGCAAGACAATGCCAAGCCACGTTCTGCACGTGTTACAACAGCGTGGCTTCATAGTAAAAGAGTGCGGGTACTAGACTGGCCTGCCTGCAGTCCAGACCTGTCTCCCATTGAAAATGTGTGGCACATTATGAAGCACAAAATATGACAACGGAGACCCCGGACCTACAAAGCTCAAAGGTGATGCAACACAGTGGTAAACATGCCCCTGTCCCAACTTCTTTGGAATGTGTTGCAGGCATCAAATTCAAAATGAGTGAATATTTGCAAAAACACTAAAGTTTATCTGTTTAAACATTAAATATCTTGTCTTTGTAGTGTATTAAATTGAATATAGGTTGACAAGGATTTGCAAATCATCGTATTCTGTTTTTATTTGTTTTACACAACATCCCAACTTCATTGGAATTGGGGTTGTATATTACAGCAGTATTTCCCACGATGCTGATCCAACAGCTAAATAAAATACTTTTGTATGTTTCTGCATTTGCTGCAGTGATCTGCATGTTTGTGCTGTGTTACTTGCCTGCAAAAATCTATTTATTCCTCCTTATTTATTTCAGTAAAAGAGTATTTAGAGTGGAGCTCTATGACACTATGATAATGATGTTTTATTGTTATAACGAAGTCATTCCCAAAATCTCTTTCTGAGCCTGTTGGGAACATTGTTAGGACACAAACCTACACTTTGTAAATTTGAGATTTGTGGACTTTCTAGTGGAAACGTGTAATTGCACATTTTGTACATGTGTAATTGTACTTTTTGTCATGTCCCTTGTGCTTTGAGCTCATACCCTCAGTTGATGAATCTGAGGAAAGCCAGGGTTTTGAAAGTTTTAAAAAAAAAGTGTTAAATTAACTTACAACCTCATTCATCTACTGTTATAGTCATTGCTTCATATCACATTGATCTTGCATTTGAGACCTAAACATTGAGTCAGGCCCTTTTAAGCCTGTGTGTGACAAAGCCTAAGTCTGTCCGCATTAAGATGTTAAGACACATTATTGCAAAGAAAAATTCTGAAGACCATGTTGGTATAGTGTAGTGGGTAACACCTCTGCCTTCTATGCTGTAGACTGGGATCCCCAGCCTGGACAAGCACCCTACACTATACCAATAAGAGTCCTTGGGCAAGACTCCTAACACCACATTGGCCTACCTGTGTAAAAAAATTGTAAGTTGCTCTGCATAAGAGCATCAGCCAAATGCCATAAATCTAAATGTAAGACCAAACTGCTGTCTTTTTAAGTGGAGAAAGACCAGTCAAATTGATACTAAAAGCCACATTACCATTTCAGAAACATGTTTGAAGTCCCTGATGAAGTCTGACAGAGACAGCATGAGTAGTTTGTACTGTTTGGCTCAAATAATGTACATAAAACTGGATTTTTTTCAATCTTATGTTGGCTACTACACGTGCATGTCTACACCAAAGGGGAGCTTTTCCCGCTTGCAGCTTAAACTGTAAGGTGATTGACTAATTTTATTGAAAGGTGGGACTTTCCTTGTTAGCACACCCCAGTGTTACCAGCATTCCTGTTCATATCTCAATCTGTTTCCTTCTTTATCTTGTCTCTGGTGTCTTTAATATGGAAATAAAAATAATTTTACTCACTTTACTAGTATTTTAAAAATGTTTTTTATTTAAATGTTCTGATGCTTATTTTGTAGCATGAAAAGATTTTCAAGCATTGTGATTGTACAGTTTTGTCACATCACCCAGATGATGCCATTTGAAACTTTCTCAAGCAGACTTCTTTTCATTGTTCTGTATGGAGCAATGCTGAAAAGCACTCTCAACATGCTTCGCTTTATTCAGTCATGCTGCGCGGCCTCTAAAGAGTGCATTCCACTGCTGAGAAGTCAGTATCAGGAATGTCTTCTCTTTAGTTACTCAACCAACCTGCAGGCAAAGATAGTTTTTGGTGCAAAGTTAACCACAATCCAAATGTGAAATAGTTACCTATTTATTATTACACATTTTCACTATCAAAAAGTTTACTGAACATCTGTTTCACAACTCTCAAATCTTAAATGTCTAATGCTTACATACTTGTCAGTTAAATGTTTTAAGCTGCCCTTTAAGAACCACATCCCTTTTTTTTTCTTCAAGCATGAGATGCACCACTCCTCACATGAAAAAAGGCGTCTTCTAACTTTCCCTGTAACTCCAGAATAGTGATGCTAAATACAGCTCCCCTTCAAGTTTGACACTTTCCTGTCATGAAGGCCTACAGCTGAGATTGTTGTGGTTTGTCTTTTGACACACGTCACTCTTTTTGTCTCTCTTAATTAGGACCCTCAGGGCCGGCATGTGAAGACATATGAGGTGTCTCTAAAGGAGAAGGAGTTCAATAAGGGCCCTTGGAAACAAGAAAATGTGGAAGCTGAAGCCTCAATGGTCATCCCAGGTGAGCTGAAGAGAGTGGAAAGGGGGCAAAAATAGTTGGGTAGTGGCAAGATTTAATAGCAATTCTAAAATTTGTCTGTGTTTCAGTTCCTGAGCCATTTGGTGGGGCTATAATTATTGGTCAGGAGTCCATTACCTATCACAATGGAGACAAATACCTGGCAATTGCACCTCCAACAATTAAGGTAATTTTTCTTTTACAGTTTCACCTGAGATTGCACTTACCTTGTGGATTATTTTATAGTACGTTTGTCTTCTCAATATATAATCAATATTCTTTTTTTTTCTTGTTTCTTAAGCAAAGTACGATTGTCTGTCATAACCGTGTGGACCCAAATGGTTCTCGCTATCTGCTGGGTGACATGGACGGAAGACTGTTCATGCTGCTGCTGGAGAAGGAGGAGCTAATGGATGGTTCCATGGTGCTCAAAGACCTACGAGTGGAACTACTGGGAGAGGTGTGTTTTTGTTGTTTATTTAATTTTTTACACCTATTTTTTCTAACTATAGCTGTCTGTTATATTGGGTAAATATTCTGTGATTAATGGATCAATAAAAATGGACCAAAATAATTATTTTGTACATTCTTGTTACTTTGAAGTTAGCGTTTTGCAGATCCAATTTGTTGCCACCATCTGTAATGTTTCACGTTTTGGCCACTAAAATTTTAGAGTTCCCGCCTCCTACTGTTTTTAACTAAGCACTGGATATGTATAATTTTCACACACTCACAAATATCCACCATTCATCACAAACCATTTCGAGGGATATCACTATCATTTTCCATCCATCCATCCTTTTTCTAAGCCGCTTCTCCGTCAGGGTCGCGGGGGGATGCTGGAGCCTATCTTCGGGCAGAAGGCAGGATACACCCTGGACAGGTCGCCAGTCCATCGCAGGGCCACTATCATTTTATTATCATAAAATAATTAGCACAGAATTTCTTGCTAAACACACATCCTGCTGCAGTTTAGACTTGATTTCTATGATGGCTTTAAACTGATTACAGATGTTTTTATTACATCAGTTATGATGTCAAATAATATTAAGTTGCCATCTTTGGTAATAAACCACCTCTGCTTTTGAACATTAGCAGGCATGTGCATTTGTGAAATTTAGCCGCTGTGGCTGTTCTTTAAATGATGCATACAAAAGCAACTTACTCCCCCCTTGTGGAGAAACTTCAGACTACTAAACATACATCTAGAAATTTCAGTTGGTTTGCTGTGCAAAATGTAAATAAAAAAAAAAACAATGCAATGATATACAGATCATTTAAATATAATATATGCCTGTGTAATACTGGCCACAAGTTCTTCGTTTTGCTCCTAAGGTTAATTTGCTTGACGCCCTGAGTGGCCAGTGCAAATTTTTATATTTGTCCACCACTGCCTGTGTGTCGTATTCAGTTTTTACAGATCTGAGTGTCTGTGTGTTAAGTTATATATGCTTGTTTCCCCAGACTTCCATTGCTGAGTGTCTCACATACCTGGATAATGGAGTTGTGTTTGTTGGTTCTCGGCTTGGAGATTCTCAACTGGTCAAGGTCAGTCACTGTTTATAGTTCTGTGTCTTCATTCTGCCATATCTGTAAAATGGAGTAATAAGAGTGTCTCTCTTTCTGTAGCTGAATGTGGACAGTAATGACCAGGGCTCATACGTAGCAGTTATGGAGACATTCACTAACCTTGGCCCCATAGTGGACATGTGTGTGGTGGATCTGGAGAGACAAGGCCAAGGCCAGGTGAGGCAGCTGTTGCACTGTAGATTTAGCAACTAATGATAAACAAAACTAAATGCAAACTGCTTGTGTACAGTGTACAATGCACTGCTTTTTGGAATTTACTTTTTTCTTTTCCTGTAGCTGGTGACTTGCTCGGGTGCCTTTAAGGAGGGCTCTTTAAGAATCATTCGTAATGGAATAGGAATCCATGAGCATGCCAGTATCGACCTGCCAGGCATCAAAGGTTAGTTAAAATGTGTCACTGCATTGTCCATAATGTGAAAGTTTGGATGTTTATACATACAACTTTTAAAACATTTTCTTAAATCATTTAATAGATTTTTAGGTCTTTTAAGCTTTAACAATTCTTTGGAATAATTTGAGATCCTTAAGTAAGACATTCAGTGCATGTTTAGATTCATCATATTTGGATGATTTAATTTTACCTCTTTTCTCGCAGAGGCTATGGTTCTTTGTCATTTCACAGATATTTTTTCTTTCCTTTTGAAGGCAACAGTTAATCAAAATGATTAATTAGGCATGTGTGAAAGCCTATTCAGGGTGTATAGGCTTTAAACTTGGGGAACTGACAGTTTAGTGTTCAGGCTTCAATTATTTAAAAGTTTAACTTGCATTCAAACTCCCTCTCTCACACAGTCTTCTTTTTTTGTATCTTTAGGACTCTGGCCTCTTCGCTCTGAGGCAGGCAGAGAGACTGATGACATGCTGGTGCTTTCTTTCGTTGGTCAGACCAGGTTAGACTATTGCTTAGACCGATCAGTGATTAGATCCGTGTTCTGTAAGCCATGTTTTTGTTTAAGATTTGCAAATTTGTATGGTGTGTGTAACAGCTTTGGGTTTGGTGCTGCTTAGGGTGCTGATGTTGAGTGGAGAGGAAGTGGAGGAGACTGAACTTCCAGGGTTTGTGGATAATCAGCAGACCTTCTTCTGTGGTAATGTGGCTCACCAGCAGCTAATTCAGGTACTTTAGCTCATATTTTACATACAGTTGCACACACTGGCTTACAAGTGCAGAAAGGCATTGTAGTGTGAAATTAATTTTTGTACAAAGTAAAATGAAAACCCTAGTATTTGAAAGTAGACTTTTCTCTGAATCTTTGCTGTGAATTAAAGAGATTTGGGTGGTCATAATTAAAGTTTTTGTTTTTGTTTATGTGCAGATCACTTCAGGGTCAGTGCGACTAGTAACTCAGGACAGTAAGGCTCTGGTCAGTGAATGGAAGGAACCTCAGGGTAGGAACATCAGTGTGGCTGCCTGTAACTCAACCCAGGTGGTGCTGGCTGTGGGCAGAGTGCTCTACTACCTGCAGATTCTCAGTGGAGAGCTCAAACAGATCAGGTATGCACAAATACAGACAGGTAAGTTGATTTGGGCATGAGTATCACTCACTAAACTTCACAATAAAAAATAATTGATAACTGACCTAATTGATGAATTGGTGATTGTCAATTTGCAATTTGCGTTAGAACAATTATTTAATGGTTTAATGGATTTTTACAATATAGTATTTTATTGGTGTCATGAAGTGTTGGTTTTTCCTAGTTTATCTTTCAAGTCATTTTGCGCATTACAAGACTGCATGGTTTGCTGTTGTTTGTCGAATTTTTTTGTCATAACAAAAAGAAGGTATTTGTGAACAGGATCCTTTGTGCAAAAAATATATCAAGCCAATTGAGCTACAGTTTAGTTATTCCTTATAGTGTGTCTTTCAGCTCCAGTAAATCATCTGTCCTCTTTTTGTCTGTATACAGTTCCACAGAGATGGAACATGAAGTGGCTTGTCTGGACATCACTCCGCTGGGTGAGAATGGTGGAGAGTCTAGCCTGTGTGCTGTAGGCTTGTGGACTGATATCTCAGCTCGAGTGCTCCGACTGCCCTGCTTCAGTCCTCTGCATAAGGAGATGCTGGGAGGAGGTAAGAGGAGAGGAACAGTCCACAAGAACATCTAAAGGGAAAGAAAACAAGGGTTAAAAGGGTGGAATGCTAAAAGGATAATGAATACAATTTGCCATTACACACATCTTATTGTTCAGAAGAAATTCATCACACCATACTTGCCCTATTGTGTGCTATGATGGTAAAATTGCTTAGCTTAAATAATGAGGAAGTAAACAGTCTGCTATTTTTAATCCTTTTGTCTTTGAAGCTTTTTAGCTGAGATGCACAGTTCATTTATGAATTGTGGGCATATATTTGTACATTGCAAGACCTCCTAAGCTAACAGCAAAAGTATAGCTGGTTATTATCTATGTAGAAATGGAAAGAATGTTTTTATATTTTATATGAATTTATATTCAGTCACATTCAGCAGATATTGGATATATTGTGCAGCTTTGTAACACAACTAAATTGCCTCCTTCAAGTCTTAAGGTATTTAGTTATTTAAATGTTACCTGTAGAATGAGGGTTAATCAGCCATCTTTCACTTTCTCCATCAGAGATTATCCCACGTTCCATCCTCATGACCACTTTTGAAGGCAGCCATTATTTGCTGTGCGCTCTGGGAGATGGTGCGCTCTTCTACTTTGGACTTGATCTGCAGACAGGTACGAGAAATGTACAGTTCACTTTTCAGCTGCACATTACATAAAGCTCTAGCATGGCATGAAATTAAGGAGTACATTTTGCTCTGACTTTAATCCGTTTTCACTTCATCTTGTTGACTATTTTTGTGTGTTGCAGTAAAATATTCACAGACGCACAGTAAACAGTTGTGCAGGATTTGGTTGCTGCATTGCAGGCATATTATTTCAGGAGATGATAAATGATTGTCTGTGCCAAGTTCAGAAATTAATTTGAGACCAATAATTTGAAACTACAAAATGTAATGTGAGGAGGGGAAGACAGTGCTTTTTGGGCATGTAATGTATTGAGGATCAAAATGAGAGGATCTGCCCTGTAGTCAGTGACTGTGGCTTATATTTGTGTTATGTTGATTCCATGGAGTTTATATAGATATAGTTTTTATATATAAAAATTGAGGAACTGCAGTTACTTTCTCTGACTTTTTTCAATTTTCTGAGTAGTTCAGTTATTGACATTTAAATTATATGCAGTGGCAGCGAAAAGCTATTTTGATTCAAATTAAATTGTTTATCAGGTTGCTATGATTCTGTTTCTTGATACTGATTTATTGCATTAGAGATAATATATATTACTTGATGTGTAACGCTGATAGTACTGATGTCATGACATTATATGGAGTCTGCTATTGTCAAAGCAGTGTAAAAGAAACTTTATGGAAAGGGAATTACACCTTCTTTTTCAGCCTAAGAAGTTGTATACAAGGTCTTTGAGAGGATTAATGCGAAGTGGTACACTATTTATTAATAGATGATTTTCTTGGGTTGCAAGGCAAGAAAATAAGCCATTTCTATTAACCATTATCCTAAGTACAGCATAACATTTCTGTGTTTTAAAAATGGAAATCAGTCTAAAGCCTAGATCAATATTTGTAAATGTGAAAACATCATGTCAGCTGCCTTTGAGCAGATGGTTTTCAATATAATACAAACATGATATTTACACAACATTGCTGAATCTGGCAGATGTGCATATGATTTTTACAATTTTTTTCCCCCCTTTCGCTTCACAAGAAGCTCTGCTTGCATAAGCAAATCCCTTTTGGTTTGTTGAGTGTTTGTGTATTTTGTGCAGGTGTTCTGAGTGAGCGGAAGAAGGTGACGCTGGGCACACAGCCCACAGTGCTGCGGACATTTCGCTCTTTGTCCACTTCCAATGTGTTTGCTTGCTCAGATAGACCCACTGTCATCTACTCCAGTAACCACAAACTTGTCTTCTCCAACGTCAACCTCAAAGAGGTCAACTACATGTGCCCTCTCAACTCTGAGGGATACCCTGACAGGTATGTGTCTTTGAGTGATTATGTGGGTGTATATTAAGAGTGTAGGCATGTTTGACAGATCTGTGTCTTATCAGTGTAAGTCTTATCAGTGCACTTCACATCTTGTGTCAGGTATTGCATAGTGTCCATGAACTTGAGGATTAAGGAACTGGGTTAAATTGAGCAGTCAGCCTTGTCTTAAGTTGCAAAAAAGGAAAAAAAAAAGCATGATAGCACCATTTTCTATTATCCAGTTTTATTACATTAGTGATACTGATTCATAAAGGCCTTCTATTACCAAGACAGCTCCTGGTTTGGCAGATAAGATCATTTTTATAAGGTAATTTGCTAGCGAGTTATTACTTGGCATACTTATAAAAACTAAGGACATGGCAGATTCATATAGGATGAAAATCTCCTCAGCAGTCTGTAAAATTACAGTACTAACCCAGCTTTAAAAGGGGTTTAAAATGAGCTTTAGCAATAACCGCAGGTTATGTTAAGCACTTGCAGATTGATGCCAGTAGATATTCCATCATATCCTGTGGAAAAGTGTTTTTTTTTTTTTTTTTTTTTTTTTTTTTTTTTTTTAACTATATCACTTTTATAGTAATACAGTAAAATATAGTCTGTAGTCTTTATGGCGAATATCAAGCCGATGTTATTCTTTCTATCTTGAGAGTACAACTCCGAATAATAAATAATTAGATTTTATGCACTGATGTTGGCTTTTGGCTATAAATTTCATTCTGTTTCTTTCTCATGACATTTCATTCATTTGTTCAGGGCTACTACAGTTTTTCAGATTGTATTTGTTCTAGGTTATTCATTATGCTGTTTTTCCCCCTTCTATTACAGCTTGGCTTTGGCCAATAACAGCACTCTGACCATTGGCACTATTGATGAGATCCAAAAACTCCACATTCGGACTGTCCCTCTCTATGAATCACCTAAGTGAGTCTGTAGTACCAATATTTCTTTTCTTTTTTCTTTTTTTTTTTCCCTTCCAATTGCTAAATAAATGCATTCCTTTTTAAGCTCCCATCAGGAATAGCTGCAAACAGTGCCACATAATCACTGGGAGTCACTCTGAATTTGTCAATTCAGAGAATGGTTGTCGCCACTTATGTGCGCTTTTCTAAAATACCTGTTGTCGTACATAAAACAGCCCTGCAATTTACAGCAATTACTCACTGGAGCTTAAAGCATTAGTTTTTGAAGAGACAATAAGAGGTGAAAGTAAACAGCAGATTTGCTTTGAAAGTAAACTTTGCCTTGTTCTGACCCCACTATGAGAGCTGCACTTGATTGATCACACCATCATGTTAAAACATTCACACACTTTCTTTCTCCCCTCAGGAGAATCTGCTATCAGGAGGTGTCTCAGTGCTTTGGGGTGCTGTCCAGCAGAGTGGAAATGCAGGATGCTAATGGAACCACAGCTCCTGTGCGCCCCAGTGCTAGCACTCAGGTACAGCTGCTCTTCTCTGCTATTGCAGACACCTGGTCAGTAGAGCCTAGTATGCCATCTGATCTCTCTTCAGATTTAAGGGGGCTGTATTAGTGGAGTAAATCTCTGACTAATTCTTTTAAGAAAATGATAGTGATTTAGATATTGCTTTTGCTGTTACTGTTGTGCAATTGCAACAAAGGCTATCCTTGGTCTGAAACAGCAGAGGTCATATAAATGACAGCCAAAGTGCATGGCATTTTCCTGCATATGGGGCTGCTCGGCTGCAGTCTGGTCAGCCTATGCTAACCCCTGTCCGCCACAGAAAGTGCCTACAGTGGGCATGTGAGCATCAGGCCTGGACCTTGGAACAGTGGAAGAATATTGCCTGGTCAAGTGAGTCCTGTCTTCTTTTACATCAATTGGATGGCCTGGTACATGTATGATGTGCACCTGAAAAAAGCAGTGGCACCAGAATGTGCAGATTGAAGAAGGCAAGCTGGTGGAGAGAGTGGGATTCTCTGGATAATGTTGTGCTGGGAAGCATGAGTCTCAGTGTTCATGCAGATGTCAATTTGACATGTGCCACCTAACAGAACATTGTTGCAGACCAGGTGCGTCCATTGAGGTGTGGCAGCAGCCATATTCTGCAGAATAATGCACACTGCCACACAGCATGCATTGTTTGGAAATGATTTGCGGGACATGAAGAGTTTGAGGGGTTGCCCTGGCCTCCAAATTTTCTAGATTCCAGTCAGATTGAGCATGTGTGGGATATGACTGAGCAACATGTCTAATCTGTGGTGGCTCCGCCTTCCAACTTGCAGGACAGAATTTGCTACTAAACTCTTGGTGCCAGATACCACAGGGCACCTTCGGTGATCACGTAGAGTCCATGGTTTACAGGGTCGAAGCCGTGACAGGTGTTCATAATGTTGGTGTTCAAAAATATTTTCTGTGACCTGCCTGTTTGAGTACGTATTGTACTGAATGTATTTCTAATCTATTATAATCAATTTTAACATGTGGTTGATTCATCACTTTCATTTTCACACCTCTGTTGTGTGAAAACATTAACACAATGATACTTTGAAATGAAAAGATTGTGTTGACACTTCACTTTCTCTCCTCAGGCTCTGTCCAGCAGCGTGAGTTCCAGTAAGCTCTTCCCTAGCAGCACCTCCCCCCATGAAACCTCCTTTGGAGAGGAGGTGGAGGTGCACAGCCTGCTCGTGGTCGATCAACACACTTTTGAAGGTGTTATTTCTGTTCTAACATTTGCCTACACTCACTGTCATTCTGTCATGTGCTCTCACACTTTCTCTCTCTCTAGCACAAGTGAGTGAGTGAGTGAGTGAGTGAGTGAGTGAGTGAGTGAGTGGGCGAGTGGGCGAGTGGGCGAGTGGGCGAGTGGGCGAGTGAGCGAGTGAGCGAGTGAGCGAGTGAGCGAGTGAGCGAGTGAGCGAGTGGGCGAGTGGGCGAGTGGGCGAGTGGGCGAGTGGGCGAGTGGGCGAGTGGGCGAGTGAGCGAGTGAGCGAGTGAGTGAGTGAGTGAGAGAGAGAGAGAGAGAGCTCATATGGACAGGCTTTTGGAAAGAATTGCTGATGAGTAATTCTTCTTTGGTTCCCTCCCTCCAGTGCTTCATGCCCATCAGTTTTTGCCCAGTGAGTATGCTCTGAGCCTGGTGTCCTGTAAGCTGGGCAAAGATCCCGCTGTCTATTTCATTGTTGGCACTGCCATGGTCTACCCTGAGGAGGCAGAGCCTAAGCAAGGCCGCATCATTGTCTTCCACTACACAGACGGTAAATGTGGTCTGTTGTTTGTTCATTTTTTGGGTATTGTTTTGTGCAATGTTGTTATTTTTATCATTATATAAATATAATTTTTTTTTAATAAAAAAAATATAATTTTTTTTAAAACAATTTTTTTGTCCCTGTAGGTAAACTGCAGACAGTAGCCGAAAAAGAGGTTAAAGGAGCCGTGTATTCCATGGTGGAGTTCAATGGCAAATTGTTGGCTAGCATCAACAGCACTGTGAGTGACCTTTTATTTTGTGTGCAATTTTTTTTTTTTTTTTTTTTTGTGGGAGTTTTTTAATAAATTCAACACAATATCTGTGTTCCTCATAGGTATATAACTAATTAGCCGATAACCCTTAATTGACATCTCTTGGTTTAAAAAAAAAAAACAATTTTTTTTTCCTTCCTGGTAAACACCACTTACAAAAGTATTTGAATAGGTGGTTTTATCATTGAAGTTAAGGAATATTTTTTTAATCCAACACAGGAGGGTGTAGTAGGCAGCTGGTTTCACAAGATAGGACTACCGAAAAATTTAAATATGCTGATAAAAACAGTGTTTGGGAACCACTTTTCAAGAGGGTGCTGCCATGTTTACAATGATGCACCACATCCAAAGCCCCAAGCGATGTGACAGACAACTGTTTGTCATGTTCTCCAAGAGAAAGTTTGAAGCATGGCAGTGTGAGGGGAAAACACACATGGGTTTGAAAAATTGTAGAGAAGGACGTGGTGGCCGGTAACAGCTTTTATGGCGTCCTGAAGTATATCAACCACAGTTCATTTAACTTCATTCAGTCCACCATTCCATTATTGTACACATTAGTTGTTTTGACAACTTATTATTTGGATGTATAATCAGGAATTATATTGTAATTTTTAGCCTATTGGTTTCAACAAAACTGAGTATTTATGTAGGGTATGTTTAATACAGGTTTGTACTGTTTATATTATGTCTACAATAATGCTTGGCCCCACCTATCAGTACTACATGATATGATCCATACGAGGAAGGGGAATCTCTACATATCAACACGGAATTTGATTGTGTGCATATATCAAGTATTTCAGTGATTTCGATGAGGCCAGCCAGTCAGCTTTTAGAGGTGGTAGTTTCTGTTTTATAATTACTCTTTTGATTGCTTGATTTTTAGTTTTTGTCTGTTAAATATTAATCGCTGACTAATCATGATCATTCATCGTAATTTGCATCCCTAGTTCCTGATAATGTCATTTTTGGTGGGTGTTTGTGTAGGTACGCCTGTATGAGTGGACTGCAGAGAAAGAGCTGAGGACTGAGTGTAATCATTATAACAACATCATGGCTTTGTATCTGAAGACCAAGGGAGACTTCATACTGGTGGGAGACCTAATGAGGTCTGTGCTTTTGCTGGCATACAAACCCATGGAAGGGAACTTTGAAGAGGTGAGTTATTAGCAAGGTGGTGAATATTTAAAAAGGCAGAGAAAATTCAGTGCATTTTTGACTTCCAGTGGCACTAAGCACTAGGCACTTGTTTGTGTGATTTAAATTTGTGTTTCTTTTAATCAGATTGCTCGAGACTTCAATCCTAACTGGATGAGTGCTGTGGAGATTTTGGACGATGATAACTTCCTTGGGGCAGAAAATGCTTTTAACCTTTTTGTCTGTCAAAAAGACAGGTAGGGAAAGAATGTCATTAACCACATATTAATCATGAGCTGCCAAACACATTATTGCACAGTTGGACACGTGCTTATACCCTTGGCTCAGCTTGTGCAGGGCTTTCAGATTAACTTGAATTATGCATTTCTATAACAAGAACATAGTATCATTGAGGTAAAGCACTACTTTTATGAAGCACCAAAAGCTGTTTGTGCTAATAGCTCCTGTCTTAAGATTTTGGCCTCATCCGCATGTATCCAGATACGTTTTAGAAGATACGTGTTTTTTTTTTTTTTTTTTTTTCCCCTGTTTAAAATAAATAAGCTTTGTCCACATCACCAGCATTTTCAAAATGCTCAAAAAGCATGCCTGACCAGTAAGGTGCAATAGTACTTCATAAAGGTTGTACATGTACAGTGCACAAAAACTGAAGCAGGAATTCTCTAACACTTCTAATAGGCTTTCACCTGCAGGCTGTCTGACCTTTTCTGTCAGAAAATAAAAGCATAAAAAGAAGGTTGCTACTTGCTGCTATTGAGTATTTTCAGTTGCCATGGCTATGCAAGTCTCTGATGGAAAGTAAAATCTGGCTTTGGTTAATGATTAGCAAGTCATGTATCTTGAGAATCATTGAGGTATTTCTGATTCTTTTCTTGAGTGCCTCGCTATCCCCTTTTCTGCTGTAGCACTGTGAAACTCTTATCTTAATATTTGCAGTTGAGTTTACATCCTTTTTTAAGAGAACTGAGTGTAGTGTAGTGTAGTGTAGTGTGTAGTGTAGTGTAGTGTAGTGTAGTGTAGTGTAGTGTAGTGTATTCTGACATCTCCACACTATGTAATGAAAAAGGAAGTTCAGTTGTTATAAATGGCATCACCCCCAAACTCCCAAGCATACAGAAACAACCCAGATGTCAGCCGTATTTCAGATACAGAGTTCTGCATGCGGAGTACGTGTTTCCTAAAATCTGCACCCACACAAAATGCTGAACATTGAGAGTTAAAAAAAATCTTCACTTTCACACAAAATGCTAGTTTCATGTGGACATGAGGCTAAAACACAGAAAAAACTTCAAAGGTTTTTGGATACGTGTGAACAAGGGTTCAACATGTATCTCCTGCATGCAGACTCTACCTATCATGTCTAATGCTTAGGTTTTCAAAACTAAGTCACAGTCTCATCTATCAAAGACAAATCTTGACGAGCTTGGAAACAAACAGTGCATATGCAGGAAAAGAACTGTTTCTGTAGAAAAGTCCTTCAGAATCTCAGTGGACCAGATGACATTGTAATTTTATAAAAAACTTTGAGCATGGAGTGTTTGAATCTCTGATTTTGTACCCAGAACAAACAGAACTGAAGGTAAGAAGAGAAGAGGTTAGAGTAGTTGTGGTGAACTTGTGTGTTGAAGATGCTCAACAAGCCCCTGCATGGTTTAATGTCAAGCAATTTGGGCAAATTGATCCTTTTTGTTATTTAACTGAAAACCAGAGAATGTGCCTCTGTCGCCTCTGACACAAATGACGGTATAATTTTCCACCTTGAGCTGTAATCCACCTTGAGCACTCATTGACAAGGTTGAAAACCTTCAAGCTGATGGTCATTATTGTATGTATTCTGAATCTTCTTATATTCTCACTCTCTGTTTCTCTTTGTCTGTGTCAGTGCTGCCACCACTGATGAAGAGAGGCAGCATTTGCAGGAGGTGGGTGTGTTCCACTTGGGCGAGTTTGTGAATGTGTTTTGCCACGGTTCTCTGGTCCTGCAGAACCTTGGCGAGAGTTCCACCCCTACCCAAGGTTCTGTGCTCTTTGGCACGGTTAATGGAATGATCGGTAAGAGAACTCCCTTTGCTGTCAGAGCTCTAGATTTTAGAAATGAATACACCATAACCTTTTGTAGCACCTACAGCTATTATTTGCTGTCATTTCATTTACATTACATAGATATTTGCATAATTGCATAGTCAGTTACATAATGAATTGCATGCACATTCAATTTACATTGCGTATCAACACCAGCATGGCAGAATTTTGAGGGTTTTTTTTCCCTCTGCAAAAACATGACTACACAGTTTCTCTGGTTGTTTCAACCAATTAGAAATAATTAATTTAAGAAGCTTTTCAGGGCATGCTGTGTTGTGAGTTCAGGAGAGTTTATTCTTTTCTAATTTAAATGCTGAAGTCAGTATTTAGCTATCAGCGCAAAGTGTCTATGCAATGTCATACAAAATGTGTTTAGCATTTTAAAAAAAATCTGACTGGTGTGTGGATTTGTTTTGTTTTGTTTTTTTTTTTCAGGATTAGTGACATCTCTGTCAGAAGGCTGGTACAGTTTACTCATGGATTTGCAAAATAGACTCAACAAGGTCATTAAGAGCGTGGGCAAGATCGAGCACAGCTTATATCCTTTTGTAAAAGAAAAGAACGGTAGCGTTTGTGTCCGTTCTTGTTCCTGTAGTTCTGTAGTTGTGACCTCAGTTCTAAGAATGCTTTGTGTTTGTCTCTGAGTTTTCTCCATTTTTGTAATTTTGTAGATGAAATGTAGTTTTTATCTTTAACACTGAGCACCTGGAGATCATTCAATACGGAACGGAAGACGGAGCAAGCGACAGGTTTCATCGATGGTGACCTAATCGAGAGCTTTTTGGACCTAGGACGTGCTAAAATGCAGGAAGTGGTTAGCACGCTACAGGTATTACTGCACCTCTTGTTTGCATTTTCTTTGTTAGGTCTGTGTTGGTATATCTGACCATGCAGGTTAAGGGTGAGCAAAATGCCAAAAATAAAACATCTCAGAACTTGAAAACATGTCCTTGGTGCACAAAACACATTTTTTCTATTTTTTCTGAGGTATAATAGTTTTTCTTAGGTTTGGGAAGTTAGTCGGAACAAGAAACAGTATCGTGATTTTCATTTGTGCTTTTCCTGATGCTCTTGGTTGCTGGTTAGCATTGTCTCAAGTGCATGTATTTCTGAGAATAAACAACAGAAAGCCATCCATCTGGAGCAGAAAGTAACTTAATAAAACTGCACCTGGTGAGAAATGCAGCAGAGTTCAATACATGCTCGGGAATAAAGTGTTTTTTCATTACGTTTTAGTAAGATTTTGTTAGTAGTATAAATATAGTAATAAGACTAAATAAAAAAAACTTTAATGATTTAAAGTAGAACATCTTCCTTTCTCTATTCTCATAGCTGATTAAAATATTTAAGACAATGTTAGCACTAGAAAACAGCATTCCTAACCATTTTGTGTAATAACTTCATATTCATGAAAAGCTTCAGAAGTCTGGTTGTCAACAACATTATGAACAATTCTGGCTGTGGAAGTTTCTCTGTAATGGTGCATTTCACGTCAAACCACTCTGGATGTTTTGTTTAAATTTTAAACACTTAATTGTGCAGAAATTATTAACACTCAGTGAAATTCGTCTCTGTTATAGAAAATCTTTTTTTTTTTTCTTTTCTTTAGAATCATATTACCCTTACTGCAAATACAGTTTGTGTAAAGTGTGGTTACCAGATTTTTTTTAAATTTAGCTTTTGCTCTGTACTCTTGCACTGTCGGAGTGTAGCTGCAGATTCTGCTCTCCTCTTAAATGTGTCTATGTTTCAGATTGATGATGGCAGTGGGATGAAGCGAGAGGCCACGGTGGATGAAGTGATTAAAATAGTGGAGGAGCTCACCAGGATCCACTAACTCTGTTGGTCTAAATAACGTTCTGTACATAGATATAAATAAACCAACAGGTGTGGGCGAGTGTGTGTGTGTGTGTGTGTGTGTGTGTGTGGATGTATGTATGTGTGCGTGTCTGTCTGTATTTTGTGTGTTTCACTCTTAAAGTCTGAGCTCCATCTTCCTTTCCTCTCTCTCCAGGGCCTCCTGCCCTAGGAATACACACACAAGCTTTCTACACATTTGCAGAACAGAATCCTACCAGGAATATACTCTGTACTGGGGCCTGACAGTATGACTGAGTATGTGTGATTTGAATTTTGATTGAATTTTGTGCATTTTCTTTCCCTGTGTGTGTGTGTGTGTGAGTGTGAGAGAGAGCGCACGCGCGAGAGAGTGAGAAGAGTGAAGGCTTAACAGTGAGTTCTGCTTTGGTACAAATACTGCATTGCTAGGAAATACAAGGCCAGGATGTTCTGACAGCACTGAATGAGGCGGAGGAGTTAAATAGACTTTTATTAGTGATGTAACATTTCCGCAGTCTTTTCTTTTAATAAAGCTTGCTTCAGTACCACCTTCTGATCTGGCTGTGTTTTTTTTTTTTTTTATTTTAGAGAGATACATTTTGTAGCATGTTTCACAAAGGCCCAGAAACTGCACTTGGAACTAGTTCTTCTTGGCTTGAGTGCTCTTACTCTATATATCTGGAGCGAATGTCATTTTTCTGATGTTTCTGCTGTTGAACACCACCTTCTTCCCCAAACTGAGTTTACTAGTTATGCTAGATATGATCTTAACGCTAAGCAGGAGGGAAATACTACCATATTCACTTTTCTGTCCTGAGTCTGTCTCAATTGCTTAATGTATTGAGCAGTTGAGTATTTGACAAAGCAGGATTTTTCACTTGAACAGGTTACTTGTACCATAAATCAAGGATTGTCCCATACATATTCTGCACTACTTGTACTGGACAGGCTTGACTTTAGGCTCAAGTTGTCTGGCGTAACTGAAAAATCCTGCTTAGTGATGTACCTTTCCTTCCCCTTAGGGATCAAATATCCCTAAGACTGTTGTTTATAATTTAGGCTATACATTTTTAGTTCTTGCAATTGGAAAATTACTCTCCTTCAGATTGCAATTTCAATGAAAAATTGATTAAACTTTCAACCCTTGCTTAATCTTTGAACAGGACTCTGACCCTGTGAACTACAGTCTGGATTAATCTTTATTTAAAAATACTAGACTACTTATTAACCTTGCTTGAAAGCCAAAAAGGGCAGAAAGTGAAAACATCCTCTTATTGCCAGCAGAGGGTGATGATGTTTCTGGAATGGGGGTTTGAATGAGTTACAGGCTGCATATTGGATTAGGCTGAGCTTTCAGAGGGATGAATCTTGGCTTTAGTATTTGCTCTAGTATTTGTTATCTTTAGAAACTATGCACAACCCACCAAAAGAATAAGGATTTTGGTTGTCAGATTCAATCAAAGAGAGAATCAGATTTCCTGGGCACCTGTGTTCAGTACAAATGGTACAAATACAGCTCTGCAGTTACGAAGAAAGCCCAGCTGCGCTTGTATTTTCTGCAACAGCAGAATTTGGGCTGCCTGAAGGACTACTGGTCCAGTTCTACGTTGCCATAAAAGAGTCCATCATCACATCCTCCATCTGGATCAGCTCTGCATCTTTGCACATCAAGTTTAAGCTGCAGCGGATGGTGCAATATGCGGTCATCTTTACTCATCTAGGATGAGGGAGAGGCCGGAGAAAGTAATAGTCATGTCTACCCTCACACCCCGGTCACTGTATTCTCACAGGCCATCTTCCTAAACAAACATTGTGACCCCTTATTAATCCCACAATGGGGAAATTTCACCTCTGCATTTAAACCATCCGTGAAGTGAAACACCACATACTCACTAGTGAGCACACTTGCCTGGAGCAGTGGGCAGCTCTATCCACAGTGCCCGAAGAGCATTTGGGGGTGCCCTGCTCATGGACGCCTCAGGCACGTGCTGTTGGCTCTGGGGATCGAGCCAGCAAGCTTCCGGTTACAGGGCCTGTTCCCTAACCTCCAGCCCATGACTGCCCCCACAGGATTTGAAGGCACTGCCAGTGCTCTCCCCTTTGGGGAATTGAACCCTGGTCTTCCGTGTGACAGGCAGCGATACTGTCCACTGTGCTAATGATGACATGGCTAAAAACCCTTCTCTTTCATTACGCACACTGTGATAAACACTATATTGCTAAAAGTATTTGCTCGTTTTCCTTCACATGTATATTAAATTGAATGACTTCTCATTCTTAATCCATAGAGTTTAATATGATGTTGGCTCACCCATCGCAGCACAAGGTTTAGGAGTGTGTTCATGAGAATTTTTGACCATTCTTCCAGAAGCACATTTGTGAGGTCAGACACTGATGTTGGACTAGAAGGCCTGGCCTTTATGGACCTTTGCATTGCACCTGGTTATGTAAGGCTTGGATGTAGCTGCTAGGCCATGGAAACCCATTCTGTGAAGCTCTCTACACTGTTCTTGAGCTAATCTGAAGGCCACATGAAGTTTGGAGGTCTGTAGCGATTGACTCTGCAGAAAGTTAGCGACCTGTGAGTGCTATGCGCCTCAGCATCCCCTGACCCCACTCTGTCATTTTACATAGCCTACCAATTCATGGCTAAGTTGCTGTTCCCAATCTCTTCTACTTTGTTATAACACCAATGGCAGTTGACTCTGGACTTTAGTAGCAAGGAAATTTCATTGACTGGGCTTATTGCACAGGTGGCATCCTATCACAAACTCAACTGAGGGCCTTGAGAGTGACCCGTTCTTTCACAAATGTTTGTAGAAGCAGTCTGCATGCCTAGGTGATTGGTTTTATACACCTGTGGCCATGGAAATGATTGGAACACCTGAATTCAATGATTTGCATGGGTGAGTGAATACTTTAGGAAATATAGTGGACCTACATAAATGCCTCTCCCACTTTCCTCTACTGTAGTCAGTGCACATTTGCACTTTAATTTGTAGCAATATACACATTTTATAAATGTTTACATATGTATTTGCTGCACAGTTACAGCAATATTGCTTTCTATGTTTATATATGTTTATTTAATTTTATGTTCATAGCTGCAAGCTAAATTTTTGCTACGTTGGGCCTGGCGAACAAAGATTCTGACTGATTGTGATTCTTGACTCATATCTTGGAAAGAAAGGAAAGCCTGAGGTGGATCTCATATCTTTAATTATATGTCCTCATTTCTTTTTCTTTTATCCTTTCATCGCATCTTGGCTTCCCTCTGAGAATGCGAGGAGGAGGAGATACAAGGATAAAACGGAAGAACCAACTCCAAATGTGTTGGATAAAGGAGATATCCTTCACTTAGTCATCACTTTCATCTTGGGGTACTGGACTGAAAGGATCTGCCCATAATAAACACTTCAGCTTACTTTTCACATGAGTGTGTTTGAGTTCACTCATAAACAGGTTAATTAATTTTCATCAATCTTTTATGGTAGCCTCCCAGTAAAGGTGCAGTAGGAGATGCTAATCCAATGCACATCTTGTCAAATTAAGTGACTATCTCTTCACAGTTCGCTAACTGTCCGTTCTGTTTGTGAGCTGGTGTAAGTATGCAGAACTGGCTCCTTAAAAGGGAAATGAACAAATACCCCATTTACACCTGGTCCCTTCATGTGTCTTGAGTATCAGGATTATATTCATAAGGCCAAGTTACATTAAAAAAGTGTAAACACACCCAAGATTTGCGTTTAAAACAGATACAAATCTGATTGCTTAAACCACTTCAGGAAGAGCGGAGATTATATCTGGCACATGCTATGTGCTGAACCCCATGTATTCTCAAGAAGGAGAGATGGCTGAGGAATCAAAGGTAAATTAGGCAAGGGCAAAGAGCCATGTTAACATGTTATCTGTGAGGCATTTCATCAGCAGAGAGACCTCAAAAGAGTTGACAAGACAGAAGTTGGCTTCGTATTTGCCAGCTTTGTCCTGTTTGCTAATGTTTGTGATCACTTTTGCGGTCTAACATTATATCATGGTATTTGTCCATATACTGTTTGTGAAGGGTTCCATTGCCATGAAGATGTAAAAAAGCCATTTGTTAGCCCAGTGTCGCTCGCCTTGGCAAATCGTGCCCATGAACCTATAAGCTTCTGAAGTCTTTCTCCAGAATTGCTGACTCCATCTTTAACTGAAAGAATCCCATAAAATCCCAAGGTTGAGGTGGAGAAATTGTTACACTGGCCTTTGATACATGCTACAATAAATAGAAAGTCCTTCTGTGTAGGATGCTTGTGTGATTCCTGGCTCTGGAAGCCTCCTCTCTCCTTAATTTCCATTACTTAAACATTGCTAAATTGTTTACTCACCAGCTGATTTATACATTCTATTCATGAAATCACCAGAAGAAACATTTTTTGAAGGCTGTACCTTATTTTACACTGTTATTTATTTATTTTGCATGAACTGCCTGCACAGTAAGGAATCTTATAAAATATTTATGGACATGTTGAGGAGTGATACTGCGGGTTGCATTCGGCCATTTCGTAAAGAACACAGCTCACTAGAGGGCAATGCAATTAGTTTTTCATCTCCAGCTCAGTGGCAATGAGAGCGTAATTCCATCGCCAATATCTGTGTAATCTACTAAATACCTCCAATTAGTGCCTTAGATACTGCATTACTAACGACTTTGGATTTGGGGGCAATTTTATTTGCATAAGTAGAATGTGAAGCTGAAAGTAGCCACTCTTAAGCCCAGTGCACACTGACCCAAGATTGTAATTGTTCACAATCAGAGAGGCTGGTTTTCAGTTCGATTCTGAATCAGTATACTCATTTAATTGCATACAGTTTATAGACCGTCAGCCCAGTGCAGGGGGCTCAAAGGAAAGAAAGTGCAACCTGAGTGAGAATGAAATCTAATGTACCTTTGTGGCATGGCATGCTCTTTCATCCATAGAGGTCTAAGCATGTTTAAGAGGAAGACATAGCATCTTGACGAAAATAATGCAATTATAAACTAACAAGATTCTGCTTACCAAACCAAGGAATCAAACCCACAGCCTCATGTCTGGGAGTGCAGTTTTATGCACTACTCTGACTGGCACCGAAGAAAAAAGTGGATTATAACTGTCTTTCAGCAGGTCTCTTCAAGCCCTTCATATTGTTTCTTAATTTTTCATAATAATGAAAAACATGATTTATTGATTTATCACCCCGAACTGCTGACGTTATGTTTCTTACTCTAAATATCTTCATTATGGAATGTTATGCTTTCTTAAAGCAGTACTGTCAGTGCTTTATTGGCAGGATTTTAATGCCATGGTGATCCGTCTTTGCATGACAGGTTGAAGTTAATGAGGCAAAATCTCCACAGGAAGTTACAACTTTAGTACTGAACAAGGACGCACCCAAGAGTGATACAGAGATCCATGCAGTAACGCAACAAGAAGCCTACTGTATAAATTTTTTATAGGATATATTTTTTATTTATTTAAAACTTACTTTTTAATAGTGTTTGCACTATTATGCAGTTTACTGCTCTGTTCTTCTGCTTGACTATACACTAGATGTTGGATCATTACTGTGAGGATTTCACTGCTCCATATGAGCATTAGTGAGATGAAGTACTGATTTTGGATGAGTTCTTGATCACATACTCCACTCCCGACTCATCCCAAAGATATACTATGGAGCTTCATCACTCCAGAGACTGCAGTTACACTAGTTTATACCTCTTAAGCTGATACTAGGCCTTTAGTAAGTGAATCACATGCTCAATTGGATTGACATAGTCATTGCAGGACTTTCCACTTCTTGGCCTTGGGTTACTTCAGCAGTATGCTTCAGGTAATTGTACATCTGTACTGTGAAGTGCTGTCCGATGAGTTCTAAAGCATTGGACCGAATATGGGCAGATAATATAACCCTATACACCATACAATTCACCCTGCTGTTGTTGTCAGCAGTCACATCATCAGAAAAATGTAAGTGAAAGCATTCCACTGGCAGCCATAAATGCCTACACCATAACACTACCTCCACCATGCTTGACAAACCTCTGGGGTATCTCTTGACACAGATTCCTGGAGGGTGATCTTAATCTGGTCAGCTGTTTTTCTTCATTAAGGAAAGAATTCTTCTTTCATCCACCACAGTTGTTTACTGTAGTCTTCCAAGTCTTTTAATGTTTCTGAGCTCACCAGTGCATTCTTCCTATTTAAGAAAAGCTTGATTTGGACACACCCAATGTTCTTCCAATTTGATTGATTTGTTTTTTATTTTTCAGCCTTTTGATGGCTCGCTTCAGTGATGGTCATTTGGAATTCATATTGAGGGTTAACAGCAAGAATGTAAATGCAAATGCCACAACTGAAACTCCAGACCTTCTATTTGTTTATTTGGAAGTGACACAACAAGTGAATAACACATACCATAGAACAACTGAGCAGCTAATTGTCCAATTACTTTCGAGCCCCTAAAAATGGGTGGAAATAACTGTAATTTCTACACCGTGAATCTGATTTGGATGTCAAATCAAAGCTTAAATGCATTGTTTAATTTCAACTCCAATATGCTGCTAAAATAATTTTATTGGCTTCTAAATATTCGTGGACACAGGATTTGTTTGTTGGAGAACGCTGAAGGGTTCATATTCATACTGTGAGCTTTAAATCGCATACACTACAAGAAGCCAATTGCTATAGAACCACTAAACCATCCCTTTCCCAATAGAGAAATCTTTGTCCCATTGAGTTAGGAAACTGGGTGCTATGGGTTAATGAGCAAATGTGGATTTGCAAGCTTGGCCTGAATCTGCCCTCATGTTTTTTTCTCTCTCACTGCCTCAGCCAGGCCTATCCTGGCCTACCCAGGGGAGGTTTCATTAGCTTAGTGTTCAGGGAAGAGGTGACCTGTGCCTACCTTCTCTCCTCACACGCTCTCACACCCTCGCACACAGATGGGGAGCATTGGTAGTCTATGTTTTATTGATTAAGTGAGAGAAGGAGAGAACAAGGGAGCAATAGTGATGCATTATTGATCGAATGAGTGGAGGAAGTGAGGAATGACACAGACAGCAAGGGAGAAAACAGCAAAAGCGGAAAAGAGAGGGAGAGAAAGAGATGGAAAAGAGCGATAGATAGAAGTACTAAAGAATGAAGCCCATCTATCTGTCCTTCCCATCAAATCAGTATTCAGTCAATACAGCTTTGCCATGCTGGTCGCCACCACCGTCATGAATTTTTCAAATTGAAATGTCACTCTTGCCTTTGATAGGGACAGACCTGGGCGATTTCACACAGTGCTCTGAGCACCACGACTCCCTCTCCACAGGAATGAGAAGGAATCAGCCAGGTTCATTTGTCTTTATGCAAATCCACAGGCTTTGAAGTGTTTGTTCAGTATCGTACAGCAGATAATTGCTGTAACTGCCGAGTGCCATTCGCTCTCCACACAGGCGGCCCACGTTCAGAGCTTCAGTGGCTGGCTGGGGACAGAAGGCTTAGCTCAGTAAAAGCTGCCTGAAATTAATCACAAAAATGTCAGGGTGTTCAAATTAAACCCTGCTGTAGTGGGTTCTTCATGAAAGTGACTTAAGGCTTTAGGCAGCTGGCCTCATGGTTACAGTAATGCTCACTGACCAGCACTGCAGAGCATATTAGTCCATCAAATTCATTCACATATGTGTGCATGATGGTACATTGATAATATTGTACAAGCAGTTCAGTTACAATGTACATTGTTTTACACACACACACATATATACAACCCCAATTCCAGTGAAGTTGGGATGTTGTGTAAAACATAAATAAAAACAATACGATGATTTGCAAATCCTTTTCAACTTATATTCAATTGAATACACTACAAAGACAAGACATTTAATGTTCAAAGGGTTCAACTTTATTGTTTTTTGCAAATATTTACTAATTTTGAAATTGATGCCTGCAACACGTTCCAAAGAAGTTGGGACAGGGGCATGTTTACCACTGTGTTACATGAACTTTCCTTTTAACAACACTCAATAAGCGTTTGGGAACTGAGGACACTAATTGTTGACGCTTTATAGGTGGAATTCTTTCCCATTCTTGCTTGATGTACAACTTCAGTTGATCAACAGTCCGGGGTCTCCGTTGTCGTATTTTGTGCTTCATAATGTGCCACACATTTTCAATGGATAGACAGGTCTGGACTGCAGGCAGGCCAGTCTAGTACCTGCACTCTTTTACTACAAAGCCATGCTGTTGTAACACGTGTAGAATATGGCTTGGCATTGTCTTACTGAAATAAGCAGGGACGTCCCTGAAAAAGACGCATGGGTGGCAGCATATGTTGCTCCAAAACCTGTATGTACCTTTCAGCATTAATGGTGCCTTCACAGATGTGCAAGTTACCCATGCCATGGGCACTAACGCACCCCCACACCATCAGAGATGCTGGCTTTTGAACTTTGCGCTGATAACAATCCGGACAGTCCTTTTCCTCTTTGGCCCAGAGGACGCGATGTCCATGATTTTCAAAAACAATTTGAAATGTGGACTCGTCAGACCACAGGACACATTTCCACTTTGCGTCAGTCCATCTCAGATGAGCTCGGGCCCAGAAAAGCCGGCGGCGTTTCTGGGTGTTGTTGATATATGGCTTTCACTTTGCATGGCAGAGTTTTAACTTGCACTTGTAGATGGAGTGACAAACTGTGTTCACTGGCAATGGTTTTCTGAAGTGTTCACCACTAATCACCACTAATACACCAATCAGGCCAATCATTTGTTAGCTCCTTTTACCCTATTCTTCCCATGGACTCTCACAGAGGAGGTACTATTTGGGTGGTGGATCATACTCAGCACTGCAGTATCTCTGACATGGTGGTGGCTGGTATGAGTGGATCAGACACAGCAGTGCTGCTGAAGTACTATCCTCACTATACTCACTGTCCACTCTATTAGACACTCCTACCTTGTAAGTCCACCTTGTAGATGTAAAGTCAGAGACGATAGCTCATCTACTTCTGCACAATTTGTGTTGGTCATCCTATTGTTCTTCATCGGTGGTCACAGGACACTGCCCACAGGACGCTGTTGGCTGGATATTTTTGGTTGGTGGACTATTCTCATCCCAGGAGTGACACTGAGGTGTTTAAACTCCACTGAGGTGTTAAACTCCAGCAGCACTGCTGTGTATATATATATATATATATATATATATATATATATATATATAAAATAAAATATATATAAAAAAACAATTCTTATGAACAAACTTCACTGTTTCTCCACTTTAGATTTTAAGAGTTCTTAAGAGGTAATCCACGACTTCCTGTTTTAGTGAGTTATCCATATGAGTTGACATAGAGGCCAACTTCCTTCACACAAATAAAAGTGAACAAAACTGTGTTGACTAGGGGTGGGAATCTTTCAGCACCTCACAATTTGATTCGATTACGATTCAGAGGGCTGTGATGCGATTATAAAACGATTATCGATGCATCTTGATGGATCTTTTTTTCTATACAGGAGTTTTATCTTCTTACTGTGTGAGGACTCTTCACTTTTAAAGTGAAGTATTTATAATGATTCATAATGCATTTATTTCCAATATCTTTTATTAATAAATCAAATGGAAGTGATCTAGAAGGCTCTCATTCATTGTTCATCTGTGATAAAATGCGCAGTTACAGTAAAATAAGGTCCTGTGGCAGTGGGTGTCCACGCAGCACGTTACAGCCATCCTGCCTATTTAATTCAGTGATTTTATTACTTCGGTTTTGGTCTTGTTGTAGAGAGTCAGGGGTCAGTAAAATATCTTCGAGACCAGACACTGAATCTCGGCTCCAAAGCGTGCAACATAGGGTGAAAGCCCTGGTTCTCAATGACTGAGAAGACTGCAGATCACATAGCAACAAAGTCTCGCCTGGCTAGTAGCTACGAAAAGGCAAAGAGATTTAAGAGGAACGTTTGAAGACGAACAGACTTATTCGCATTTATGAGCAGCACAGTTGAATTCCTGGTATGTTAAATCTGCAACAAGAGACTGTCAAACACTAAAAAGCTGCAAAAATGAAGTCACTTTTCTTTCGAATTCCCCCGTTCCACGTTAAATGGGGCTTCATTTACATTTGGCGCCTCAGTCAGAATTTAAGGGGGAAGGTTCAAACAAGAAGCGACTTCATCCTCGTAAAACAGCCAAACATTGAGAGGCATTTTACAATAAGCTGCTCTGCTTCTGAGAAAAAGTTTTCTGGTGGAGACGGGATGAAAGCAGCTATAGCTAAAACTTAAAGCAGAGCAAACTATGTCCACATTTTCGTTCATATTTTTATCCTATAATAGGATATTAGCACACACTGAGACATACTGGACATTAAATCTTGTGGATCCCAATGTGGTTTGATTTTTGTTGAAAGGACTAAATGGCTCTTCTTAACATTTGGGTTGTGGCTCCTGACCTAACCTGGCTTTTAATGCAGAGCTGGTCGGATTTCTCACTCATCGATGTGTGTACCGCCACAGACTGTCCAGGCACTGAACTTACAAGTTCCGCTTTTTACGTTCCGTCAACATTACGGTATAAATGAAATGTTTAGAAAATCGCTTTTTGACATTTATGAATCAACTCAGATTTGTTCACGTCTGCATCACGATGCATCTAAGAATCAAGTTTTTCCCGCACCCCTAGTGTTACTTAATAAATAAGGCAATAACTATAAAATACACATAAAAATGTCCATCTCCACAGTTAAGGCAATAGGTAAGAAAGCTGTAGTGAACCTGATTGGAAGAGGACATATTTTTATTTGACGTCTACCATAGTGAGGAGGATAGCTAATGAGGCAAAAATTTCTCTGGGAATGGCAGTTGGAGATTTGCAGAAGATGGGGACATTTCAGCTGCGATGGACTGGCGACCTGTCCAGGGTGTATCCTGCCTTCCGCCCGAAGACTGCTGGGATAGGCTCCAGCATCCCCCCGCGACCCTGGCGGAGAAGCAGCTTAGATATTGGATGGATGGATGGATGGGGACATTTCAGGTCATCAAGTTTCCAAAAGTTGTGCCTAAAATTCACTAGGTGCTCCTGGTCAGAACATTCAAGGTGAGTTTGATGTAAAATGAAGGATGGTTAAACAAAAGAATCTCATTCCCGCCATAAAATATGGTGGAGGATCTGTGATGTTTTGTCCTAGTGGGATAATTTGATAGAAAAACACACATGACATGGCCAACCCAGTCCCCTAATCTTAACCTCTTTGAAAATCTGTAGTATCAGCTTAAGAGGAGACTCCAAAAGATAAAACCTTGGATCTGGAGGACCAGGAGGGATTCTACATTATGGAAGGGTTTCAAACTCCTTGCCCTGTTCTGTGCTCTCGAATCTCAAGCACCACCGGAGAAGATCCATTACAGTTATGTTGTCATATGGAGTTTACACAAAGTACTAAATGCAAGGGTGCCAATAATTACAATAGATAGTTTTGTGAAAAAGAGATTGCCCTGAGAAATTGAACTAATTAATCTCAAACTCTAATTAACAGACATTTTTTACATGACCATTTTTTACCAACTTTTACCGGTGGTGGTAATAACGGTGGATGTGAAACACGTATTCAGACACTTGGATTTGTGTTATTTATTATACTTCCAGTGCATATATCCACTTCAAATGTACACAAATAACCTCCTCTGACTTTGTACCTATAATTATGACCAAAAAGGATGTATTCATATCCATAAACTAAGTTATTTTTAAAAATGAAGCTGTTCTGAGACAGGTGTGCAAAAAAGATTTCACAATGCACTCTCAGACTAATGACAAGGAAGATAAAAGAGAAGCCAGCAGTCACTCAAAAAGAGCTGCAGGATGACCTAAAAGCAATAGGAACAATTACAGAGAACAAAGAACAATGAACTGATTTGCATAAAACTCCTAAAAAAACTCCTGGTAAAAAAAAAAAAAACAAGCACAGAGATGCATCTAAAATTTCCTCACACATTTATACAAATTTATACAAATATATACCTATAGTGAAGTATGGTGTTGGGAGCATCATGGTACCATACTTATACTTTACACATCATTGAAGGAAACATGAATGGAGCGATGTAGCAGGAGAATTTAATCTGATCAGCCAAAAATGGAATCTTGGGAGAAGCTAAACAAGACAACAACTCCAAACATATAACTCAATACCTGGTTTCTAAACAACGTGACAGGGCTTGCTTGGCCTAGCTAATCTCCTGACTTGAATTTCTTTAAAAAAGGATGGAGGATAAAAAATTTAATTCCATCAGGCCTTCACATCCTTGGTGAGTTGAAGCCAAAACTGAACCATAATGCTGCTAAAATCGAATGACCTCTTATTGTAAACACATTAAAGCTGTATTTGCCAATAATGGCTGAGCAACAAAGTACTACTGTTTTTATGTATTTCTTTTTTAAATATTGGGTTAATTTTGTTAAACATGTCTTTGTTTATTTTTTGCTCATATTTTTAAGCACAAAGTCAAAAGACTACACATTTCAAGTGGTTATATGCAGTGGAGTGGTTATATGCAATAACATAAAAATACAAGTGTCTTTTTTCGAGAGTGCTTATTTCCCCTCACTGTCTATGACACTTAGGTGAATTAGGACTTGACCAGACTGAAATATGACTAAAGACTACACACAAACACTTACCTGTAAAAGCTTTATTTATGTTTTATGTTTAAGTCTGGTGTCTGGAACATGTACAGATATATATACACACATTTGTTAAATTAGTAACAAAAAGGACAAACATAAAGGGAGATTCTCATTGTCCTCTTTTCTATCTTTCTCCCACTCTGCAGCAGGTCTTTCTATAGCCTGGTTTTACTCATCCCTCTGTCTCACCCCCATGCTTGTTTTATTCTCACATTTGATCATTTCACACCTCCTCTCTTCATCATAAAACCCTGGAGTCCAGTAACTTGAAGCCATCGTTACAGAGACTGTATTTCTGCTCTTTTTCAAAAACACTCCCGCAGTGCTGGAATGTGTTCAGCATTCATTTGTGGTATTGTGCTTTTTACACTTGTGTCCATTAACGTCACAAAGGATGTCCCTTTCTGTCCCTGCACTGTGCTTGTTTATATGTAGGAAACATACATTATGTTTTTGTACACTCATTGTCTGCAATAGTAATGTAAGCGTTCTCTCTGGCAACAGGGGTCACTGTTGAACACTGTGCATCCCTTACAGTCCTGCTCTATGTTCAGCAAGCGATATAAAGTCATTATGTATCAGTATAAGTTGGCGTAATAAATATCTACGTTTTAAACAAAAATAATATGCATTTGAAAGAACAGATTACCGGTGTCCCTTCTCAGGCATCTTCCCCGGGCCTACGGAGACGAGCGACGACAGACTCTTCAGGTTTTTGGCTCAGTGGATTTGCAGGTCCAAAAGAAGTCTCAGTGAATAACAGTAGATGTTTTTGTTTTTTCACATGAATAAGAAAGTCCAGGCTATCTAACAGTTGTAAAAAGATCAGTTCTCTTGTTACTCTATCATTTCAATTTTTTTCAAGATGATTTGACTAACATCATGTTTGCTAAAGGCATCACAGGAAAAAAAAAAATGTTGCAAGAAGCAAGGCTGGAGGGATGACCGCCACAGCGAAAGATTTAAAAAAGGGTGATAGAGGAAGAGAGCACAAGCAGAGAGGGAAAGGACATCTCCAGTCTTCCGCTGTCTGTGATATCAAGATGGTATAATTCGGTTCTTTTTTTTCCCCTCTTCCTTATCTTCTCTAGGCGTAGAACGTGTCCACTTTCACTGTCTGACAGAACATAGTCATGGAGAACACCAGCCCTAAAATCTGAAATCACACAAACATACAGAGGTTATTCAGTCGCATGCCACCATTCTATTATTGATCAGAATGGATCTTAAAAACCCCAGAGTGAAAAAATTGACTCAATGAATTAAAAAAATGACAATGTAGTTTACTTGTTTACTCACTACAGCTGTGTCTCAAACAAGCCGGTGCTCTAATGTAGGCTAATAGTTGAAGTCCAGTACTGTGCAAAAGTCAGAGACCACTGCTATGTATTAAATCACCAGTCAAAACGGCTATTAATCACAAGTTATTCATCCTTTATGAGGTATGTCTGTGAAGAATAGATTGAGATACTTGCATAAGAAAGGGGAAAGTCAACAGAAAATGAGCAAGGAAAAGTTTCCAAAACTGGAGAAAATGTGACGCCTAATGACTATGCAAGACCAAGCAGACCACCAAACTGTCCCCATCTGATAAACAATATATAAAGCTTTTATATTCAGGGAGAAAATCAAAGTTCACTTCTGCTCCAGATCAAACAAAAATCCACAGGTGTTTCTGTCTGTCCTTTCACTGTGAGGAGACAAGTCAATGCTGTGGGTCTGAGAGGATGTGTAGCTGTCAAGAAGCCCTTACTGAAAAAAGGAAGTAACAAAAAAGAAGAAAATTTGCTAATCAAACTGTAAAGCTTCTGGTGTTCTTGTAATGATGGGCTGACCACCCTAGAGTCCAGACCTCAACATCACCGTGTTTAGGATTACTCAGATCATGAAAAGCAGAAAACACAACCAACATCTAAGACTGAACTGCAGAGGTGTGAAAAAACCTCGCTGCAACCATCTTTGAAAAACTGACAGCGAGTCTCCTGAAAAGAATGGAAGCTGTAATAAAGCCAAAAGGTGGACACACTAAATATTACAACATCTGACACGATATTCAGTTATTAAGACTTCTGTTCTGTTTTTCTGCTTTCTTTTTGTTACTAAAAATGCTTAATGGATGTAATGGAAATTAAATAAATTTAATATGGTTTCTGAATGTATGCACAGAACTGTACGTTAAGTTATTGTAGCTACTCATGAGTCAAGGGTTCAAAATAACAAAGTGCAAACTATCCAATAAAGATGTTACAGGGCCTTGTACCCATGGACCCCCATATGCTACAGGACCCACAGTGAATGCCCCACCAGCACGAGTATTGATTCAGAACATCGACACAGCATTGTAAGGTAATTCATGCGGGAATTTCCTTACTGATGGCAATTATGCAGTTATGTAAGTACCTGAGTTAGAGCTGCACACAGAGCAAAAATCCACAGAGCCACCAGGTTCTCCTGTAGCCAGCCTTTCACTCGCTCATAGCATGGCTGTGGGCACACACATACAAACACACTGAATTGCTGA
Organism: Pygocentrus nattereri; assembly: GCF_015220715.1. Classification (NCBI taxonomy): domain Eukaryota; kingdom Metazoa; phylum Chordata; class Actinopteri; order Characiformes; family Serrasalmidae; genus Pygocentrus; species Pygocentrus nattereri. The sequence goes on from NC_051217.1 coordinate 14,504,672, forward strand.
GCAACACTCAATTCAGTGCAGTTTTATTTATACAACAGTCTCAGAGGGGAACCCAACCCATCACCATTATGATACAAGTAGGACCAGTTTATAAGATTAAACAGAGGCAGTTGCAGAGAAAATATATTTCAGATGAGCAAGTGACGAAGCTAAAAGTCTGTATGAAAACTATAAGAAAAAGTGGTGGACTGATTGTGTCAGACAAGTACAGGATGCTATGCAGGAGAATATGGTATGTAAGGAGGTCAATACAATGCTGTGAAAAGTATTTGCTCTATTTTTGGATATTTGCCACATTACATGGTTACAGTTTCTCAAACAAAATGTCAAATAAAACTAGAGGAACATGATCATTTCATTTATTGAAGGTTGTCTCTTAAACTTAATAACTGCAACCAAGCGCTTCCTATAACTGGAGATCACTCACTGTGGACTTTCACTAGCCATTCAGATATAGACTTGCTTTTTGCCTCAGATCTTTGTCTTGCTGAATAACCCAAGAAAACCAAGAGTGTTAATCAAACATTCTCCTGAAGGGTTTTCTGAGAGCAGAATTCATGGCTCCGTCAGTTATGGCAAGTCGCTCAGGCTCTGTTGGTGTAATGTTCTTTTTGTGAGATGCTGTGTTAGATTTCCATCAGATCTAACGGGGGTCCTGTCTTCCAAATGTTCCACATTCAACTTTGTTCCGTTTTTTGTCCAGCCTCTCTCTAATGGTGGAATCATGAACACTGACCTCATCTGAGGTGAGCAGGGCCTGCAGTTCTGTAGATGTTCATCTGGGTTTTTTGGGTTTTCCTGGATGAGCCGTGGCTGTGTTTTTGGAGGAATTTGGTAGGGCAGCCACTACTGGGAAGATTCACCACAATTCTTTGCCTTTTCCATTTGGAGATAATAAATCTCACTGTGCTTTACTGGAATCCCAGTGCCTTATAAATGGCTTTGTAACCCTTTCTAGACTGATATATTTCAATAACTTTCCTTCTCATCTCTTTTGTTTTTTTTATTTTTGATGGTGGAGTGGTGTGCTGCGTGTTTAGATCATTTAGACTACTTTACCCTGCTGGAAACTTTCTATTTAAGTGGTGTTTGGATTATACAAAGAAAATACTGTACATGATTATGGAAGTATTGTATAAGTGTCTTAAAGTAGTACAGCAATTCCTCTTTCATGAGGGGATTAATATGATTTTTTTGTTCCCTACTAATCTTTATAGTGGTTCTGGCTGTTATTATGATATTGCATTAAGAAAAAAACACAACAAGTATGTATATGGGTCATTCGACAAAAACGTCCATTTTTGTGTCCCTCACATTTACAGACATATTACACTTGGAAATGTTAGGGTTACAATTTATTTATATTTTAAAATAAAACAAGTTATTTTAACAATTACACCTTGAGCCATCAATTTAGCAATATTGGTTTTAAATCCATTACACAGAATTCCAAGCACCACAGAAGTGCTTGTGCTCACAGTCATGTGTAAAGGCTAAGGCCATATTTTGTAAAAAAAAAAAAATATAAGAAAATGTTTTTAAAAAAAAAGTGAAAAAAACAAAATTTTCTGCAATTTTAACTGCAATAATTTATACATGTCTATGAAATATATGATTTAAATGACATAAAGAAAACAAATGTCAAATTAATATTATAAAATATATAATGAAAGCTGTAGACTCCAGGAGTCATGTCACTGGTGTTACTGAAATAAATATCACACTGATGACATCACTTGACTTCCTTTTACCTATTTTCTGAGAATCTATGAAAAAAAACACATAATAAGTCCACTGTCTTTTTATTTCAATTATTTTAAAAAATTCTCATCTAGCTCATGAGTTCATATTTCATGTGAAACAAATTGATTAAATTACATATTTTAGTTGATAGTCCACAACATAAAAAATGTCATTGGTGTCTCGTGTTACCTTTTTTATGTCTGATTTCACTGAAGTAATGCTTCTTCCTGCCTATGAAGTAGTACTTGCCCATAGTGTGCTGCATGTTGAGATCCTACTTTAAACTGCAGGAAACATTCTAATTAAGTGACATTAAGAACCAGCAGGACTGTTAAAAATCATGCCTGGGTGTCTCTAGTTTAATTTCTCAGAGTCATCAACTAAATTTGGTTAATTGGTTGATTGAGTGACTGTGGGGGCAGTTTCTTTTTCACATGGGGAAAGTTGGTGTTAAGTTTTTTCCCTCGACAATTGAAATGATTGTTTTGAAACTGTATTTTGTGTTTACTCTTGTCTTTGTCATAATAGATTTTGTTTGAAAATATGAAACAGGTGTGACAAGTATATTGGAATCTGAGTGTTGGCCAGCCTAATCATTGCAGCCCTATCAGTGATGATACTCTGTTTTATACAAGCATATGCACTCCACACCATGACAGGAGGAAAATGCGTTTCTTCTGCACAGTGCTGCATTGGGACACACTGTGCTGGCATCTAACTTGAATCTCTTATGACACCATTTGCTTGACCAATGTAAATAATTCAAGACACTCTGGTTTAATGTTCTGAAAAGGCAAACATGTCAACTCCACCACTACGGCAACTTGCTCCAGGCTTTGGCCATACAGTGCCGCACTCACAGTGGAGCACTGCTGAAGATGGCAAAAGCACAAAGCCTCTTCCATCTCCCTCACTTTCTTTTCCTCCATCCCTCCCTCAGGTCACTGCCTCTGTCTCCTGAAGGTTGACTGACTGCATCTGCAGCCAGGGCCAGGACAGCAGTGGCACTGCAGAAGATGCCCAGGGCAACAGAGCCTGAAAGCTCAGCATGACGAACAATTTTGAAAGACCGTGAAGTTTCAAATCCATTTCATTCTAGTCAGTGTGGGTGCTTCAATGATATGTACCTACTTAGTTCAGTAAAATTTTGTATTTTTAAAGTATAAAAGTACTTTTAAAAGGTAATATTTTATTTAAATGCAAGAAGGCATATCAGGCATGCTCTGATAAAAAAAACTGAATTTCTGGACCACTGCCTAAAATTTAGAGATTAAACAATACAGCATATGATATTTTTACACACATGGGCATCAAATAAAACATTGAACAGACTAGCACAAATAGAACTGATGTCTGTTAGTGTGTTAGATTGCAGTTAGCGCTTAAGCTCAGGGCTAGGGCCTTAGCTCATGGTTAGTGCATTGGTTTATATTACATTATGGTTAGTGTGCTAGTTCATATTTATCACATTAACTTGCGGTTGGCGCATTGCTTCACATTTGTTGCATTAGCTTATGGTTAGCGCATTAATTCACAATTACTGCACGAGTTCATGGTCAGGACATTTGTTCATGTCATTGCTTGTGGTTAGCATGTTCGTTCACAGACAGCATGTTGGGATTACCTCATGGTTAGCACGTTAGCTTGTATAGCTATCCTACAGAAATGTCTACAGAATTCCTCAAAGAATCTCACAGTAGATTCAGACAACTAAAATAGATACTACACTATAAAAGGATATTTTGCAAATACATTTCATATATTAATGAAAATACTATACATGATAATGGAAGTATTGTATACATTGGTGCTTGAAAGTTTGTGAACCCTTGCAAATTGTCTATATTTCTGCATGAATTTGATCCTAAACTTCAGTAGATTTTCACACAAGTCCTAACTGTAGGTAAAGAGAAGCAAATTAAACAAATGAGACAAAAATATTAGACTTAGTCACCTTAAAGTATGACAGTAATTGCTTTTTTCATAAGGGGATTAACATATTTAACATAATACGCATTCTTTGTTAATTGTTACACCCCTACTAATCTTTTATTATGAATTGGTTATCATGACGTTGTATTTAGAAAAAAAACTACATCTATAAGGTAATACAGTGTTCTGTATTTTAACAGAATTAAATTGTTGGTGATTAAAAAATTTGGGGATTTCCTTGAAAAAATTCCCCAGTGACTCTTTATATAATAGAGTCTTCATTCATCTCTGCAGTCCTGTTTTTTTTTTGACAGTCTTAATGGGAATCATGTCTTCGGTGTCCCCACTGTCCTCGATATATGATTATAGTACTTGAGTTTTCTAGACTTACAATTTTTCATTCGAACTCCTGTTTCCAGGAGAATATTTAACTTCTGCTGGAGGACTCATTTCACTGAAGTAATTCTCTACTCGACTATGAAGTTAGACTACTATACCTGCCTCCGCAGATCAGTCACAGCATAGGTAAGTTACAGTGAGGAGAAGAAGGCACAGCAAGTGCCATCAGAATCTCTTCAGGTGCTATGCTGCGTAGGCTAATAGCTGCCTTTGTCCCAGTAATCAAGCTGTTTCTTTAGTCCCCAGTTTTCTGGCCCACTGCTGGGTTATAAACTGTCACTGGCAAGAAAACAGCGTGCTCTGTTTTCAGAACCTTCAACACTGTTTGTGTGTTGTTAGAGAGACAGGAGGAAGGTGAGACGAGGCAGCAGGCTGAATGACGGGTTGGTGGTTCTGAGACGGCTGTGAGTGTGAAGTCAATAAGTGCAGGTACACCGAGCAGGAAGCTAAAGCTGCTCTGGATACTGTGTGAAATTGATTAAAGAGTGAAATCGATGAGAGATTTTTGGGCTGTGTGTGTGTGTGTGTGTGTGTGTGTGTGTTTTACTTACTGCTGTCCACCATGTGCCAGGATTTTCCAGACCACAGTTATCACTATATTCCAAACAGCAGGAGTCAGGCACACGAGTGGCATTATAGACCTCAAACCAGTCTGTGTGATTAGTCACTCCACAGCAGCGGAACTAAGAGACAGAGAAAGAAGCAATGAATGCAAGAGATGAAGAGAGAAGAAAGACAGAACAAGAGGGCAAGTGAAAAGATGAAGAGAGAAAGAGAAAGAAAAAAAATAGAGAGTGAGAGAGAAAAAGAAAGAGCACATTAGAGAAAACAACAGAAATAATGAATGAGTGAAAGAGAGGTAAAGGATAGATTGAATGGTAAGACAGAGAGACAGGTAGAGAGAGTGTAAGCAAGGTGTAGAAGGGGGAGAGAGAAGAGAGACAGAGAAGAAAGAGAGAGAGGTAAGCAGAGTGAAAATGGTTCTGAATAGACAGATATTGTGGTGGACGTGAGGTTTTTTCAATGAGGTACATTGAGGAAAATATTTATTTTGAGGTCAAAAGATCATGCGTGAGCTAGAAGGTGTTTTTTTTTTTTCTCCTCCAGCTTCTTATCCTGTCTTCCTCAGCCACACCAGCACTCTAGAACCATCAGTACAGGGAACATCTCATCTGCTTCCAGTTGAACTGCACCACATCACCTTCCCGCAGCCGCTAACGAATGGCCTAAAAGCCATAATCCATGATTCATACACACCAATCAGCACCACTCACACAGACACGCTCCTCTCCATCACATCTTTTATTCACCAGCTCGATCTGCCTGCATCTGTCTGCCCCGCTCTCTCAGCCACAGAGACAAACTCAGACACGTTCACACTGTTTACTTTCTGCCCTGTGCTGGTGGGGTATTGAGCAAACAGTCCGGTTAAAGAGAGCTTTTCTCAAACCCTTAAGAGAGACACCTCAACATCAACATCACTGCTCTCTCTTTCCCTTTAGCTCGGTTTCTCTCTATTTACGAGTACCTTTTATTGCAGTTGAGACTGATTTCCTAATAATGTGGAGTATAAAGTCACATTGAAGAGCTTTAAAAAGGCAGGTGAGCTAGTTGAACAGGTGTTTCACATGTTTCAAGAGATTCATGCACAGATATCTTTTCTCAAAGACAAGGTGCCGTCGACACTGCATCTCTCTGACCTGCTGGTAAAAGATTTAAAAGTTGTCAGGCGAGGCGCTTTTACACATACATCAGCAAACAAAAGACACAGCCTTATCCATCCATAAACACAACAGCTCCAGAGCGCAAGCCCTTTGGCACACCATTAGCCATTTTTTATTCAGCAACAGAACATAGAAACATGAATAAAACAGCTACACACACACACACACACACATGCAGAGGCTGGTGTGTTTGCTGATCCCATACATTTTTCTCACCTCCTTTCTTTGGGAAAAGCTGTGGAATTAACATGAATAATAGAATGAAAGGCACATCAAAGGCACCCAGAACAAACACCAGGTCCATAAGGGATTTTAACACATACTCTCTCTCTGTCTCTCTCTTTCTCTCTCTGTCTCTCTCTCTGTCTCTCTCTCTCTCTCTTGAATTTCTTGCCTGCTTTCCTTATTCCTCTCTGTTTGTCTCATTCTCTTTCTCTCTCTCTCTGTCATTCTTTCTCTATCATTAATCCTCTTCTCTCTTTCTCTCTTCCTGTCTCTCTCCTCATTGTCCAATGTCTCCCATACTTAACTTAAAGTAGTCAGTATACAGCTTGCATAGCAATATAAATATATTATTTATATAAATATTATATTTATATAAATTTACTGTCCTCTGAAAAGAATTCAACAACTCAACAACATTGCGCTCCTACATCTTCCGTTTGAGGATGCCCCACAGGTGTTCAATTGGGTTTACTACAGACATACTCGTTATCGTGTTGGGTAACTGCCATGTGGCACAGTTTCCGAAGGGAGGGGATCATGATCTGCTTCAGAATGTTATAATACATGTTGGAATTCATGTTTCCCTCAATAAACCGCAGCTCCCCAGTGCCGGCAGCACTCATGCAGTTCCAGACCATGATGCTACCACCTTGCTTGACTGCAGGCAAGAGACAGTTGTCTTGGTACTCCTCACCAGGGTGCCACCACACATGCTGGAACACCACCTGAACCAAACAAGTTTGTCTTGGTCTCGTCAGTCGACTGGACAAGGTTACAGTAATCCATGTTCTTGGACTGCTTGTCTTCAGCAAACTGTTTCCAAGCTTTCTTGTGCGTCAACTTCAGAAAAGGCTTCCTTCTGGGAATGACGGCCATGCAGACCCAGTTGATACATTGTGAGGCATATGGTCTGAGCACTGACAGGCTGACCTCCCTCTTCTTTAACCCCTGTAGCAATGATGGCAGCACTCATGCGTCTGTTTTTCGAAGCCAACTTCTAGATATGATGCCGAACACTTGGACACGTGGTCGACCCTGGTGAGGCCTGTTCTGAGTGGAACCTGTCCTGGAAAACTGCTGTACGACCTTGGCCACTGTTCTATAGCTCAAATTCAGGGTGTTAGCAATCTTCTTATAGCCTAGGCCATCTTTGTTGAGAGCAACAATTCTGTCGTGGAATATGTAAAGTTAAAAGTGTTTTGAAAACAGTGACAGGGCGTTTAGCTGAAAAAGTGTTTCACACAAAGATAACTGTAGACATCATCATGAGAAAGCTTTTCCACTGGAATTTGTGAGACCGTCAACATCCGCTCCACCTTTAAAGATGATCAAAGTTCATCTCATTGCTGCACAAACTATCTAGGATGGAAATCCAAATGTATTAGTATATTTTTTATACTCTGTTCTGTATTGCTAGGAGAGCACTGGTGCATTTGTTTCCTCTGAACAGTTAATAAGCACAGACTCTTTTATTTAACAGTGACATTGGATTTCATTATTTAAACACACATACATACACACACACACACACACCCACACACACACACACACACACACACACACACACACACACACACAATTGCTAAGCCGCTTCTCCCTCAGGGTCACAGGGGTGCTGGAGCATATCCCAGCAGTCTGTTTAAGCACAGCAAAATCTTAATATGTGGAACATGTGGATCACTTCAAATAGTGCACACTGAATTCAACTAAAACACTCCACATTACCTTTCAATCACACAAACCAGCTTGGATACTTACATCGGTCTGGACGATGCTCCAGGCATTGGTCAGGCCTATGTTTCCCTCAGTGCCAAAAAGCTGCAGGCCTTTTTTCAGATCACTTTGCGCATACTGGTCAATCTGAACACAAACACATGTAAAACAAGCCAGTAAATTGGAGTGTCATTAGGTGAAGTTAAGAAAAAGTGAAGTGAGCTTTAATAAAAGTCTGACATATCTGCTCCAATGACAACTGCATCTGGCCTTGACTAAGCACTTTGGCTTCACACAGAAAAGCACAGTGGACTGAGCTGCTTTCAGTGAGCTGGGCTAGAAATGAGGCTCTTTTTGAAACTGCACACCACTATATGAGTGCTGATACCTGAGGTGAGTCTAGGTCATTTAGAATCTGTAGTATGTAGTAATGTGGACATACAATATATGGCCAAAAGTAATTGTTGAGTTCTGATATTTCAGACACACTCAATGTTAACAGGTATATAAAATCAAATATGAAACCATGCATCTCCATAGACAAACACTGGCAGTAGAATAGGTGGTACTGAAGAGCTCAGTGACTTTAAATGTAGCACTGTCATAGGATGCCACCTACGCCATAAGTTGCTTTGTAAAATTTCTGCCCTGCTAGAATTGCCCTGGTCATCTGTGAGTGCATATCCTCTGTTGTATGATTCACTACAAACTGCTTCTGGAAGCAACATCAGCACAAGAACTGTATGTCAGGCCCTTCAAGACACGACTTTCCATGGCTGAGCAACTGCACACAAGCTTAGGATCACTGTGCATAATGCCAAGCAACAGCTGGAGATGTGTAAAACACGGTGCCTCTGGACCTGAGAGCAGCCAAAACGTGTTCTCTGGACTGATGAATCATGTTTCAATAGTCTGATGGATGATCTCGATTGGTGAATGCCAGGAGAATGCTACCTATTAAAATGCATACCAACAACAGTAAAGTTTGGTAGAGGGATAATGATCTCTCAGGGTTTCTCAGTAATGCATTGTAGAGAAACTTAGCAGCTCAGATTTATTTATAGTGGGGGTGATGGGAACCACGGGTTGCAATGTCTAATAGAGCATAACGCAAATGTAGCCATTTCGTTTATTTAAAATGGCCAGTAACTCCACACGTGTCCTCTATGTGTAATGATCGTATTATCATACCATGAAAAATAAATGGTGTAGTCAGGCATTCAAAACAGTCCTGTTTATGGTTAAAATTATGCATCCAGCACTGATGAGCACCTTCTGAAATCTAGGCAATCACACAACCCCAACACCCCCAACCCTGAGCAATTTATCAAGTAAACATACTGCTCCTTCAGCCCAGATCAAGCATTTGCCCTTTTTCAGCTGTTCTCTAAAGATCATATCACAAACATGACACAGAGCATATCGCAAACCTGGCACTGCTACCTGTTCACTCATTTATCTTTAGTTTAACCCCTTAAAATCCCAGGCTCGACATACTAAGGCTTGTTATTCAGTAACTACAGGGCTTTCAATGCAAACTTGTTTTTAGGTGGTAGAAGTGTGTAATAAAACTTTGGGCCCAGTGGTGGGCCGTAGTCATGTAAGGGAGGTAAACTGGTTAAGGGGTTGTTTGACTATGATGTAATAAAAGAGAGGCTGTTAATGTGCACCTCAAAAAAAATGGTTTGATATGTAGAGTCACTCAGCACCTTAACACCTATCATAATTTAATGAATACAGTCTGTAAGTAAAAGCAATAAGCCACTTGAGGCCATGTGTTCCAGTGCTCATGGGTAAGGGTGTTCTTTGGAAACAACAGGAAGCAGAGTAAAACACCCTTAACTGTGATGAAATCACTGTAATGTAAGACGAATCAAATATCAGGACCTGAATAATCCAAATACACACATATATAGGCACATACACAGATATATATGTTCTGACAGGCTACTTAATTGAGTACACCTCCTTGTATGTACATTCATTATCAGTTCCACTTACCATAAAAAAGAACTTTTATTCTATTTATTCTTACTACTACACTGTATGTTGTGGGAGGGCAAATTTGGCAGATTGGCTAAATGGACAGGCTCTCCTTGCTGATTCTTTCTAGAATGTGTTCCTTTGGATACAACAGGGCTTCAGTTCTCTAACCCAATTAGCTAAACATTACCTCTACCACACAGCCGGCTTGAAAACTACAGTTCTATGCCAGTCCTATGTCTTTGAGAAGTACTGGCATAAAACAAGATCACGTTAAACACTGTCAGCTTTGCTTTCTACACTCGCTGTTCAAGAATGATTTCCCTAACAGTCTCCTACCCGGCTTTGCTGTCCAACTTGACAGACTCAATGGGCTGAGAGCATGTATGTAATTGATTAGGTGCATCTTTCTGAATAAGCAGGCTGAAGGAGTACAGCTGTTCACAACTACACCTTTCCCATATAGGCATTACTCTTCTGAGCCTCTCAAGTCTAATCCCAGTGAGTGGTGGAGCTGAGGTTAGATCCAATGAATTTACGGGGGTGGCAAGGGAAGAATAAAACTGTGCATGTACTAGTGCTACATTATTAAAATAATAGAATTATGTTGAATTTATTTTGGCTGAAAGCAAACTAAAAGACAACTGATGGCAATGTGGCACATATTACTCAGAGAATCCAGCCTGAATGACACTCCCGTCAACCACCTGCAAGATCTGGAAGACCTGGTATTTTATTTATTTATACACACATTTGAATCAAAAAAGAAAATTAACCTTTTTAGTGCAATAATGTTAATATTTTGGGCCATAGAAGTTTCTTCCCTACAGATTACTCATGAGACAGCAATCTTTGGTTGGGTGACAAGCTGACCCACGTTTAGCATGAACATACTCCGTACTGGATTCACCTCAGATTAATCTGGCCTGAACACACATGCTCAGCATTAAGAAGTAATTAGTTGGCATGAGAAGTGATTGCAACTGAGTAATTCTGGTGAGTTAGTACATCTTAACTCAGCCTTCTTCATATAATGTGGCTGAGAGATCCTGCTGTGTGTTTTATGGCTGTGGAATGAACACAGCTTGCAGTGGAAATGAGAATAACTCATTTTAATGCGTTTTAATGCATAAATCCAATGCAAAAAAAGTTTGCTTACTGTATGTAGTGCAACACAGCTCAAGTGTTAAAAAAAAAATATATATATATATATATATATATATATATATATATATGTTATATATTATATAACAGAATCAAAATTAGCATCTTTACAAAATATTTTTTTCTTGGTGTGGGTGTCAATAGGAATACCAAATAGACACCTGACAAAATCACTCTAAAAAATAAATAAAAATAAATATTGTCGCTGTCCAATGAAAAACAACTCCAAAATTGTAACTTTACAAGAGAGGGCAAAAACTTTCTTTACTTTCAATGTAAGTTAATGTAAATAAATTTTATTTCATGCAATTTTGGAGTATTTCTTTTGGTCCATTCATCATGAATTTTTTCACAATGTAGAGGACACTGAGCTCAAAACATGTACAAAAGTAAAAAAATACAAACTGGAGATACATTTTTTTCTTTGGTCAGCAATGATATGGCAGGTACTTTGTGGATAGCACCAGGGGTGCAACTACATACTTTCTGAGGTGGATGCAAACATATTATCCACGCCCCCCCCAAAAAAAACCCGCCCCTTAACTTAAAGTGACTGAAAAAAACTAAAATGAAAATCAAATATTTAAGCAGGCAAGCTAAAATAAGGAACTTTATAAACAGAATACAAATTAAATGGTAAGAGCAAAAAACAAGCAATGAGGATTTAATTAAGAAGAAATAAAATAATTCAGAATAAACTGATAAGTGAAAAGGCTAAAATGTAACGCAATAAAATAGAGATTAATAATTAGAATAATAAAATATAAGCACAAAGAAAGAGGGTTAAAACACCAAGTTTATATAAAAAAGTAAATTATGGAAATAGAATAAACAGTAAAACAGAAGACAGAATAAATAAAAGGAAGAAATAAATTAAATAAAAAGGTAAAAGGTGAAAAGTATGGAATAAAATAAATAAAAAGGTAAAACATAAAATTAAATAAATAAAAGGACAAAATAAATAAAAATGTAAAGGAAAACTCAACTAAAACAGTTACAGGCTGAATGTGTCTGAATGTGGCTAGAAACTAAGAGTTTAAGATGATTTAGTGCCACCAGCGAGCTGAGCTTTAGACCAGGCTGCCACGGTTAGGATATTAACTAGAATGTTGACTAGCTAGGTTAGCTAGCTAAACAGGCTACTATAAAGAGCTATGGCTTGACTAATGTCACTCGTTTTGAAGTTAAACCGAGAAAATAACCAGTTCAGTGTTAATCAGGTCGTAGCTGGAGAACCAAGTTTAGCTTTAACGTTAGCTTGCTGCCTCACTGCTATCATTCATCTGGCTGGCTGGGTAATATTAATATGGCTAGCCTTAGCTAGCACAGTAACATACATCTTAAACTGAAAAGGCGATCTCTTCTGATTGTGTGAATCTATTCACGGTGAAGTACGGGATCTTTGGGGAAACTATGGAAGGTTTGACCTCTATTAGATTCCTTTATTTTTGAATAAGTGCATTTGGGAACGCAGCAGTGAGGCAGCTTTGCTAGAACCCAGTGGTCCAACGCTACTTTCGTACCCTACAGTCTCGTTTTGGTAGACAAAGGTGACGTAGGTGAATAAAGCGTATAAACTGACCAACCTGCTGTCTTTCAACCACTTTGAGAAGCTTTTCTTCATCCCTACAACATCTTTTTCTCTCTCCCTCTTCCGTTTTCTGTTTTGTGCCCCGAAGAGCTTTTTTCTGCCCCTCCAACCTGAACACCCTGCAGGTGCTTGCGCCAGGACGGGGAAAAAACAAACAAACACACGCCTTGACGCGTTCCCTATGGGGCGCGTTCTCAAGCGCCTGTGTTTGGGAGCATTAAGTATTATCATACTTGAACAAACAGCTCTTACAGAAAATGCAGACTAGAAATCATTTTCCGGCATCGTTTGGGCGCCCCTCTAGTGCAGCGCCCATATGCGCCGCATACGCTGCATACCCCCTTTTTGCGCCACTGGATAGCACAGTACTAAGCAAAAGTCAGACATCACCCTTCATTCATTTTTCTTTAAATAAAGCATTTTATTATTTTTTATCATAATATTTAATTTTAATAACAAACTAACATCCCAACAACCACCTGCGAGACCAGGTAGGCCGCCAAAACTGTCACTATCGGGTAAACAGCACTTAAAGTGTTAATCTTTGAGAGAGAGGAGAAAATCAAGCTCGACTCCTGCTCTAATTTTTGTCCATCCTTCCACTGTGAGAAGAACTCAATATTATGGGTCTGAAAGAATGTGTAGCTGTAAAGAAGCAATTACTGAAAATCTGATGACAGATTTTTACCGTAAGCATAACCGTTCACATGTAGTACAGGTGGTACAACTTTTCTGGTACTTACTTTATTGATGACGGCTCTCTGTGGGACACTGGCCACCCTTTGGCCCCTGAGCCCAGACAAAACTGTTTTATGTTTCCTTCTGTTGTGCTCATTGGTGGGATCAGGTTAATTTTAGAGTGTTATTTAGATTCTTTTTTCATTGTTTAAAGATTCACAAAGCTGTATGTTTTTTTATCCTCAATTAATATAACTGGATTTGCACTTCACCATTATTGAACACTCCATCATGAATCATGTCCCAGTGATAATCCCGCACAATTTTCCCATCACCAAAATTCTATTCTATTCTAAATCGTTCTCATTGATTTGCCTCCTGAAGTTAATGACAAGCCTTCCAGCTCGTTACAATGGCAACGTGGCACAAATTACTCAGAAGACACAACCTGAATGTCAATCGGGAAGTGATTTTGTGTGTGTGTGTGTGTGTGTGTGAGAGAGAGAGAGAGAGAGAGAGAGAGTAAAGTGTAAAGTGTAGGCTTATTTCAATAAAGAGATGAGTAAGTAATCAATCAGGGTGATTGGAAGAGAACAGATGCTGCTGAAGGTAAAAAAGGAGTATCAACTGAGACCTGGAGCATCACCCACACACAGACACTCTGCACTGTCTGCCAGGACAGATCACTGTTCTACATCAGTTACTCTCTCGCTCTCACTGTCTTTCTTTCTCTCTTGTCTCCCTGTCATTTTTTTCCCTTTCATTCTCTCTCTTTTCCAGACTCTCTCTCTCTCTTTCTCTTTGTCATGGTCTTTCTTTCTTTCCTTTCACTTTGTCTCCATTTCTCTGTCTCCCTAACTCTTTTCCTTTCTCTCTCTCTCTCTCTCTCTCTCTCTCTCTCTCTCTCTCTCTCTCTCTCTCTCTCTCTCTCTCTCTCTCTCTCTCTCCTTTATTGCTATTTTTTCTCTGTATCTCTAACTTTCACTCTGTTCCTCAGCTCTCTTTCTTCCCTCTTTCCTTCTGTCTCTCTCTTTCTGCCTTTCACTTGCACTCTCTCATTCTCTTTCTCTCTCACTCTGCAACTATCCCTTTTATTCTTTCTCTCTTTCTTTGCTATTTTTCCCTTTCTCCCACTCTCCTGTTCTCTCTCACACTATCTCTTCCTCCTTTTTCTTTCTTTCTTTCTTTCTTTCTTTCTTTCTTTCTTTCTTTCTTTCTTTCTTTCTTTCTTTCTTTCTTTCTGTGTGTCTATCTGTCTGTCTGTCTATTTTACTTTATGCCTTTACTCTCTGCTATCCATCCCTTTTTCCCGTTCTCCATTTCATTTCTTTCTTTCTCCTTTGAGTCTCTCTCTCTCTCTTTCTCTCTCTCATGCATACACAATCAACCTAACACTCAATAGTGAGCTGAATTATAGAGCAGCTTGCAGCAGCTCATTGTGCCTATTCAGTCAGTCTTAAACACAATATGATGGAACCATGATGGAATGTAATATGTAATATTAAATGAATAATATAGGATTAGGAATACAATTTAGATACAGCACAGGCTAGTCTCTGACTTCTGCACAGTAGTGTATGATGGATTTATGGTCATGAACTGAGTTAGTGGCAGTTTATTGTACGTGCAGGGATCGAAGTGACCATTGTGATGACCATGAACTGCTGTGAACTGGTTTCACTACTGTTTACCCAGTACTGTTAGTCCAGTACTTTTGTGGAGTTATGTGGCAGGTTTAAGGGGCATATAAGATGCATTCTGCCTGAAAAGCATGTATAGTGTGCATGAAACTGGCATTTTACATGGTTTTGACAGACAGTTTAGAACTTTAAACCAGACATAAATTAACAGCAGTGTCTCAAAGTTGTGTTGTTGGTACTCAGTCTCAGCAAACATAGTAGCTACATACAGGCATAGGCCTCAGACACATGCTGAGATATTATTTACCAACAGTATAACACTGTTTCAACAGAATATAAGAACCTCTCAGAACCTCTTCAGAGTTCTTCTACTGACTCTTATCACACTTTGCATTACATCAGTTCATGTTCTCTCTTCCAGCTTTTTAACTGCATCACTTTCACCGCACCTTTTAAACCTTGCATCACATATGCATAGCATAACTAACAGTTGTGGGCAGTTTGCATGGTTAGCAACAGCCTTAGTAAATTGGACATCAGTTTCAGACATGATGCGAATGCATATTGTGACCACATCACATTTTTGCTGCAGATGTATATCAGACTCTGATTGTCACCAAAGGCCTCCAGCATAACAATGAGGAAACACAGGAGTGTACAGCTGTGTGCAACTGAAAGAATCTGATCATCTATTGGGTCCTGCTGGCCTTTGTTTCACAGCATATTTCATATTGACTAACATGCTAACTTGAACAGACTCTATCAGGTTTGTTTAGTAAAATTTATAGATTATTGCACTGCAGTGATCTGTGAGTCTGAATGCAAACGTGGTCTCACCCTCAAAGGTGAGGCTGCCCTGGTCAGACAAGCCCTGGGATCTTATCTACAGGTTTGATATATACATTTCCATATGGTCTTCTTTAAATTCCACTCATCTGATCCTTCAATGGTTTTGTGTTGACAGTTTGTGTGATTCAAAACTGTTTCAGTATAAAATATGCACATTATGTAAAAGATGCTGCCTGAATGACATTGGTAAGCAACAATAAGCAACATCCTGCACCATCTTGCACAACTTTTTAATATTTCTGAAGTATGTTTAGTCTGATAACTGGCTGAAACTTGTATCACTCGTAGTTGCTGTCAGTGATGCATCTTGGACCTCTAGAAGGCCTAAAATGATGTTTCTTGCAAAATTGTGCTCCATTGTAAATTAAAACATGACAGTTAATCTAATATCTAAGGCCCAGGTGTCAAACACAAGGCCCACGGGTCTGACACAATCCTATCCAGCCCCCCAAAGTATTTTAATTTCCTATCAATATTAGCTTGTTTTACAATGCACTGCACTACAGTTCCCAGCATGCACAGCAATGTAATGTATGCTCCAACTCTCCTACCCTGACAACGATCTATGGGACAGTGGTTACCTTTTTTAATTGATCATTTTTTTAATATGGCCCTTTTGGTGGTTGAGTTTGACACCACTAGTCTAAGGACTTCAGTTCAAATCCTAAAGGCCTACCCAGTGGGAGAGCTTGCTTGGCTGTATCTACATAGATACCACAGAGAAATAAATAAAATCAAACAACTTTCTAATGGATATTTATTGATTTAACCCCTTTATTTCCAACCAAAACATAACAGTGAAATAAGGGTATTACTACAATGTTTGTCAAGTTTAAATACATTTGTTCCCTTCTGCTATTCCACAGTGCAGCAATTGGATCATTTCCATTCTTTCGGATAATGGATTGCTTTGCACTTCTTTAATTGTTTAAAATAGTTAAGCTTTTCTTCTTCTTTCGGCTGCTCCCTTTAGGGGTCGCCACAGCGGATCATCTGCCTCCATCTTGCCCTATCCACTGCCTCCTCTACTTTTACACCAACCATCTCCATGTCCACCTTCACTACATCCATAAACCTTCTCTGAGGTCTACCTCTTCTCCTTCTACCCAGCAGCTCCATCTCCAACATTCTTTATTTAAAATATTTAAGCTAAACGATGCTATTTCTAAAATGCAGGCCAAAGTTAACACTCATCAGAGAAAGCATTTCAACACATGAGAAGATGAGCCCATAGTTGCTTAGAATGTTTTATAAATGTGTTAACAATTTAGTTTTAACTGGCAGCACATAACCTCTATGTGTCACTGGTGTTATGTGCTTTCTTGGCTAAATAATTACAAATTTGTCAAAATAATTCCAAATATCATTATATAATAAATATAAGCATGCAAATATTAGTTGCACAAGGTCATCTGACTGCAAATGACTCAGCCAATTTACAAAATCCTCAGATTTAACCAGATTGTCACTGATGTCACAGTCACTGGTGTTACACCATATTCATATAACACCAGTGATATGTTGTGATGCTAGTGACTAATGTTAATGCCATGAATGACAAGAAAGCTTGAAAAACTAGTAAATACTGAAAGTGGATCTTCATCAATATTTAAGTGTGTTAGTGCTTATTTCATCATTTTAATACCCTAGTTAGACAAACTTATTAAGCTTGTTTAGTTTTGGGATGAAATATATATTTTTAAATGTGTTCACGTGAATTCTTACTGCAAATAGAGAATGATCCAAACACCTCAGTGTCCCTGCTGGACTGAGAATAGTCCACTAACCAGTATCCAGGCAACAGGGGCCCGTGGGCAGTATCCTGAGTCCACTGATGAAGGACTAGCGGACGACTAACGCAAACTGTGGAGCAACAGGATGAGCTGTCGTCTCTGACTTTACATCTACAAGATGGGTAAACAAGTAGGAATGTCTAACAGAGTGGACAGTGAGTGGACTCAGTGTTTAAAAACTCCAGCAGCACTGCTGTGTCTGATCCACTCGTACCCGTACAACACACACTAACATGCCACCACCATGTCAATGTCACTGCAGTGCTAAGAATAATCCTCCACCAAAATAATGCCTGCTCTGTGGTGGTCCTGTGGGAGTCCTGACCATTGAAAAACAGGGTAAAATAGGGCTAAGAACGTATGTAGATAAACAGATGGGCTACAATCTGAGGTAGAACTGCAAAGTGGACCTAAATGGTGGAGCTGATAAAATGGACAATGAGTGTAGAAACAAGGAGGTGGTCATAACGTTATGGCTGTTTATATGATTGACAATAAAATATCTTATGGCTAAGTAATTAGATAATGTATGTATGAAGTCATAATATCTATTCTGATACATATCCATTCTTTAGTTAAAGGCCTTTTTCCAGTAGATAATGTGGCACCACTTTAAAATGGGAGTACCCTTATAAATGATTCATGAATGATTTATAATGTGTTTTTAATGGTTATTAATTAGGTCTTTAATAAGCATTGAGCACATTAATAAAAAGGGCATACGTTAGCTGTTGTTTGCCTAATAGTGAACCCACATTCATTCATACTTATAAACCTCAGATTTTGATGTTCACTAATCTTACTTTATTATCATTAGTTTGCACTGAACCTTTCAGCTTTATCACATATTCATATTTACCAGATATAACAGCTTGCTCTTGCCCTTTTTATTAATGTGTTATGACAACTTATTAATGATAAATGAAGTGTTTATGACCTGGCTAATAATGATTAGCAAACTATTCTTAACCCATTCATAAACGCTTTGAAACAGTAGTCCTACAATCTATGGGCCGGTGGTCAGAATAAAGGTGTATAGTTCAAGCAAATAGATTAAGTGGCCCTTATTAGTTCCACAATAGGAAAATTTCACCTCGACAGTCTAACCCATCCATGCAGTGAAACACCACATACACACTAGTGAGGACACATACTAGGGGGCAGTGAGCAACCTTGCCCAGAGAGGTGGGCAGCTCTAACCGCAGCACCTGGAGAGCAGTTGGGGGTTAGGTGCCTTGCTCAGGGGCACCTCAGTCACAGAGTGTCAAGTCAAAGGATTCAACCAACAGCCTTTTGGTCATAAGGCTGGTTCCCTAAACTCTGGCCCACAACTGCCCTAATGTTAATTCTAAAGTTTCCAGGCAAAGCGGAAACCAGATTTGAACTGGGGACCTCTTGATCTGCAGTAAAATGCTCTACCACTGAGCTAGACCCCTTGCTAGGCAGTTTAAAAAATACCTAAAACAATGCATGGTCATAATTAGTACATGTTTAATACAGTAAAAGCAAGAAGTACCCAATGTGTGACCGAAATGAAGCTTGAGCAACCTGCTGTTGCAGTTTCTGAGTTCATTTGGTGCTCTGATCTGATTGGTGGAATTTAAGTCATATTTTAAAATGTTGGGCTAAAATTGCACAGCAGGTCACAGCTGTGTGCAGAAAGAAAAGTGGAGGTACACAAATTTATGCAGACACTACAACAGCACATTGCTCTTTTTCACACAATAGACATGTCTCACATATATTTCTGTGCGACAGTGTGATTTGGGAATCAGGCATGCTCTCTATCTCCATCCTAGATCCTAGACCCTTCCATGTGAAATGTGTAGCGTGGAGCATTACAGAGCTGCACAGTTTTTTTTAAGTGGTGTATTATGTATCATTTCCACTTTAGCGTCTGCAAAAAGTTCTATGACTAAAGAATACATTTTACAAACATCTGTTTACATTATCTTACTGCTGTGTAAAGGGCAGTCATGGGCTGGAGGTTAGAGCTCCAGACTCGTGACCGGAAGGTCACCAATTCAATCTCCTGAGCTGACAGGACATGACTGAAGTGCCCTTAAGCACGGCACCTAACTCCCAACTGCTTCCCGGATACTGTGGATAGGGGTGCCCACCACTCTGGGCAAGTATGCACACTGCCCCCTAGTGTGTGTGCATTCACTGGGGTGTTTCAGTGCATGGTTCATTAAATGTGGAGATGAATTTCCCTGCTGTGGAATTAATAAAGAGTAACTTAACATACATACATACTGTACTCAATATATTGCTTATGCCACTATTTGAAAGATATGCATATACCAAGGGAATGTACAGCATGTATAGCATGTATGAATAGGAATACACAAATAAAAACCTATATAAACTGTCCTTAATAAATATTTATACATTTCCAAATTCTGACAACTAATGATTTGTTTATACCTATTCATGGTCAGTTATTGTTTTATTAAACTTATTTGTTATAACATCTCGCCTCAATTCCCTTTAGAAATGTGTTATTTACTCTACAAGTTTATTAGGTTAAAACCCAAGCTTCCTTGCATTAACCAAACATTAATTTGTCAAGCTAATTTGAGCTGAAGCAAACCCTCTGGCACTGTGGCAGTGAAAATGTTTGCATAATTGACCTGGGATTGCAGCTCAGTGGCCAAACCCGACTGCAGCCCATCAGCTTACCATTTTTGTTAACTCACACTGGACCACACAATACAGTGTAAACCAAAAGAAATCTTTTTGACAGATTGAATAAATCTTACATTTCAGAATCAGATTAATTCATTAAATTTACCCACATAGTAAATATTCACTGCCTTTGTTTCGGTTGTTGGTACAAGTGGGGGTTGGATAAGCATATAAACCCCTGCAGCAGATTAGAGGAATGGGATCGTT